>NC_137905.1:45430859-45557312 GCF_963455335.1 Martes martes
GAGCTGAAGGCAGTGGCAAGAACCACTGAGCCACCCTAGTGTCCCGGACGAGAGAATAAATTTCTATTTGACACCACAAAGTTTGTGGGGATTTGCTAAATAGCCATAACAAACTCACACCTTTCATTACAGAGATCAGGACCAAGGCTAGTTAATTGTGGCAGAAAGGGCCTTATTACCAGATGTTAAATGGCTAACAAAAATATCAGAACAAATAGATTCTGTGTTGGGGCGCCTGGGTGGCTCATTCATTAAGTGTCTGCTTTTGGCTCAGGTCACGATCCCAGGGTCCTGGGATCGAGCCCCGCATCGGGCTCCCTGCTCTGCTCTCCCACCCTCCTGCTTGTGTTCTCTCTCTCGCACTCTCTCTCTGCGTCAAATTAAAGAAAAAGATCTTCAAACAGATTCTGTGTTGACCATCCTGGTACAATTTCAGGAGCCAAACCATAGACAGGTTTTTCAAGGGCCAACTTCTTCTCTTCGATCAGGACCTTGACTGCTTAATTAGGAATTGGCTTCCACTGCCATGTTCAGGAAGGCAACACAACTGGGAATCTGTCCCAGTGATGGGACAACCGCCCTCAGGAAATGGCTGTGATCACAGGCGCCTGGGTGGGTCAGTCGGTTAAGCATCTGCCTGCAGCTCAGGTCATAGTCCCAGCGTCCTGGCATCGAGCCCAGCATTGGGATCCCTGCTCACCGGGGACCTACTTCTCTCTCTCTCTCTCTCTGCCTGCCACTCCCCCTGCTTGTGCTCTCTCTCTCTCTCTCTGTGTCAAATAGATAAATACAATGTTAAAAAAAAAAAAAAAGGAAATGGCTTTGATCAGAAAGACCATCACAGAAAGGCCAACCCTTCCATGATGGTGGAGCCGGGAGAAGAGTGGTTTCCGCCTCACGCCCGCCATTCATTCACATCTTGTATGAGTGCATCTGATTGGACAAACCCAAATGTAAGGCAGATCCTGGTTGCAGGGGAGTCTGAGAAATGGGAGTTTAGCGTTCTCACCCCTGCGGGCGGCAGGCATGTAAGAGGGGAAATTGACATGGGTGTATTGATAAGACCTTGTCCTTGGGGAGCTTTGGAAATTCTCCTTCATCCATTGAGGTTTAACAAGATCAGCTCTTCCTCTGAGAAGCCTTCATGGGACCCATCAGTAAGTCACTCTTTGCTTTTCTTCTTCCACGCTTTGCACATGACACTCACCCCATGTGTGGGCTCTTTGTTAATGTGGCCTCTGAGCCCCCAGAAGGCTGGGACAGTGGGTCACATTGGATTCCAGGATGAAGGGCCAAAGCCTGGACTCTGTAGATGTCAGGAAAGTATGATTAATGAACGAAGGAATGTAACAACCATTGTACGGGGTGCCTGGGTGGGTCAGTCGGTTGGGCGTCTGCCTTTGGCTCAGGTCATGATACCAGGGTCCTGGGATCAATCCCCAAAGTGGGCTCCCTGCTCACTGGGGAGTCTGCTTCTCCTGCTAGCTTTCCCTTCCTCTGGCTCATGATCTCTCTCTCTCACTCTTTCTATCTCTCAAATAAATCCTCTTAAAAAAAAACAACTATTGTGAAGTCATCACCCCCGAGCTGGGACATTATCTTGGAGGATCGCCAGAAGAGAGCAACCAGTTGCCCTGGGACTCTGGTCATCATCAAGAAATGTCTTCTTGGGGCACCTAGCAGGCTTAGGCAGTAAAGGGTGTGACTCTTGATCTCAGGGTTGTGGGTTCAAACCCCACATTGGGTGTAGAACTTACTTTAAAAAAACATCCTCTCCAAGTACTTCATTCATTTATTTAGTAAACGTTTACCAAGTACCTGCTCTGTGCTAGGCCCTGACCTGCGTGACAGTGGGACACAGTGATGACCAAGAGAACCCAGGTCCAGCTCTCACCGAGTTCAGTTGATCTTGAACTCTCCAGCACTTGTTATTTTCAGTCTTTCTGATTTCAGTCATTCAGCTGGATGAGTAATGGTATCTGATGGTGATTTCCTTTTTATTTTTTCTCATTGTGATTTTATTTTTATTTATTAATTTTTTTAATATTGGGAATTCCTTTTTATTTTTTATTTATTCTTTAACCTTTTTCTTTTTTTTTTAAATTCGATTAGCCAAAATATAGTACATCACTAGTTTTTGATAGAATGTTCAGTGATGCATTGGTTCAGTCTAACACCCAGCGCTCATCATATCACGTGCCCTCTTTAATCTCATTGTGATTTTAATTTGCATTTCCCTAATGACTAATGATGACAAGCATGGTTTCATCTCCTTCTTTGCAACCCACATATTCCCCTTGGGGAACTGTCTGTTCGACATTTTTGCCCATTTTTATTGGCTCATTTGTCTTACTACTGAGTTGCAAGTTTTAAAAAATATATTCCGGATGAAAGGCTATTATCAGATCCTTGTCTGGCAAATATTTTCTCCCCATCTATGGTTTCTCTTTTCATGCCTTAGCCTTGCCTATTTTTCCTATATGGTTTTACCAAGGTATCATGGACATAGAATAAACTGCAGATATTTATAACATAAGTTTGCAATTTGATCAATTTTGACCTATGAATATATCTGTGAAACCCTCACCATGGTCAAGATAATAAACATATCAATCACCTTCTAAAGTTTCCTCTGCTGCATTGTAAATTCCCTCCTGCCCTTCCTTGTTTATTAAGCACTCTCAAAATAAGTCAGAAAAGGGTCACAGACACTCTATGACTCCACTCTGGACATCCTGGAAAAGGCAGAATAGGGATGGAAGCCTGATCAGACTACCAGGGCATGTCCGGGCTTGGCCTGCCCCGGCCCCAGGATCCTCTCAAGCTGGGCTGGTTTCTCCCCTGCAGGCAGATGGTGACAAACACAGAAATCATCTGGCAGGGTTAATGCCTATCTGAGAGTCTTTTTCTCTTATTTTATTAGTTTCCTATTGATGCCCTAACAAACCACCACATAAATTTAGCAGTTTATTTATTTATTTTTTTATTTTTAAGCAGGCTCCATGCCCAGTGTGGGGCTTAAACTCACCTGAAATTAAGAGTTACATGCTCCACTGACCGAACCAGCCAGGCACCCCAAATCTAGCAGCCTATTTTTTTTTGTCTTGTTTGCTTAAGATTTTATTTCTTTATTTGAGAGAAAGAGAGAGAGCATGAGAAGTGGTGTGCAGGCCTTCTTCCTGCTGTTCTCACTTTGTTCCACGGCAGCATCCCCAGTTTCAAGATTCACAGATGTCAAGAAGCAGTGGGACAAGTTCATAACCGCGGAGTCCCAACCACAGGGCACACTCTTGAAGTCAGCGGTTCCGGTGATAACCTCATGATCCCACATTTTCTTTTAACTGGAGCAGTGTTACTCATCAGGGTTCAGTCAGGAAAATAGAACTACTCTAGGTATTTCAAGTAACAAGGTTTAAATTCAGAGATTTGGTCGCACAGGTGTTTGGAAAGCTGACTGAGCAAAAAAAAAAAAAAAAAAGAACACCAGAGTAACCCAAATATCAGCAATGGAATAAGCCAGCTCTCACCTCTAGGACTGAAGGAACAAAGACAGATGGTGCTCCCAGAATCCAGGATCTTTGCGACAAGTCCCCACTGGATGGGTTCTCAGACTATCGATACCTTGTGCTGGAACCTGCAAACCTCCAAGGAGGCACGATGGCCACTCTTGCTCCAACTTCTTTTTTTTTTTTTTTAAAGATTCCATTTATTTGACAGAGAGATCACAAGTAGGCAGAGAGGCAGGCAGAGAGAAGAGGGGGAAGCAGGCTCCCCGCTGAGCAGAGAGCCCGATGCGGGGCTCGATCCCAGGACCCTGGGATCATGACCTGAGCCGAACACAGAAGCTTAACCCACTGAGCCACCCAGGTGCCCCTTGCTCCAACTTCTGAAGGGAGCTCCCTGCTGCAGGTGCCTAGGCTCGGAGGAGAGAACTTGGAGCTGGTTCTCTGACCATCCATGGCACACAGCATATTGGACTACTGGTGTGTTTTAGGGGCTACAGAGCAGCTAGTACTGGGACCATTGCAGTATTACAGCTGGAGCTAGAGTGTTCCACCATGCAGTGGGTGTTACGATAAATGTCCCAGAACACCATTCGAGAATGAAGAACTTCTCCAGGTGCCAGGAGGGCTTGGCTGTCACTGTCTTTGGGAATTGCCTGAGTTAAAGAAAACTGTTTTGCCTAAATTCACACCTCCTTCCGCGGGCAGCCTGCATCCAACGACTGATAAATGTGGGGGTCTAAAGACCCCAATTGCTCATCCCAACTCAAGACAATTCTGAAAGACCATCCAGAGCTGCCGCAGGGTCGGGGGGCTGTCTTTGTTGGGAATATACCACAGCTCCACATCTCCCCTGCCCAATCCTGCTACATTCCCCCTCCCTTCCACAGGTATCGATCCTGAGGGCAACCCTGGTCTTCTTTCTAGGAACCCCAGTGACGACAGGCTGCTATTGTAAGGATGCTGATCCGAGCTAGAAGCAAGAAGAAAGTTGCTGTTCCCTTCTTCTCTCCTTGGCAGAACTTAATCAGAAGATGGCAAAGAGTTCAGGAAAATGCAGTGTGTCGGTTTTCTGCACTACAATCACGGAGCATGGAGCACCCACGGAGCAGAGACAAATGAGCTTGGAGCTGAGACTAGAGATGAACAGTCAGTCCTCCCAATTTGCTCCTGAATTCAATAGTCCCACAACAGTCTCCTGAATTTCCTGGTTGTGGGAGAAGTAGAAGCTCTCTGGTGGGCAAACTCTGCAGAATTTGTCAGAAGGTCATTCGTGGACGCCAAGCCTACAGCTTTCTCCTCCAAGCCTTTGAGTGATTTTATAAGCGTATTAGTCAGGGTTCACCAGAGAAATAGAACCAATAGGTGATCTATAGATATAGAGGTATTAATATATATAATTATCATATATTATTGTGATATGTATATGATACATACATATATATATATGAAGAGAGTTTTATTTTTTTTTAAAGATTTCACTTATTTGGGGCACCTGGGTGGCTCAGTGGGTTAAAGCCTCTGCCTTCGGCTCAGGTCATGATCCTGGGGTCCTGGGATGAGCCCCTCATTGGGCTCTCTGCTCAGCAGGGATCCTGCTTCCCCCCCACCCCTGCCTGCCTCTCTGTCTACTTGTAATCTCTGTCAAATAAATAAATAAAATCTTTTTTTAAAAAAAAGATTTCATTTATTTATCTGACAGAGAGAGAGAGAGAGATCACAAGTAGGCAGAGCAGCACGCAGAGAGAGAGGAGGGGAAAGCAGGCTCTCTGATGAGCAGGAAGCCAGATGTGGGCTCCATCCCAGGACCCAGGGATCATGACCTGAGCCGAAGGCAGAGGCTCCACCCACTGAGCCACCCAGGCATCTGGAGAGATTTTTTTAAGGAATCAGCTCACATACGGAAGCTGGCAAATCCAAAATCTGCATGGTGAACTGGAAAACTGGCTATCCTGGGAAGAGACAAGGTTACAGTTCAAGTCCAAAAAACTGTCTGCTGGGAAATTTTTCTCTTGCTCTGGTGGGGGGGGGGGGTGTCAGTCTTTTGTTCTCTTGGGGCCTTTGAATGAGGCCCACCCACGTTATGGAGAACAATCTGCTTTACTCAAAAGTCCATGGATTTAAATGTTAATCTCATCCAAAAACGCCCTCTCAGAAACATCCAGAATCATATTTGGCCAAATGTCTGGGCACCATGGCCCACCCAGGCCGACATAAAATTAACCATCACAGTAAGTGCCTGAATCTTACTATGAACCCTTTTTGTTTAGAATAGCTACCAGGGTTTATTCCTCCTACAAATGAACCCTGACTGATACAAATATCGGTCTTTTTGCAAGATATCTGTTAGCCACTTCAAAGTCTTTCTCTTTGCAAAGTCTCTTTGTTGAAGTTAAAGAGAGTGGGAAAGATAACCTGGCGTGAGATCACTTGGATTCAGGTCCCAGATCTGCCACTTACTAGGTATATGTGTCTTTGATCAAATCATCTACCCTCTCAGTACCTCACTTTCCTCTGAAATAAGGTAGATAAAAATAGTGCCTAGCTCATAAGGTTATTGAAAATATAGGTGCTTAATATCTATAAACCATTTAGAATCATTCTCGGCACGTCATCCGTGCTCAGTAAACGTTAGCTATCACCCACGTCATCATATCCTCATTGCCTGTCTATGGCCCCAAAGCTTCATCGCTCACTTAAGCTTAATGGTTTCCCCAAACACTAGGATATAACAACTCTTGGCTAATCTTTCCAGGGAATTCTGAGTCAGGGGAGGGGAAAGTAGGAATAAGGAAGGGAGGAGGGGGACAGAGACAGATGGACAAATAGATTCAGGATGTGGGGGAATCTAACTACAAAACCAGTTCCAGAAAAAAAAAAAAAAAGCAAGAGAAATTTATTTCTACATTATCGAAGGACTCCAGAGAGCTGAAAATTTTTCTCTCCATGAAAATCTGGGTTGTTTCTGTTTGAACCATAACTGGTATTTCAAAATCTTCAAGGCATTTTGGAACCACCAATGGAATAATTCGTTCAAATAAAGATCACCAATCAATTTTCATCCTTTGGGCGAAAAGATTTTGAGGCAAAAGATAGTCACACAGTCTCCAGTAGCATCCCACAGATGATGTATTAATTAGAAGGAAGAAACGAAGTCTTTACAAGGGCGAAAACTGCCAGACTTCATCTTAACCCAATCACCAAAAAGGAGACAAACCGATACCACGTTCCTTGTGGACAAAGCTCCATCTCTGAATTATTCTTGCCAAAAACATTTAACCTGAATTTAAATCATGAAGAAACAATCAGACAAATCCAAGCCAAAATTTTTTGTACAACAACCAGCTTTGGAATTTTCAAAAACGTCAATGTCATAAGAAAATAAAACAAAACAGAAAGGCTTTGGAACGGCTCCAGATCAAAGGACAGAAAGAGACGTGTCATCAACATTTGCATGGTCCTTGATTGGATTGGATCCTGGATTTGAAACTGTAAATATTTTTAAAGAACAAAAATATTATGGGTAAAGTTGGATAAGTTTGCATATGGAGTGCATACTAAATAATACAGTGTTGTCCTGTTACCGTAATGTTGAAATTTTGGAGCACTGTGATTCGTGTCAGAAAATGTCCTTGCTTTGAGGAGATTCACAGGAGGCATTGAGGTGTAGAGTACTGTGATAGCTGCAATTGCTTTCGAGTGGGAGAGAGAGACAAAGGGAGGTAAAGTGGTTTGGTTGGTTGTTGTTTTTTTTAATTTATTTGTCAGAGAGACAGAGTACAAGCAGGGGGAGTGGCAGACAGAGGGAGAAGCAGGCTCCCTGCCAAGCAATGAGCCTGATGCAGGGCTCGACCCCAGGACCCCAAGATCATGACCTGAGCAGAAGGCAGAGACTTAACCGACTGAGCCACCCAGGTGCCCCAGGGAGATCACTGGTGAATCTAGGGGAAGGGCTTAGGGACATCGCTGTACCTGCTATTATCACTTTTCTGTAAGAGTGCAAAATTTCAAAATAAAATATTAGAGGCAAATCAGTAAGTATTCCCTTTTATTTTTTTTAAAGATTTTATTTATTTATTTGACAGAGAGAAATCCCAGTAGACAGAGGCAGGCAGAGGCAGAGAGAGAGAGAGAGGGAAGCAGGCTCCCCGCCGAGCAGAGAGCCCGATGTGGGGCTCTATCCCAGGAACCTGAGATCATGACCCGAGCCGAAGGCAGCGGCTTAACCCACTGAGCCACCCAGGCGCCCCCCCTTTTATTTTTTTTAAAGATTTTATTTATTGATTTATTTGACAGAGAGAGAGGTCACAACTAGGCAGACAGAGACAGAGAGGGGAAGCAGGCTCCCTGTTGGGCAGAGAGCCCGATGAGGGGCTCCATCCCAGGACCCTGAGATCATGACCTGAGCTGACGGCAGAGGCTCCACCCACTAAGCCACCCAGGCACCCCAATAAGTATTTCCTTTTAAAACCTCTACTGTGGCAGTGCCTGGATGGCTCAGTGGGTTAAAGCCTCTGCCTTCGGCTCAGGTCATGATCCCAGAGTCCTTGGATCGAGCCCCGCATTGGGCTCTCTGCTCAGCAACGAGCCTGCTTCCCTTCCTCTCTCTCTGCCTACTTGTGATCTCCGTCTGCCAAATAAATAAATAAAATCTTTAAAAAAAAAAAAAACAAAAAAACCTCTACCGTGTTTCAAACAATTGTAAGTTTTTTTTTTTCTGCTCCTCGGGGGTCTTAGCCAGAGGTCCGTTTGTTCAGCATTGCTGAGTGCCTGCTGTGTACCAGGCCTTACTGGTGGCATGACTAAGGACGAGTGAACAAAACACAAAGATCCTTGCTTTCTTAGAGCTGACATTCTAGTGGGAAGGGCGTATCGACCTGCCATTTGGGCTACTCACACTGGCACCCTCACCATCAAGCCAGGGGTATGTGGCAAAGACTCCTAGTGGCCCAGGCTGCATCCGTTCTCCACTTAATTAGTAACAGAACACTGATTTAATTGCAGGTGGCAATTTAGCGCCCCGCTAAAAGATATCTACCAGCTTTCCTTGCCGTTAGGATAGCTAAGACCAAAAAAAAAAAGAAAGAAAGAAAGAAAAACAAACAAACAAACAAAAAACCCAACCCTCTAGCCATGGGATGGGACTTCCAGAAAAGTTTCCTAAATGGACTAGTCAGCTGGCAGGTGTCCTTCATTCCCTTTACTCCTCCGATGTAACTGTTGCTTTGAATATGCCTCAGGCTCCTGGAGCCGCAGTGATGACCTGTAAATGGGATCCTTGCCCTGAGCAGGGCTGAGCAGGTGGCTGAAAGGCACTGCGTCCCTGACAAGCCCATGGGGCTGAACTACTAGCCCCGCCTCTGGATTTGTCTCACGAGAGAGAGAAACAGACCTCTATCTTGCAGGTGGTCTCCATTCTAACCGTCAAATATAATTCGCAGCTGACACAAGAGCTCCCATGGACACCAGCACACCAGCTGGAAGGGATGCGGCCAGCATAGCAGCGGCATTGTTTATTGAGGGCTGTCTAGGAGCCAGGCATTGATTTAAGAATTTTGCCTGCATGAACTTATCTAACTTCTGTGAAATGGATGAACATTAACCCATTTTACAGGCATGAACACTGAGGCACGGCGCAGCTGAGTCGCCTGGCCCAGGTCACGCTGCTAACAGGTAGCGGAGCCAAGCTATGAACCAGGCCATCAGGAGCCTCAGCCCTTTCTCTTAGAGCAAAGTATTCTGCCCCGTAAACAAGGGGGAGTCCCAGGGCAGGGCAGTGGACTGACCTGAGCGGCAACCGCACCACCCTGACGCCCCTGTATGGCCTCCTCCCACCCTGATGGTGACTTGGCCACATGACTGGCCCTGGCCATTGGAGCATTAACACAGAAGCTTGCCAAGGGCTTGTGTGTCGGAAATATTCTTGCCACCTTTCGAGGAAGCCCAATCTGGACTACTGAATGGTGAAAGACCTCCATGAGAGAAAGACCCACCCAGATGATCATCCCAGCTGACCCCAGCACCCAGCCCACCAGCTGACAACAGCCTGGTAAGTGAGTGAGTACAGGAGAAAAACTGCTCAGCTGACTCTTAGAACCTTGAGAAATAATAATAACTCTTGTTTTTATCCAGAGTGTTGGGGTCATTTGCCATGTATCAGAAGATAACTGAAACAGGCAGAGACATAGGAAGGGACATGAAGAAACATACAGAGAAGAGACAAATTCATCAACCACTTACTAAAGTGCCATGTCCTGTAGGTCCCAGGGAAGCTAAGGAGAGGGAGGAATGAAATCAGAGGGTCAGGGGTATCTGGGGGGCTCAGTCAGTTAAGCACCTGCCTTTGGCTCAGGTTGTGATCTCAGGGTCCTGGGATCGAGCCCCACATTGAGCTCCCTGCTCAGCAGAGAGCCTGCTTCTCTCTCTGCCTCTGCCTGCTGCTCTTCCTGCTTGTGCTCTCTCTCTCTCTCTGTCAAATAAATAAATAAAGTCTTAAAAAAAAAAAAAAGAAAGAAGAAAATCAGAGGAGCAGACAGTCCCTGCCCTCAAGGAGCTGATATTCTCTGCCCCCAGAAGATTCCTCCACGGGGGAGGCAGTAAAGACTGACTGCGGAGCTGAGGAACTTGGAGGTGCAGGTGTGGATCTTGGCATGACCACTTCCTAGCTGTATGAGTTTTGCAAGTTACTTCACTTCACTGGGCATCATCCATTCATCCACAAATACCTGTTATTAAATCCTGGAAAATGCAAGCTAACCTATAATGACAGAAAGCATATCTCTTGATGCCTGGGGAAGGGAGTAGACAGGTGTCTATAGATGCCAAGATGCAACAATACATTTTAAATGTGTACAGTTCATTGTACGTAAATTATAATCAACTTGGCTATAGTTTCCAGTTGTTCAATTAAGCATTAATTTAGGTGTTTCTGTGAAGCTATTTTGTAGATGTCGTTAAAGTCTGCAATCAGTTAGTCTAGGAGATTATCTGCAATAATGCAAGTGAGCCCATCTGATCAGCTGAAAGGCATTAAGAGCAAAACTAAGTGGTTGAGTGGAGGGGGGTGAGAATTCTTCCCTGTAGGAAAAGAAATTCTGCCTGTGGACTGCAGCATCACCTCCTGTCTGAGCCAATTACTTGGAATACAATAATCTCTACATAATAGATAGATAGATGATAGATAGATAGATAGATAGATAGATAGATAGATAATAGATAGATTCTACTAATTCTGGTAGAACCTTGACTGACACACTTAATAAAGTTATGGGGAAAAAGCTTAAGAAATCTACATAAAGGTAGAAAAAATAGCTACTAGTCTCTGTTGAAATACAACTTGAAATTATGATTTAAATGCCAGGCATTGGGGTGCCTGGGTGGCTCATTTGGCTAGGCATCTGACTCTTGATTTTGGCTCAGGTCACGGTCTCAAGGTTGTGAGATCAAGCTCAATGTGGGGCTCAATGGTAAGAGAGTGACTATCAAGATGGAATGAGAATTCTGAAGCGTACCTTCGGTCAGAGAAGGAGTACCCAAGGAAGGACAAACTGAAGAGGGGTTCAGACCTCTACCACTGGATGATGGAGAGTACTCTGGGCAACCAGGGTCAGAGCTGGTCAACAGTCGTCATGTGGGCAGAACTGCACTCAGGGAGCACACAAGCCAAGGCTGGTGACAGGCTGTACAGGGAGTTGGGGACTGATGGAGCTGGGAATGAAAGAGGACACCATCAATCAGCAGGGTCTGGCATACTTCTTCTGTGTGTGGTGTGGCCAAGGCAGCTCCAGGCCAGGTGTATGGGATTAGGATTGGGTCATTAGACAACCAGCCCACATCCCTCACCCCATCCCATCTCACTCCCCAGCACACATATGCTTGGGGCTGAGGGGAGGTTGTGAAACCAGTGACCTTTCAGGGCACAGCCTATCCTGCCTGAGGCTCCCAGATACCCTACTGCCACCCAAGTCAAGAGAGAAGCACATGGAAGCTGGAGAAAGCTGTTCCCGGCAGAAGAATGGCCTGGAGAAACCACAGGGGACCAAACAGTGAAGAGAAAAGAACCCTAGCAACTAGAACGAATAAAGAGAGCCCTTTTCTCCTCCACTGCCCCTCCAGCCCCCTCTACAAGCAGGCTGAACAACTTCCTGGCTGGCCAAGGAGAAATACCAAGGCCCAGCTCCATTATCAAAGAGCAGGCAAAAAGAGGGAATTTGGAGCCAAGAATCAATAAACTTAAAACCTACACAAATGCTCTCCCACACTTTGGTGATTTGCCACATTATGAGTCTGAGCCTTCCTCAAGGCTAACCCAGGGATGAGCTCACCTCACCTCATTATGAGTGTGAGCCAAAAACTTACACTCCCAGATTCTCTGTATCTTAAGAAGTATTTCTATAGGGTACCTGGATGACTCAGTGGGTTAAAGCCTCTGCCTTCGGCTCTGGTCGTGACCCCAGGGTCCTGGGATAGAGCCCCACATGGGCTCTCTGCTTGGCGGAGAGCCTGCTTCCTCCTCTCTCTCTGCCTGCTTCTCTGCCTGCTTGTGATCTCTGTCTGTCAAATAAATAAATAAAACCTTAAAAAAAAAAGTATTTCTATAGACGTGTGACCTGGACTGAACCAATCAGGGACATCCCCAAAAGCTTGGGTTCAAAAATGAGCCACAATACCTAAGAGAAATGAAAACATTTACCCACATAAGAACTTGAACAAATGTTCATGGAGGCATTATTCATAATAGCCAATGAGTGGAAACAACCCAAAAGTCCACCAAATAACATATGGATAAACAAAATGTGGTATATCCATAGGATGGAATACGGAGTACTGATACATTACAACATGAACTTTGAAAACATTATACTAAGTCAAAGAAGCCAGACACAGACATACTATATGATTCTATTTGTATGAAATGTCTAGAATAGGCAAATCCATAGAGATGAAAGTAAATTAGTGGTTGCCTAGGGCTGTGTAGGGAGAGGGGGCTGAGAGGAAATGAGGAGTGAAGGCTAAAGCATATGGGATTTCTTCAGGGGTTGATGAAATGTTCTAAAATATTCTCAAATTGATGGCTTCACAACTCTGTGAGTATATTCAAATCCATGGAATTGTACACTGGAAATGGGTGAGTTATATGGTATGTGCATTATATCTTGATAAAGTGGTTACTGAAAAACATGTACTACAATGTCAGGTAGGGCTAGGGAGTAAGAGATGCATGAGGCAGACTAGAGTCTGACGATTGGCTTTGCCACTTACAAATCTTTTGACCGTGGGCTGCCTGGGTGGCTCAATCAGTTAGGTGTGTGACTCGTGATTTCAGCACAGGTCATGATCTCAGGCTTCATAGACTGAGCCCTACCTCAGGCTCCGTGCTCAGTGTGGGGTCTACTTGAGATTCTTTCTCTCCCTTTCCCCTTACCCTCTCCCCCGACACCCGCTCATGCTCTAAATAAATAATTAAATAAATAAAATCTTTGAAAAAATAAAAACAAATGGTTTGACCTTGACTGAGTTGTCTCACCTTGCAGATCCTTGGTTTCCTCATCTGTAAAACTGGAATGATAATAGTACCTACTTAATGTAGTGAATGTAAGAATTAAATGAAGTCACTAACAGTAGCTGGGAGATAATAAATGTTCAGTAAATGTTGAGTTTTGTTCTTTTTTTTTTTAGGATTTTAGTATTTTTTAATTAACATATAATGTATTATTTGCTTCAGGGTTACAGGTCTGTGAATCATCAGTCTTATACAATTCATAGCACTCACCATAGCACATACCCTCCCCAATGTCTGTAACCCAGCCACCCTATCCCTCCCCTTCCACCCCCCAGCAACCCTCAGTTTCTTTCCTGGGATTAAGAGTCTCTTATATAGTTTGTCTCCCTCCCCAGTCCCATCTTGTTTCATTTTTTCCCTCCCTACCCCCCACAACCCCAAACCTTGCCTCTCAAATTCCTCATATCAGAGCGATCATATGATAATTGTCTTTCTCTGGTTGACTTATTTCACTTAGCATAATACCCTCTAGTTCCATCCATATCATTTCAAATGGCAAGATTTCAGGGGTTTTTGATGGTTGCATAGTATTCCATTGTGTATATATACCACATGTTCTTTGTCCATTCATCTGTTGTTGGACATCTGGGTTCTTTCCATTGTTTGGCTATTGTGGACATTGTTGCTATAAACATTGGGGAGCACATGCCCTTTAGGATCACTACAGTTGTATCTTTAGGGTAAATACCCAGTAGTGCAATTGCAGGGTCATAGGGTAGCTCTATTTTCAACTTTTTGAGGAACGTCCATGTTGTTTTCCAGAGTGGCTGCACCAGCTTGCATTCCCACCAACAGTGTAGGAGGGTTCCCCTTTCTCCACATCCTCGACAACATCTGTTGTTTCCTGACTTGTTAATTTTAGCCATTCTGACTGCTGTTCCTATCTGGTCTGTGGTTTTGATTTGTATTTCCCTGATGCCAAGTGATATGGAGCACTTTTTCATGTGTCTGTTGGCCATTTAGATGCCTTTTTTGCAGAAATGTCTGTTCATGTCTTCTGCCCAATTCTTCATTGGATTATTTGTTCTTTGGGTGTTGAGTTTGATAAGTTCTTTGTAGATTTTGAATACTAGCCCTTTATCTGATATGTCATTTGCAATTATCTTCTCCCATTCTGTCAGTTGTCTTTTGGTTTTGTTGACTGTTTCCTTTGCTGTGCAAAAGCTTTTGATCTGGATGAAGTCCCAGTAGTTCATTTTTTGCCCTTGCTTCCCTTGCCTTTGGCGATGTTTCTAGGAAGAAGTTGCTGCAGCTGAGATAAAGGGGTTTCTACCTGTGCTCTCTTCAAGGATTTGGATGGATTCCTGTCTCACGTTGAGGTCTTTCATCTATTTTGAGTCTATTTTTGTGTTTGGTGTAAGGAAATGATCCAGTTTCATTCTTCTGCATGTGGCTGTCCAATTTTCCCAACACCATTTGTTGAAGAGAATGTCCTTTTTCCATTGGAATTCTTTCCTGCTTTGTCAAAGATTAGTTGACCATAGAGTTGAGGGTCCATTTTGGGCTCTCTATTCTGTTCCATTGATCTATGTGTCTGTTTTTGTGCCAGTACCATACTGTCTTGATGATTACAGCTTTGTAATGGAGCTTGAAGTCTGAAATTGTGATGCTGCCAACTTTGGTTTTCTTTTTCAACATTCCTCTGGCTATTCGGGGTCTTTTCTGGATCCATATAAATTTTAGGCCCTGCTGTGTTCCTGACCTTAGGGGAAAAGTTCTCAGTTTTTCACCATTGAGAATGATATTTGCTGTGGGTTTTTCATAGATGGCTTTTCTGATGTTGAGGTATGTAACCTCTATCCCAACACCATGAAGAGTTTTAATCAAGAAAGGATGCTGTACTTTGTCATGCTTTTTCAGCATCTATTAAGAGTATCATATGGTTCATGTTCTTTCTTTTATTAATATATTGTATCACATTGATTGATTTGTGGATGTTGAACCAACCTTACAGCCCAAGAATAAATCCCACTTGGTCATGGTGAATAATCCTTTTAATGTACTGTTGGATCCTATTGGCTAGTGTTTTGGTGAGAATTTTTGCATCTGTGTTCATCAGGAATATTGGTCTGTAATTCTTTTTGATGGGGTCTGTCTTTGGTTTGGGGATCAAGGTAACACTGGCCTCATAAAATGAGTTTGGCAGTTTTCCTTCAATTTCTATTTTTTGGAACAGTTTCAGAGGAATAAGTATTAATTCTTCTTTAAATGTTTGGTAGATTCCCCTGGGAAGTTGTCTGGCCCTGGGCTCTTGTTTTTTTGGGAGATTTTTGATAACTGCTTCAATCTCCTTATTCTGGTTATGGGTCTGTTCAGGTTTTCTATTTCTTCCTGGTTCAGTTTTGATAGTTTATATGCCTCTGGGAATGCATCCATTTCTTCCAGATTGTCAAATTTGCTGGCATATAGTTGCTTATAATATGCTCTTATAACTGTTTTTATTTCTTTGGTGTTGGTTGTGATCTCTCCTCTTTCACTCATGATTTTATTAATTTGGGTCCTTTGTCTTTTCTTTTTGATAAGTATGGCCAGGGGGTTATCAATCTTACTAATTCTTTCAAAGAACCAGCTCCTAGGGTCATTGATTTTTTCTATTGTTCTTTGGATTTCTATTTCATTGATTTCTGCTCTGATCTTTATGATTTCTCTTCTCCTGCTGGGTTTAGGCTTTCTTTGCTGTTCTTTCTCCAGCTCCTTTAGGTGTAGGATTAGGTTGTGTACTTGAGACCTTTGTTGTTTCTTGAGAAAAGCTTGTATTGCTATATACTTTCCTCTCTGGACCGACTTTTCTGTGTCCCAAGGATTTTGCTCAGTTGTGTTTTCATTTTCATTTGTTTCCATGAATTTTTTAATTCTTCTTTAATTTTCTGGTTGACCCATTCATTCTTTAGTAAGATGCTCTTTAGCCTCGTTGTATTTGAGTTCTTTCCAACTTTCCTCTTGTGGTTGAGTTCTAGTTTCAAAGCATTGTGGTCTTAAAATATGCAGGGAATGATCCCAATCTTTTGGTACCGATTGAGACCTGATTTGTGACCCAGAATGTGATCTATTCTGGAGAATGTTCCATGTGCACTAGAGAAGAATGTGTATTCTGTTGCTTTGGGATGGAATGTTCTGAATAGATCTGTGATGTCCATCTGATCGAGTGTGTCATTTAAAGTCTTTATTTCCTTGTTGATCTTTTGTTTAGATGATCTGTCCATTTCATCGAGGGGGTTGTTAAAGTCTCCTACTATTATTGTGTTCTTGTCGATATGTTCCTTTGATTTTGTTATTAATTGGTTTATATAATTGACTGCTCCCATGTTAGGGGCATAGATATTTAAAATTGTTAGATCTTTTTGTTGGACAGACTCTTTAAGTATGATATAGTGTCCTTCCTCATCTCTTATTATAGTCTTTGGCTTAAAATCTAAGTTATCTGATATAAGGATTGCCACTCCAGCTTTCTTTTGATGTCCATTAGCATAGTAAATTGTTTTCCACCCCCTCACTTTAAATATGGAAGTGTCTTTGGGTCTAAAATGAGTTTCTTGCAGACATCATATCAATGGGTCTTGTTTTTTATCCATTCTGATACCCTGTGTCTTTTGATTGGGGCATTTAGCCTATTTACATTCAGGGTAGCTATCGAATGATATGAATTTAGTGCCATTGTATCACCTGTAAGGTGACTGTTACTGTATATTGTCTCTGGTCCTATCTGGTCTGTTCCTTTTAGGCTCTCTCTTTGCTTAGAGGACCCCTTTCAATATTTCCTGTAGGGCTGGTTTGGTGTTTGCCAATTCTTTTAGTTTTTGTTTGTCCTGGAAGATTTTTATCTCTCCTTCTACTTCCAATGACAGCCTAGCTGGATATAGTATTCTTGGCTGCATATTTTTCTCATTTAGTGCTCTGAATATATCATGCCAGTCCTTTCTGACCTGCCAGGTCTCTGTGGATAGGTCTGCTGCCAATCTAATATTTCTACCATTGTATGTTTAAGACCTCTTGTCCCAAGGTGTTTTCAGGATTCTCTCTTTGTCACTGAGACTTTAAGTTTTACTATTAGATGACAGGGTGTGGACCTATTTTTATTGATTTTGAGGGAGGTTCTCTGTGCCTCCTGGATTTTGATGCTTGTTCCCTTTGCCAAATTAGGGAAATTCTCTGCTATAATTTGCTCCTCTATACGTTCTGCCCCCCTCTCTCTTTCTTCTTCTTCTGGAATCCCAATTATTCTAGTATTGTTTTGTCTTATAGTGTTACTTATCTCTTGAATTCTCTCCTGTGGTCCAGTAGCTGTTTATCTCTCTTTTTCTCAGTTTCTTTATCATCATTTGGTCTTCTATATCACTAATTTTCTCTTCTGCCTCATTTATCCTAGCAGTAAGAGCCTCCATTTTTTTATTGTACCTCATTAATAGCTTTTTAAGTTTCAACTTGGTTAGATTTTAGTTCTTCTATTTCTCCAGAAAGGGATTTTATTTCTCCAGAAAGGGATTCTCTAATATCTTCCATACTTTTTTCGAGCCCAGCTAGCACCTCGATAATCATCATTCTGAACTCTAGATCTGACATCTTACTAATGTCCATATTGATTAGGTCCCTAGCCTTTGTTACTGCCTCTTGTTCTTTTTTTTTGAGGTGAGTTTTCTGCCTTGTCATTTTATTCAGATAAGAATAGATGAATCAGAGAATAAAATGCTAAAAGGGTAACAATGGCCCCAGAAAAATATATACTAACCAAATCAGAAGAGACCCTGGAAGAGAAAAAAGGAGGAGAAAAAAATATATATATAAAATAGACTTGTGAGGGGCGCCTGGGTGGCTCAGTGGGTTAAAGCCTCTGCCTTCGGCTCAGGTCATGATCTCAGGGTCCTGGGATCGAGCCCCGCATTGGGCTCTCTGCTCAGCAGGGAGCCTGCTTCCCCCTCTCTCTCTGCCTGCCTCTCTGCCTACTTGTGATCTCTGTCAAATAAATAAATAAAATCTAAAAAAAAAAATTTAAAAAAAAAATAGACTGGTGAATAGAACAGAACCACACACTTGATTTTGGGTGTATTTTTGTCTGTTAGAAGAAACTGCCTCCCAAAATTTTAAAGAATGAAAAACATAGGGGCACCTGGGTGGCTCAGCGTGTTAAGCCTCTGCCTTCGGCTCCAGTCATGATCTCAGGATCCTGGGATCAAGACCCACATTGGGCTCTCTGCTCAGCAGGGAGTCTGCTTCCCCCCACCCCACCTGCCTCTGCCTACTTGTGATCTCTGTCTGTCAAATAAATAAATAAAATCTTTAAAAGAAAGTAAGAAAGAAAAATTTATATATATACACACAAATAAGGGTAAACACTATGAAGGGATGGAATATGACTATAAAGATGAAATTTTTAAAAGATTCTAAAAAAGGAATTGATAAGAAGTTGGTTGAAAAAAGAAAAAAAAAAGGAAAGAATGTGATCAGGCTGGAGACTAGAACAAAGCCATGTGCTTGATTTAGGGTATATTTTTTATTTGTTAGAAGAAGAAACTATCCCAAAATTTTAAAGAAAGAAAAACCTATATGTATACAAAAAATAAGGCTAAATACAACGAAGGGATAGAATATGACTACAACAAAGAAAATTTTAAAAGATTTTTTTAAGAGGTATTGATAAGATAAATAGTTAAAAATGTTAAAATAGGAAAGAGGAAAAAGATTTTTTTAAATAGAATAAGAAAAAACAAAAATTTAAAAATTTAACTTTGAAAGACTAAAGAATCATGGGGGAAAAAGCTATGAATTTCATGTGCTGTATTCCCGTATTTCTGAGATTTTGTAGTTCTTATTGATTGGTGAACTTGGTCTTGGCTGGATGTTCTTGCTGATATTCTGTGGGAGGGGCCTGCTGTCGTGATTCTAAAATGTCTCTGCCCAAGGTGGAATTGCGCCACCCTTGCCAGGGGCCATGCTAAGTAATCTGCTCAGGTTAGCTCTCAGAAGCTTTTGTTCCCTGAATGCTTTCCGCTTTCTGTAGAGCTCTGGAGTACAGGAATGAAAATGGCAGCCTTGCTGTCTCCACAGGAGCCAAGAGATCGGCCCCACTCCTCAGTGCACCCTCAGAGAAAAGCCGTCAATCTCTCCCATCTCCCTGGTCTCCCGCCGCGCTCCGAGCTCACCCAGCCTGTGACCAAGCATTTCTGTCTCTGGCATACCACCCCGTTTGGAGTCTCCGAACCCAGAAAATTCCTGCCACCACTGCTCCTCCCAGAGGATGAAGGTGAGTTTCCTGGATCTGCCAATTGTGGGGTCCCTGCTCGAAGAGCAGTGGTCCAACTGTGCCTCTGATCATGATTTAAGGTAAACCCAAGTTGAGAGCTCACTCCTCAGCTCTGTCTCTGCAGCTGGCTTCCCGGCTCTGCCACCCTCAGACACCCCAGATCCTTCTGTGACCCTGTGGATCCTGATACCACACTATCCCCATGAGGGCTCCACCCCCTGCTTAGCCTCTGGAGCAACATCCCTCAGTGAAGCAGACTTATAAAAGTTCTGATTTTGTGCTCCGCTGCTCCACCGCTTGCGGGAAGCCCGCTGCTCCCCCAGTGGTCTATCTTCCCCTATGTCGCCTCAGATTCACTACTCTGCACATCCTACCTTCTGGAAAGTGGTCGATTTTCTGTTTCTAGAATTGCTGCTCATTGCACTACTGGGTATTTACCCCAAAGATACAGATGTAGTGAAAAGAAGGACCATCAGTACCCCAATGTTCATAGCACCAATGGCCACAGTCGCCAAACTATGGAAAGAACCAAGATGCCCTTCAACAGACGAATGGATAAGGAAGATATGGTCCATATATACTATGGAGTATTATGCCTCCGTCAGAAAGGATGAATACCCAACTTTTGTATCAACATGGATGGGACTGGAAAAGATTATGCTGAGTGAAATAAGTCAAGCAGAGAGAGTCAATCATCATATGGTTTTGCTTATTTGTGGAGCATAAGAAATAACATGGAGGACATGGGGAGACAGAGAGGAGAAGGGAGTTGGGGGAAATTGGAGAGGGAGATGACCCATGAGAGACTGTGGACTCTGAAAAACAATCTGGGGGTTTTGGAGGGGTGGGGGGTGGGAGGTTGGGGGAGCCTGGTGGTGGGTATTATGGAAGGCACGCATTGCATGAAGCACTGGGTGTGGTGCATAAACAATGAATTCTGGAATACTGAAAAGAAATTTTAAAAAATAAATAAAAATTTTAAAAAAGAGAATTGCTGCTCTTCTTCTCTTTGATCTCCTGTTGAATATGTAGGTGTTCAGAATGGTTTGATAACTATCAAAGTTCAATGATATTAGGTCTCCTACCCCTCCACCATCTTGCTCCTCCTCAAATCTGGGTTTTGTTCTAAAAAAAAAAAAAGTGAGCCACAAGAGGAGGTGGCCACAAAAGTGGAGAGCAGTCACCTGGTGGCCCCTGCAAAAGAAGCCTCTAGTTCTTTGGGGGAGGTTGTGAAGGATGCTTCTAGAGTCTGGTCGTGACTATCAGAGGTTCTAAGCAGCAGGGATGGGAATTTTCCTCCCAGAGAGGCCCTCATGGAACAGTTAGGGATTATTCTACGTTATTACCTTCATAATCTGCCTCCCTGCCCTCTCCAAGAATCCATGAGCCTCTCAATGTTCTTATCACATGTCTTTGTTAAAACTAGCCAGTATGGATCCTGTTGTTCACAACTAAGAGCCTTGGCACATACAGGGAGAAAGGGGCTTATTCAAGAGACAGCAATGAGGCCATCTGGTAGAGAAGGGGGGTGAACAGGGAGATGAGGTTAGAAGGCTTTGTTAGGCTTAACAGGTGATTTGAACAGAGGGTACATAATCTATGGCTGCATATAGACAGTCACAGACTGGGGATGGTGGGGATCAGGGATGGGGGTGCTGTGATTGTCTGGGCAAGAGGTGACCATAGACAGGCCAGGATGGGGGTGAGAAAAGGATCAGAAGTGGGTGAATTTGGAAACACTTTGAAAGTACAGCAAGTGGGATTTGCTGATGAATATATGGGAGAGAGACAGAGCAACAGAGACAAAGAAAGGGAGAAAAAGAGGGAAAGAGAGAGAGGTCAAGGGTGACTTGATGGTTGCAATGAAACCTCAATTCATCAACAGTAAAAGGAGAACAATACTGGAGAAGGTCATCATGAGCAGTCTCTATAATCATAGATATAAAGAATTTTGCACATTTCATGTACCACTGTCATCCCTATTTACTATGGTGTGTTTTGGGACAATTCATGCAAACCCATCATCTTTGTCCTGGAACCCCCAAAACCCTCCATGTGTCCCCTAAGATTCCAAGAAAGGCCTCCATCATGCTCCAATTTCTTCAAAAATATCTGCCCCTTTAATTGGTGCCCCTTACAAGGAAAATAGGGCCTGGACTCAGGGAAACTCCCCCCACGCACACACCACCAACTCCACAGGCTCTGAGGATTTACCAGTCCAGGAGTCTCTTTCCAAAAGACTTCCAGGCTCCCTGCTCTAGCCTCCTTTCTGTTTCTCTCTCACATTCAATCTCCCATCTGTCGCCTCCTGGCCACTGCCCACCTGGCCTCCCCAGTCCTGCCCAAACCCTGCCTGCAAATTCTAAATTCAGATGGTGCAGTTGCTTCACTTATATAAACTGAGATTTTCCCTCCAGCCAATCCAGTGGTTCGTGGGTTTTGCTTGCTTTACAATTTCCTGGGGAACTCTCAAGATACCAGTGTCTGAGCCACAGTCCCCAAGATTCCCCTGGTCTTAATGATTACACTCTATCAGGGGTTCTCAAACTTTAATGGCCATTGGATTCAGCTGGAAGTCTTGCTAACACATAAATTGCTGGATTCTACCCCCAGAATTGCTGATTCTGTAGTTCAGACAATGGACATTTCTGACAAGTTCCAAGGTGAAGCTGATGCTTCCAGTCCAAGGACCACACTTTGAGAACCACTGCTCTACACCAAGAGGTGGTTAAAGATCTTGCTCCTGAGAGTGTGATCTACAGACATTGGCATCACCTTGGGACAGTGTTAGAATGCAGAATCTCAGGCCCTGTCCCTGACCTATGAATCAGAAATATGCATTTTAACAAAATCCTGAGGTGATTTGTATGCATGTTAAAAGTTTAAGGAGCATTGAGTTCAATCCCAGTTCTGCCTGTTATCAACTGTGAGATTTGGAAGTGTCTTCTTGAAGTCTCAGTTTCCTCATCTGTAAAATGGGGGTAATAATAATCGCTACCTCTTAAGATCATAATAAGCATTAAATAAGTTAGTATAACAATGCTTGTGTAAGTATATAATGCAAGTATAAACAGTGTTTGGCATAGGATATGCACCAAATAAATGTTTGCTGTCTTTGTTATTATTATGTCAGCTCCCCAAGTGTTTCTAATATGCAGCCAAAGATGAGAAACACCGAATAAACCTAAAACATGCCCCTTGGGGCCCCAGGAACCATATAGATGTAGATAAAAGTATGGAAACAGACTAAAATGGAGATATAGACAAAAAGCTAGGGGTCAGAGCCCAAAAACAGCAGCAAAGCACTACAGACTGCAACCCAAGAAATCAAAAGCCGAACCCAATGGGGGAGACTGAGACTCCAAGAGAATCACACACACAGAAAAGAAGTAGCAACTATTTCCATAGCCAGAAATTAGAGGCAAATATAGGTGAGGTTGACTTCCCTCCCTGATCAAATATCCATCTATACATCCATCTATCCACCCATCCATCCACATATCCATCCACACATCCATCCATCCATCCATCCACCATCTGTTCCAATCCATGGCCCAGTCTTACCTCCCCTCTCCCTGCCATGTCCTATCTCTTCAGTTCATCCATCCAACAGGTAGGACCACAGGTCCAGTCCTGGTCCTGGTGACACCCTCAAGAGCCCAGAAACCTGGAGAGATGCTGTTATATTGTGAGGATCTCATCGCCAGGCATCCAAGAGAATGTGCCACCACCTTTGCAAATCTCGCACATGGAGGTTAAGAAGGCAAGCTCTGAAATCAGGCAGACCAGACTTTAAATATGACTCCACCACCTACCAGTTTCATGGCTTGAAACAGATGACTTTACTTCTCTGTGCCTCAGTTTCCTCATCTGGAAAGCAGGACATGTTTTTTTTTTTTTAAGATTTTATTATTTATTTGACAGACTGAGATCTCAAGTAGGCAGAGAAGCGGCAGAGAGAGAGAGAGGAGGAAGCAGGCTCCCTGCTGAGCAGAGAGCCCGATGCAGGGCTTGATCCCAGGACTCTGGGATCATGACCTGAGCCGAAGGCAGAGGCTTTAACCCACTGAGCCACCCAGGCACCCTGGGACACATTTTTAGAAAGACTATATATCTATAGATATATAGATATAGGTATATATATAGATATAGATATAGATATAGATATAGATATAGATATTTATTCGGGACAATGGGTGAGTGAGAGGGAGAGAGTATCTGAAGCAGACTGCACTGAATGCAGAGCCCACCATGGGGCTTGACCCCATGGATGGCGAGATCATGACCTGAGCCAAAACCAAGAGTTGGATGCTTAACTGACTGAGCCACCCAGGTGCCCGCAAAGTGGGACACATTTAGAACAGTGGCTACTATAAGGTAAGCACTTGAATGTAGCCATGATGGCTTATGATTTCCCATCTGTCCTGCTAAAGGCTCACCTCCAACACTCCCACTCCAGGCATGCCTCTCTCTGGTTCTCTGTGGACTCACTCTCCCTCACTGAGCGATAACAGTGGTGGCCCTTACTATTGAGATCCACCCTCCATCGCTCATGCTGAGAGCGGAGACCCCTGCCCTGCCAGTGTCCTCAAGACCACTCCATGCGGAGGGACCAAAACAGTAAACACTTGGTCATCCTGGGCACATACTAAGAGCTCATTAATATTTGATGGGAGAATGGACAAGAGAATTCTTAGGTACTGAGCAGACAGACCATGGTTCCTGCTCCTCTATGGGACTTGAAACTGGGTGCTGCGGCAACAAGTGAGAAGCTGGGGGAGCTTAAAGGACACATGTGAGGGGCAAACCTGAGCCAGACAGCAGGGTCAGGTGAAGGGAGACAGGTGATCAGTGAGAAGGAGACCTACAAGGTCAGGGTGGAGAGAGACCTGCGGAGACGTACTTGAGTGGTCCAGGTGGCAAACACAGGCAAGGACCAAGTCAGAGAGAAGGAGTAGAGTCCAATGGGAGTCTTAGCTCTTCTGCCTCACCTGATCCTGTCATCTGGTTCTCCTCACCAGCCTCTCTAACCTGTCTGCCCTCACCTCTCTCCCTCCCCTAACTTCCCTTCAATTATCTCACTCACCCGCCCCAACACCCAGCTCTCTACCACCCCGCCCTGCACTTAACCTTCTCACTTGTTCTTCTCCCTTCACCTGTCTTGCCTCCCTCTCCCCTCCTCAGTCACTCCTCACAGATCTCCCCCTTCATCTTTAATCCTCCACCTCTATTTTTCTAGTCTGTCCACCTTGACTTATTCTCCATTTGTCTTTTCTCTCATATCCTTTTCGCTGATAAGGGCTGCCTGTTTCCCACCCAGGACCCCTCAGTTGTCTTCAGGGCTTCTGAGAACCCTCAGGTGAGGTCTGGGCTGTGGACCTCAGAGCAGAGAAGGGACTTAGGAGGCATCAGAATGTCTCAGACCTGCACATGGGCAAGAGGTGGGGAGGAGGATATAGAAAAGGCTGAGTAGGAGACGGAGGTCCCCTGGGATTGGGATCTGGGCATAGAATCTGAGGTTCTGCTGCAAAAGTCAAAACCTGGTGGAGCCAGTCCACCTCCTCTACCCTTAGGTGACCCTAAGTGCCCCTTTCTGCCCGTGTCCCACCCTCTGCCCTTGAGGATGCACCCCTATTTTCTCCTAGGGTCCCCCACACCCTGACGCTGCAGTAGGGGTCCTGAGAGACACATCAGAGAATCCAAGGTGGCTGTGGAAGTGGGACTGAGACCCCACTCAGGGTCCCCTGATGCAGCTCTTCCCACCCCCACCTGGAACCCACGCCCTTTATTCCATCACCCAGCCCTACCCAGACCACCCAGGACAAGTCTGGCCATTTTCAGGACCACTGCAAAGCAAGAAAGGCAAATTGCAGAAAAATGTATTCCATACAATTGACACCGCTTTTGTAAAAGTAACAAGAATATGTGCAACGAACCTGCATGTGCTGTTAGTATAGGGAAAGCTGTGAGTTAACAATGGTTATCTTTGGGGGTTCGAGTGGTAAAGGGAGGGGTGGAGAGGGACGTAAGAAAGAAAGAGGAATCACTTAAGCTGAATGGAAAGATACTCCTGGGATCAATTTTTTTCTTTTAGTACATTTTTTTATCAACTTAAAATTTTTTTTATTTTAAAATACTAAAAACTTACAAGAAGTTGTAAAAATACTGCAGAGGAGTTTCCCATATCCATCCTTACATAACTATAGCACACTTTCAAACTAGGAAACTGACATTGTCACAATACAATTAACTAGATTACACGCCTTACTGGGACTTCAGCTTTCAAATACATTCATTTCTTTTTGTCTGTCTTTGTGTATGATTCAGTGACATTTCATCACATGTATAAATAAACACCACAATCAAAACACAGAATTGTCTCCTCACCCCAAAGAAACACCCAAGGGCCATGCCTTTACAGTCACACCATCCCTCTGCTGTTACCCTCCTGACCTGTTCTTCATCTCTATAATTTTGTCATTGCAAGAATGTGATATAAATGGAATCATATATCATGTAACCTTTTGAGATTGGCTTTTTTCACTTAGCACAATGTCCTTAAAAGCCATCCAACTTGTCTGTCTCACTAGTTCCTTCCTTTTTATTGTTGAATACTATTCCATTGTACAGATGTGCCAATAATGGGATATTTATTCACCTGTTGAAGGACATGTGGATCATTCCTAGCTTGAGGTTACTACAATTACTAATTTTAAATAGTTTAGCCAGTACCAATAATTTATTGGGCTATTAAAAGTATCATAAGGAAAAAAAAAAAGTATCATAAGGAACACCTGGTTGGCTTAGTCAAAAGAGTATGCAACTCTTGATCTCAGAGTCATAAGTTCAAGCCCCATATTGGGCATGGAGCCTACTTTTAAAAAAGTGTCACGAATATTTGTATCAGATTTTTGTGTCAACACATTTTTATTCCTCCAGGGTAAAATGTCCCTGAGTATGACTAAGGAGTCATGCAGTTTAAGTGTATGTTTAACTTTTTAAGAAACCATCAATTGTTTTCTAGAGTGGCTGTGCCATTTTGCACTCCCACCAGCAACATATGAGAGTTCATTTCTTCAAATCCTCACCAGCATTTGGTCTAATCAGTATTATTCTAATTAGCTATACTAATAGGTGTATAGTGGTTGTTCATCATTTAATCTGCATTTCCCTAGTAGTAAGCAATACTGACATCTTTTCTTGTATTTATATCCCATCTGAATATTCTTTTTTTTTTAAAGATTTTTTAAATTTATTTGTCAGAGAGAGTGAGCACAGGCAGACAGAGAGGCAGGCAGAGGCAGAGGGAGAAGCAGGCTCCCCGCTGAGCAAGGAGCCCGATGCGGGACTCGATCCCAGGACCCCGGGATCACGACCTGAGCCGAAGGCAGCCGCTCAACAAACTGAGCCACCCAGGCGTCCCTCATCTGAATATTCTTTTTAGTGAAATGTCAATGTCCTTTGCCACTTTTCTAATTGGATTTTTGGATTTTTTAATTGATGAATTTGAGAGTTGTTTTTTTTTTAATGATTGATTGATTTTGAGAGAGAGAGCATAAGCAAGAGGGAGAGAATCTCAAGCAGACTCCGCACTGAGTATGGAGCCCTAGATAGGGCTCAATCCCACAGCCCTGAGATCACCACCTAAGCTGTAACCAAGAGTCAGATGCTTAACCAGCTGCATCATCTAGGTGTCCCCTTCAGAGTTGTTTTTTTTTTTTTTAAGATTTTATTTACTTATTTGACAGACAGAGATCACAAGTAGGCAGAGAGGCAGGCAGAGAGAGTGGGGAGCAGGATCCCTGCTGAGCAGAGAGCCCGTTGCGGGGCTCGATCCCAGGACCCTGGGATCATGACCTGAGCTGAAGGCAGAGGCATTAATCCACTGAGCCACCCAGGCACACCCCCCCCTTGAGAGTTTTTAAAACTATTCTAGATACCAGTCCTTGTCAGATATATGGTTTGCTAATACTTCTTTCCATTCAATTACCTATTTTCTTGTGCTGTTAACAGAGTCTTTCACAGAGCAAGTCTTTAATTTTTATAAAGTCCAATTGATCCTTTTTGTCTTTTAAAGGATTAAAGGATTTTTTAAAAGATTTTATTTATTTATTTGAGAGAGAGAGAGTGAGAGAGAGCATGAGAGGTAAGAAGGTTGGAGGGAGAAGCAAACTCCCCATGGAGCAGGGAGCCTGATGCGGAACTCGATCCCAGGACGCTGGAATCATGACCCGAGCTGAAGGCAGTCGCTTAACCAACTGAGCCACCCAGGCGCCCAAAGATTAAAGGATTTTTTAAAGGATTATGCTTTGATTGTCAAGTCTAAGAATTCTGTCTAACCCCACATATAGACCATTTACACTTAATGTAATTTTTAAAAGATTTTATTTATTTATTTATTTATTTATTTATTTATTTAATTTATTGAGAGAGCGTGCATTTGAGCGGGGGGGGGGGGAGGGACAGAGGGAAAGGGAAAGAGAGAAACTCAAACAGGCTCCACCCTCAGCACAGAGCCTGACAGAGAGCTTGATCTCATGACCCTGAGATTATGACCTGAGTTGATATCAAGAGTCAGACACTTAACAAACTGAGCCACCCAGGCACTCCCTACATTTAATGTGATTGTTAATATGATAGGACTGAAGTCTGCCATTGCATTTTTCTCTTCTTTTTAATTTTCTTTCCTTTTCTTTTGCTCTCTCCTGCCTTCCTGTGAATCACCTGAACATTTTTTTAGTGTTTCATTTTGTTTTATCAAGAGTGATTTTGCATATATTTCTTGGTGTAGTTTTTTTTTTTTTTTTTTTTTTTTTTTTTTTTTTTTTTTTTTAGTCGTTGCTCTAGGATTTCACTATACATATAAATATAGCTTATCATGGCATTTTACTATTGACATTTTACCCTTCAAAGGAACTGCAGAAATATTACTATTTAGGTCCCTTTACCCTCTCTGCTTTATAAATACATAAGTATCTTAATTATCTCTTTAAATGCATTGAAAATAATATCAGACAGTAGTATACTTTGCTTTCAAACATCCAACATTATTTTTAAAACTTCCAAGGAAGACAGTCTATTATATTTACCTACATACTTACCCATTCTATATGCCTATCTTCATTTCTGATATTCTAGGTTTCCTTTGGTTTTCATTATCTTTCTGTTTGAAGAATGTCCGTGATTCTTTTAATACAGGTCTGCTGATAACAAGTTTTCTCAGTTTTCTTCACTTAAAAATGCCTTTATTTCACCTTCTTTCCTGAAGAATATTTTCACTGGATAAAGAAGTCTGGGTTGACAGTTCTTTTCTTTCAGGATTTGAAAAATGTGCCACTTTCTCCTGGCCTCCATGGATTCTGAAGAGAAATCTGCTGTCAGTCAAATTATTGTTCCCCTATAAAATGTAATTTGTCATTTCTCTTTGATTTCTTTCTTCCTCTTTATAAGATTTTATTTATTTATGACAGAGAGAGATAGCGAGAGAGGGAACACAAGCACAGAGGGGCACACCACTAAGCAAAGAGCCCAATATGGGGCTCAATATGGGGCTCAATCCCAGGATGCTGGGATCATGATCTGAGCCAAAAAGATGCTTAACAATCGAGCCACCCAGGCACCCCTTTTTCTCTTTCTTTCCTTCCTTCCTTCCTTCCTTCCTTCCTCTCTTTCTTCTTTTCCTTTTTTCTTTCTTTCTCTTTCTTTTTCTTTCTTTCTTTCTTTCCTTCCTTCCTTCTTCTCTTCCTTTTCTTCCTTTTTTCTTTTTTCTCTTTCTTACTTTCTTTCCTTCCTTACTTCTTCTCTTTCCTTTTTTCTTTTTCTCTTCTTTCTTTCTCTTTTCTTTCTTTCTTTTTCTTTCCTTTCTTCTTCCTTCCCTCCTTCTTTCCTTCCTCTCTTTCTTCTCTTCCTTTTTTCTTCTTTCTTTCTCTTTCTTTTTTCCTTCTTTCTTTCCTTCCTTCCTTCTTCTCCTCTTCTTCTCTTTCTTTTCTTCCTTTTCTCTTTCTTTCTTTCATTCTCTTTTCTTTTTCTTTTTCTTTCCTTCCTTCTTCATTCCTTCCTTCTTTCCTTCCTTCTTTCTCAAATTCCAAGAAGGCTTTATTATATATAGAGGGGAGGGGTTCAGTCCTTGACTACTGCTTTCCTCATGACTCCTGGGACATTGCTCAGCTCCTCTCTTTCTCTTGGCATAGATGTGTGTCCCCACCCTTTTCTTGATGGACATAAGACAGGCTTGTCCTTGGAGACCTTGCACAGCTCTATGGCACGTCAGGCATATAGGGCAAAGCGGCTCATCTCTCCAATCACGTCCTGCTCAAACATGGTGTGCTTCGTGGTGTGCCCGTGGCGATGGCCTCGCCTCGGCTTGCTCAAGTTCTTAGTCACCTTGCGTCGGTTGTTGCGGCCCCTGCCGTAGGGCAGCGCGCAGAGTTGGGGCTGCTGCTCCTCTCTGGCTCCTGCGGCAGAACGCCAGTTACTGTCAAGATTCTTTGTCCTTAGTTTTCAGAAGTTTGATTATGATGTGCCTGGGTATGGCTTTCTTCACTTTATCCTATTTGGGATTTACTCAGCTTCTTGAATCTGTAGACCACCTAAGGGTAATTTACCAGATATGCAATATTTCGGCCATTATTTCTTTAAATATTTTTTTTCAGATCAAATTTTCTTTCTGCCTTTCTCCTGGAACTTCAATAATGTGAATATTACATCTTTTGTTATTGTCCCCAAAGTCCCTGAAGCTCCTCTCGTCTCAATAGAGACCAAAAAAAATCTACTTCTCTTTTGTGTAGACTTCAATCTGTTTACTCTCTGTTATTCAGACTGGATAATTTGTTTTCTTTTCTTTTTTTAAGATATTTATTTATTTATTTATTTGAGAGTGAGAAAGAGCATGAGTGGGGGAGGGGAAGAGCAAGAGAGAATCTCAAGCACACTCCCCACTGAGCAGGCAGCCCTAGGCAGGGCTGGATTTCACAACCCTGAAATCATGACCTGGGCTAAAGGCAGCCACTTAACCAACTGAGCCACCCAGGCTCCCCAGAGTAGATAATTTCTATTGGCCTATTATCAAGATCACCAACTCTTTCCTCTCTCATTTCCATTCTTCCATGGAGAAGAATGAGTTTCTTCCAATGAATTTTATTTCAGTTACTGTATTTTCAGTTCTAAGTTTTCCATCTGGTTCTCTATGTTTTCTAATTCTTTCTGAGATGATATATATTTTTTGAGGGGGGAGGGGCAGAGGAGGAGAGAGAGAGAGACTCTTAAGCTGGATCCATGCTCAGCATGGAGCCTGACAAGGGACTTGATCTCACAATCCTGAGATCATGACCTGAGCCAAAATCAAGAGTTGGACGCTTAACCAAATGAGCCACCCAGGTGCCCCTGAGACTCTATATTTTTTTAATTTGTTTCAAGAGGGTTCATGAGTGCTCCTTGAAGCATTTTTACAAGTTCCTTTAAAATTCTTGTCAGATAATTCCAGTATCTGTGTCATCTTGGTGTTGGCATCTACTTATTGGCTTTTCCCATTCTATTTAAGATTTTCTTGATTATTGAAATATTGAGTATAATGAGTTATTTTCTATTATACCCTGGATGTTTAGGATATTATGAGACTATAATTCCATTTTAAAAGTGTTACTGCCCGGGCAATAATCAGAGCTCTGTTTGCACATCTCCAGTACCAGTCACCTTGCACAGTGGCTGAATCACAATTTTTGGAGTTTTGGATAATTTGTTGTACAGTTATTGGAAGAAGAGAGAGAAAGAGAGACAGAGAGATCCACTTGTATATAGAAGGGGAGATTGTCTATGTATGAATATATGTGTGCATATATAATTATTTTATGCTCTGGGCCCTAGAGGTATGCGAGCAATGGAGTAAAATGGCTTTGAGGCTCTTGGTGGGGTGGGGATTAATGGTGACAGGACCCCAACCACAGTTTGGGGGAATGGAGAGCTGGGCTGGACATCTGAGATGGCTCATCCACATGGCTGACAGTTGATGCCTAGTGAGGATGGGAGCATGGTGGTCATCCTTCTCACATGGTGGCTACCCTTCCCCCTGAGTGAGAGTCTCAAGAGAACCAATTAAGCTGCCCTTTTCTGACTTAACCTCAGAGGTCATACAGCACCTCTGGTTACACATGAGCTACTAAGGCCAGCCCAGATCCAAGGGAAGGGCACAGAATCATTTCAAAGGCTTTGAAGACATGTTTTAAAGCTACCACAGCCTTCCTTCCAGGTACAAAGTATTTACATTCTTTCCACATGCAGAATTCGCTCTTCCTACAACCTCGGAATTCTCATCTATTTTGTAGCAGGCTCATAGTCAAGGTCCACAAGCCTCATCATCTAGATCAGAGGCAGGTGTTGCAGAGGTGCCATGATTGCCGGAAAACTAGAACTAGAACTAAAACTAGAACTCTGAAGCACTTCCGGAGCAAGGGAAGTGATTGCAACTATTTGGGAAACGAGTAGATGAATTATTTAGGACTGCACTACCTGTTACGGTAGCCATAAGCCACATACACCAATTAAATTTAAATTAAAGAAAAATGAGGAGTACCTGGCTGACTCAATCAGTTGGGCATCAGACTATTGACTTGGGCTTGGGACAACATCTCCGGGTTGTGGGATGGAGCCCTGCCTTGGGCTCCGCCCTCCAGTTGGCTTGAGATTCTTTCTCCCTCTCCGTCTGCCCCTCCCCGTGCTCACATGCACACACTCTCTCAAATAAATAAATAAATAAATCCTTTAATTAATTAATTAAACAAAAATGGAAAAACCTGAAAATTCAATTTCTCCATTGCACTAGCTACATTTTAAGCACTCAATAGCTCCATGTGGCTAGTGGTTACTGTACTGGACAGCATGGACATAGAACCCTTCCAACTTTGCAGAAAGTTCTACCGAATAGTGCTAACTAGACAATAGAAGTTCAGGTATACTCTGTGCCCCAGAAATCCACTCTGAATATATATCCTAATCTGGAGTCTCCCAAAAGCGTGCCCTGAGCCAAGGGGACAGGTGGTTTATTTGGGAGTTATCCCCAAGAAACACAGGTGAGCAGAGAAATTGGGAGCAGAGGAGAAAAAAAGCCGAAAATGGCACAGAGTCTGGACCACACTGAGGCAAGTGAGGCACCAGGGCACTTGCCTGAACCTGAGAGGGAGTGCCTCCTTGAAGTTTACACCCCTGCCACCTTGCTTCCCCACCCTCGTCCCAGCCCCTGAAGGGCAACTGCTGTGAGCCACTAGGGCTCATGCCCACCAGGCAGGGACCCTCTAAGGAGTCGAGGAGTCATGCAGAACACGGCTTCGAATCAACCCACTGAGGAAAAGAGAAGCAAAAGTATTTATTCCCTGGCTCCCACCCCTCTCTGGTGGAAGATTGCCCCTGGGGAAGTAATCCAGGCGCTTCCAGTCTGTTCTGCAGGCAGACGGGAGAAAGACCTCAGATGGAGAAGAAAGATACAGGCATATGAGGTGGGAAGGTGTTAGGGTGTTCATGAACTGCCCACCAGATCTACAAGTGAGTGGAAAAAATGAGCTGAGGGGATATGGTGGCGGGTGCTATGGCATGTCCTAGGAGACCTCCCATGGAGGGGATGTGTACAAGCCTTCGGGTGATGGGGAGCCGGAAGACTACCTAAGCGCCCATCACTGGGGGAGTAGATAAGTGAACGTGCTAAGGGCACACCATGGGCTACAATGCAGCAGTTAGGAGAAATTGGTGTATGCCACTATATGGAGAGATCTCCAGAACATAAGTTTAAAAAAAAAAAAAAGGAAGAGATAGAATGAAATTTATAGCACAATCCCATTTATGCAGATTGGAAGTACATATACACACACAAAATCACAAATGATAAAGACACATCTTCCCAGCTATATATCAAGTGCCTTAAAGTGGGTGCCTGCGGGTAGGTGGGGTGGGAGTGGGGATTGGGTACAAGAAGCGGGGGGAAAACCTTAGAGAGTCTTTCATGGGCCAACTGCAATTCTGTGTTATGATCTGAAGAGTATGATTAATAACTCTCTGCACCTAAGGGCCAAGAAAAAAAAATAAGGGAATGAAAAACATAAAGTGCCCACACATCAAAGCAATTCCTTACCTGCTACACAATTATTATTACCGCGGGGGGTGATGATAACAAAGCAACCAGATTCCATCTGCCTTCTGGAAGCCCTCCTCACTGCCTTCTCCCCAGGCAGCCCCTCTAGTCCCCAGCAAGTTCTCTTGCCCCCAATCGAATGAGGAGCTCTCTACCCTTCCCTGCTACCCAAAGGGAGAGACAGGAGAACTGGCTGGCTATGACTCCCACAGGTTCTCATCTTCTTCTCTGGGTGTATATAGAATAGGGGGTAAGTGCACGAGACTCTGTTCAAACCCCAGCTCTGCCATTAGCCAGCTGTGGGACCTTAGGCAAGTCGTTTTTCCTTCCTGTGCCTCCGGTTTCTAGCTGGTAAAATGGGAACAAGCATAAAAGTAACAACTCACGGGAATGTGTTCAGAGCATAAAATGAGTTCCCAGAACTAGCTTACACCGATGGGGGAAGCTCCCTCTCTTGCATGAACGCAGCCTCACCACTCATCCTCTGCCCCAGTCCCTGCCCGGCTGTGACCGCTTCCTATCCTCCTACCTGCCTTGGCCTCAATTGGTGGATTGCCAAAATTCCAGGAACTCCTAAACTAGGTCAGGAACTCCTTAGGCTTCACCCTGGGATCTAATTTCAGTTTTCTCTTTCCTTCCGTTCTGGGCTCATCTGGCCCCACCCACACCTGTGACCTCACCTTGCGGCTTCTAGAAAAGACTGTCACCCCCTGCTTCCGTTCTCCTGCAGCTGACTTTTTTGTGCCTCATTCTCCTCCCATGAGCTGTCAGAAAGCGGCACACCTGACTCCGTACCTGGCCCCACCCACTCCCGCCTTTCAAGTCATTGTGAAAATCACAATTTCCATTTGCCTTTTCACTTTACACACATCAGTCAGGACTGCTCACTTAGCCTGCCTAAAAAACGGGGCCATGCAGCCAGGGAAGCAGTTACGATATGACCATGGCCATGGCGTGGGTCCTGCTGCTGGTAACTGCAGGGCTGAGCATGGCCACAGCTGGCCCCGTCCCCACTTCTAAGCCCACCACGAGCTGGAAGGGCTGTGACATTGGCAGGTTCAAATCTCTGTCACCACGGGAGCTGGAGGCCTTCAAGATGGCCAAGGATGCCTTGGTGAGTCCCTATGATTGTGGATTAACCTCTACTCCTCCTGCTTTGGCCCAGGTGCCACCTGGCTACAGTGGGCTAACCTCTATCCTCCTGCAATGGGCTAGCCTCTGTCCTTTCTGCTACGGATTAAACTCGAGCCCTCCTTCGCGGTCAGCCTCCATCCTTGCTGCTATGAGCTAGCCTCCAGCCTTCCTACTGTGGGCTAAACCTCTGCTCTTACTCTCTAGGCAAATTCACTAAAAAACTGGAGTTGCAGCTCCCGCCCCTTCCCTAGAAACCGGGACCTGAGACAGCTGCAGGTGAGTTGGAAGTGAGGCCATACTTGCCCTCACCTGGCCCCTCTCCCTCATTCTTTAAGTGGCCCCTTGCCTTCTTTATCTCACCTGTCCTCCCCTCTGTCTGGTCTCCCCTCACCTGTCCTGTGCCATCTCCCTCCCCCAGCCCTGCCACACCCCCACCCCCCACCCCTGTCCTTCCTCAACTGCTGCCTTGACCCTACCCCTCCCTTGGGTCCCTTTCCCATCTAAGTACTAACCAGGCCCGACCCTCCTTAGCTTCTGAGATCAGACAAGATCGGGCGAGTTCAGGGTGGTATGGCCGTAGACCCTTAGGTCCCTTTCTATCACCTCTTTGCCTCTTCCCACATCCCTATCTCTTTCACCTGCCCCCATCACTCTTACCTAATTCCTTCTCATTTCTCCCTTCTTCTCTCTCCAGGTTCTATCTCCCACCCAAGCCCCTTGCCCTGGCCAGCTTGTCACTGTCTAATCTCAATGCCAGTTCCCTCTGCCCCTCTCACCTGTCCTCCCCACCACTGATTCCCCCTTGTGTCCCCCATCATCTTTCTTCCACTGCCCTTTCCCAGAGTCTGCGTCTCCTTCCTTCACCTTGGTCACCTGTGCAGCCAGAGGCACCCCCTCCCCTTGCTTCCCTAACCTGTCTCTGTTCACCCATCCCCTTCCCATCTCTCCGAACTTCTATGACCCCCATGAGCCACATTTCACTTGTCCCACTTCACTCTTTCTCCCGTATCTTCCCTTAGGTTTCTGCCTCACCTCTACCCTTCTCCTGCCTCCTTCTCACCTGACCCATCCTGTCCCCATCCTCTGTCACCTATCACCTGCCCGCTTTCCCTGCACTCCTGACCTGCCCCCACGTAACTGGGTCTTCTTGCCTCTGCTTCCTCACCTTTCCACCTTGTCTGTTCTTTCTCACCTCTCCTCAGGTATGGGAGCGCCCCGTGGCCTTGGAGGCTGAGCTGACCTTGACCCTAAAGGTCCTGGAGACCATGGCTGATAGGTCCCAGGGGGGCATCCTGGACCAGCCCCTTCACACTCTGCACCACATCCACTCTGAGCTCCAGGCCTGTGTGAGTGCTCGGGGCACCTAGGTCCTCTCTGTGGGGTCTGGGCATAGGGGACATCGCCCCTCTGCCCCAGGCCCCACCTCACACACCACCCTCCTCTGCCCATAGGTCAAGGCTCAGCCCACAGTAGGCCCTCAGCCCCAAGGCCACCTCCACCACTGGCTGCACCGGCTTCATGAGGCCTCAAAGAAGGTGAGTAACTCAAGAGGCAGATGGATGCCCAGGCCCTGAGGGAGGAGGCAGACACCTGGGAAATGGCAAACATTTCTCCCTTTCTCAGGAGTCTCAAGGCTGCCTCGAGGCCTCTGTCCTGTACAACCTCTTCCGCCTCCTCAAAAAGGACCTGGAATGTGTCGCCAGTGGAGACCTGTGTGTCTGAGGACCTGGCCCCACCCCCAGCCCATCTGGGACCCCAGACCTTAATTGATACACTAAGGCCCAGCCCTGCCTTAAGTTATTTCCTCTCCCCCCTTATTTATGAAGCTGGAGTGCTGACCCAAAAGAAATGCTTGTTTTTCTACTTTTATACATTCTGCACAAGTAAACAGGAAGGAATTGGAACCTTCTGTGATAAGTGAGTCCTTGGGTACGTGTATGATTGTGAGTCTGCGACTGAGTGTGGGTGTCTGGGAGGTGGAGGTAAAGTGTGTAACCGGCGGTGTATATTTGTGTGTGCCTGATTTCTGCGACCGTGTGCATGTATGGATTTAAGTGAGTGTCTGCCTGAACCTGGATCTGACTGCAGGTACATAACAGCAAGTTCGTGCCCACATGTGCGCCGTTCTGTGAACATGTAACACACATTTATATGTCTCTCTGTCTGTCCCCATCTGTGAACCGGATATCTCTCTGTTCCATGGGTACCGAGGACACAAAGAGGTCTAATCAAGACGGTTTATCCTGTAATGAGTGTCAGAAACCCAACTCAAGTGGGGAAAGCAAAAGTGAGTTTATTATCACACATAACAAAAAGTCAGCTCACAGGGCTGGTCTAGGATGGGTTAATTCATTATTCAGTAATGTCTTTGAGAACCAAATTCTTTCCATTTCTGTTGGCTGATTCTTACTCTGGCTACCTCATGGTCTCAAGGTGGCAGCCACAGCTCTGGCTGTCACAATCAACCACCTCAAACTTAATGGAGTAAAATGACAACCATTTGATCCTACTCACAGATTCTGTGGGTGCCAAATTTGGACAAGGCTCTATGTGGATAGCTTGCCTCTGCTCCACGATGTCTGGGGCCCTGGCACGCCTTCCATAGGATTTTGGTTTTGTTTTTTAAGGTTTATTTATTTATTTTGCGTGTGGGAGGGAGAGATCATGAGTGGGGGGAGGAGCAGAGAGAGGAGAGAAGCAGACTCCTGGCTGAGTGGGGAACCTGACCTGGAGTTCACTCCGACAACCCCTAAGATCACAACATGAGCTGAAATCAAGAGTCAGACACTTGGGGCGCCTGGATGGCTCAGTTGTTAAGCATTTGCCTTCCGTTTGGGTCAGGATCTCAGAGTACTGGGATCGAGCCCCACATTGGGCTTTCTGCTCAGCAGGGAGCCTGCTTCTCCCTCTCTCTATGCCTGCCTCTCTGCCTACTTGTGATCTCTCTCTCTGTTGAATAAATAAATAAAATCTTAAAAAAAAAGGGGGGGGGTGCCTGGGTGGTTCAGTGGGTTAAGCCTCTGCCTTCCGGCTCAGGTCATGATTCCAGGGTCCTGGGATAGAGCCCCACATCGGGCTCTCTGCTCAGCGGGGAGCCTGTTCCCCCCACCCCTGCCTGCCTCTCTACCTACTCGTGGTCTCTGTCTGTCAAATAAATAAATAAAATCTTAAAAAAAAAAAAAAGAGTTGGACACTTAACTGACTGAGCCACCAAGGTGCCCCTCTTCCACAGTTCTTAAAAGCCAGGAAAACTGGGGCACCTCAAATAAATAAATAAAAGTTTTTATTTATTTGAGAGGGTTCATGGGTGGTGGGGAGGGGAAAAGGGAGAGGGAACTGCAGACTCCCTGCTGAGCAGCCCCTCCTCAACATGGGGGCTCAATCCCAGGACCCCGAAATCATGACCTGAGCGGGAGGCAGATGCTTAACCAACTGAGACACCTAGGCACCCCAACAGATAAAGTACTTTTTAAAAATAAATAAAATCAAAGAAAACCTTCTAGAGAAACTCCCTATTGTGCATGCTTGTCTCATTGGCCAGAATTTAGTCACATGCTTAAGCCTAAAGCAATCAGCAGCAAGGAAGATATAAGTTGCTCAGCCCATGGCATAAATTTCTTTCCCTTTGCCTGACACCTGCTTTCGGGATTCCCTTGCAGTTTGGGATGGCCGTCCAACTAAAGGGCTTCTTAAATTCATTAACATATGTAAGGAATTTAAAACAGTTCTTGGCACAGGTTAAGCCCCACATATGTATTTATTGCTCTTACTCTTATTTTAGAATTTTTTTTCTTGATGCAAAGAAAACTCTTCCATGTGTTCCCTTCTTTCCTGCATACTTCACTAGTATGAGGATGTGAGCTCTGGAGCTGTGGTGGCCATATTGTGACCAGGAGGCAATGAGCCAAGAGAATGAACCTCTTCTTCTAAGGAAGGTAGAACTAAAGAGTAGGAAATTGGGTCCTTGGTGACATCAGTGAGGCATTGCACCAAAACCCCAAACTTCCTAACTCCAGACTTCTTATTAAATGAGATAAATGAGATAAACAAACTTCTTATTAAATGAGATAAACCTAGGTAGCTCAGTGGGTTAAGGCCTCTGCTTTCCACTCAGGTCGTGATCCCGGGGTCCTGGGATTGAGCCCCACGTCGGGCTCTCTGCTCGGCGGGGAGCCTGATTCCTCCTCTCTCTGTCTCTACCTGCCTCTCTGCCTACTTGTGCTCTCTCTCTGTCAAATAAATAAATAAAATCTTAAAAAAAAATAAATGAGATAAGCAAATGTCTTAAGTCATGTTCATTGCAGCCAGATGTATCCTCACAAATCCATCTCTGTACACCCAGCATAAAGCCTAGAGAAGGTAGTCAATTAATATTTGATAATATGGGGCGCTTGGCTGGCTCAGTTGGTACAGCATGCATGCAACTCTTGATCTCAGGGTCTTGAGTTCAAGCCCCATGTTGGGCATAGAGCTTATGTTATCAAACATATATATTTGCTAATAAACATTTGAATCATATAGGACATATCAGAATTCTGGCATATGACCCTTTTCAATAGGCATGCCAGAATTACAGTTGCAGGGACGCCTGGGTGGCTCAGTTGGTTAAGTGGCTGCCTTTGGCTCAGGTCATGATCCCAGCGTCCTGGGATCGAGTCCCACATCGGGCCCCTTGTTCGGCAGGGAGCCTGCTTCGCCCTCTGCCTCTGCCTGCCACTCTGTCTGCCTGTGCTCTCTCTCTCTCTCTCTCTCTAATAAATAAAAAAAAAAAAAATCTTTAAAAATAAATAAATAAATAAAATAAAATAAAAATAAAAAAGAATTACAGTTGCAAATCCCTTCTTGGAGATGCCAAGGCCTAACAAAAAATTTTGAACTGGATATATTTTGGTTTGACCTGTTCAGCATTCATTTCTCCTGGTAAAACTCTTCAATTTTCCTTTGGGGACTAACTCCCATTTTCCTACTCCTTCATTTCGTTGAACACGTGACTCAGGTTAGCTCAGTCAGAGCACTCCATCTCCAGAGCACGGTGGCAAGCCCTCCCTTGTCCCCGCGCATGACAGCCTTTGTATCCGCTGTTCCCTGTGCCTGAGACATGTCCTATCACTCTCCTGCCACCGTGAAGTCTTCACCTGGTCTGTTCCCATTCATCCCTTATGTCTTAGCTAATACCACCTTCTCCCTCAAAACCACACACCTTCTGCATGGTGTACCGGGGTTCTTACTGCTTTCATATGTCTAAGAACTTTCCCATCCTACTTTTCTGGTGACTATCTAGGGTCAATCGTATGAAATTGCCAATGTTCTGCCATTTCTAACCTACAAAACTGGCGATTTCATTTGGTTCAACCTCATATTATTTTAGTAACCTCCCCTCCCCCAGACCACACAACCCAGACACCTGACCCCCACCTGGCCAATCAAAGCATTACATTGGATACTACAGTCAGAGCAAGAATGTCATGTGACTCCAGTCAGGCCAATCAGAGCCCTGCCCTGTTGTTGTTGTCGTTGTTGTTGTTTTCATCGTTTAGGATTGGAGGAGATTTTGCCATTTTTACCTTTGGGGCTATGGTGCTAGAGGCATCAAATCTGTGTCTGTAAATAAATGGCCATTTTCCCCACATGTTGTTGAAGAGGATGAATCTGAGCTGAGAGAAACAGAGAGGAGAAATGAGTGAATAAAGTGGGTGAAATTGAGTCCGAGGTTCAGTCCCTAAGGCCGAGTTCCTTGTAGCTTTACCCTTGACAGTCTGCTTCCCAGATTTATGAGAAAACAACGCCCACTTTTTAGGTCTAATCCAGGGAAGCTGAATTCCTGTCACTTGCTACCTAAAGACTGACTAGTACATGTCCCTGAGCCTTGGGGCAGGGTCAGACAGCTCTGCTGTTCTTCCTACAGCAATAGGGCTGTGACTGTCCTCAGCTCTGGGAGGGCAGGGACCGAGTCTGTCTAGGTCACTCCTGGGTATTCAGTGCCCAGCCCAGGACCAGGCACAGAAGAGCTACTCAGACATTTCCCTTGGATGATACTATGCCCTCTCTCACCTAGTGTACCTGTTTCTTGGGTTTAGATCTCTCAATTTTGAAAAACAAGCACAGCTTTGGCATTGACAGATACCTCTCTACCAAATGAAGGGGTTACAGGCGAAGGAAGGAGGTTGGAGTGTTATCCAAAGAGCTGAACTGGGGACCATAGGGGTCCCAAACATGTCCGGTGGATGCCGTAACCTGAGATGGCAGTTTCTGGTTCTGTTTTGAAGACACATACATCCCACCCCACAGCTGGGGTCTCCATGGAAATCAGACATCATATATCACCTCTACAGAAAACCCTCCATTGGCTTCTCATAGCTTGGAGAATAGAATCTGGACTCTTGACCCCAGCCCACAAGGCTCTGCAGAATCTGTTCCCTGCTTGCCTCTGCACCTCCTCCCCTCCCACTGTCTCACTCGCTCCGGTCCAGACATACTACCTGCAAAACACTAAGGACACTCTTTACTCAGGGCCTTTGCATGTGCTATTCACTTTGCCTGGAATGCTTTATCCTGGCTCTTCCTACAAGGGATTTCTTCAGCTCCAGCATCATACTCCTTGAGCCCCCAACCTAAAGTAGGCCTCCTGGTCAGTCCCTGTCCCTTCCCATTCTCATTCTTTCCATGGCATTTATTTACCCCCAGACACATCATTTATGTGCTTGTTTACTCTCATCCCCCCTTTACTCTCATCCCCATGCCTAGAATATAAGCTCCATGGGGCAGGGGTTTCTTGTTTTATTTGATTATTTTTTTCACTGTTGTATCCCCTGCACAGGGCCCAGTACACAGTGCTCAATAAAGCTTTATTGGGCAAATCAGAGACAATATAGTCAGCTGGTTGGGTGTGCAGGATTTGGAGGCAATAAAATTTCCAATCATAGCTCTGCCATTTTGTGGCTGTATGATCTTGGGCAAACTCCTTAACCTCTCAACTTCAGATTCCTGCTCTAGAAAAGTGATTGCACACGCTACACAGATCTGCTGCAGTGTATAAATGCAATCACGTTTACTGAGTAACTCCATTTTGCTGGGCTCTGGGTTGCATACTCTCTACTTGCATCAGGGAGGGTTCGTGAGCACAGTGCCTGGCGTGTGGGAAGCCCTCAGTATCCAGGAGTCGTGATGATGGAGATGGATGTGTGGCTGGGCCACTGGGTGAGGGAGCCTCATGGCCTGTGAGTCGCTGGTGCTTCTGTCCTTGCTGCCTCCCACCCTGTCTGCCCAGATCCATCCCCCTCCCTCCTGCTCTGTTTCTATTTCTGTCTTCCTCTCCTCCTCCCCAGGCCTCAGGGGGCCCCTGGCTGGCAAGAAGCCTTCCTCCTCCTTCTCCAGGATCTGGAAGCAGTTTCCACTGCGGCCCTCCCCCTCCCCAAGGGCTGGGGCATCCCACCCGACCATCAACCTACGTTCCTTCCTCAACCACAGCCCTCAGCCTCACCTGAGAAACTCTTCTCCCCACACCATCCTTTGTGTTCCCAGCGGATTCCTGCACCTAGGATCCCTCAGATTCCAGACCCCGGGCCAATGAGCATTTTCCCTCATCCCCTCCCCAAGGCTGACTTTGGATATCTATGCTCAGCTAAGGTCTTTGGGGCCATTCCTAAGCTTCCATAAAGACACCAGAGGCAATACAGTGCAGCAGCGAGGGGAACCCGCCAGCTCCCCTATTTCTTCATTTGGGGGCCTTGGGCAAGTGACTTTCATTTCTCTTTGGTTCAGATTCCTGTTAAATGGGACCAAACATACCTACTTCAGTTAGCTGACCCACCTCAGAGGAGCTGTGCTGAGCACAAAATGGAATGGACATCCAACAGCTATTCAGCACAATTCTGTGGTTAAGAATACAGAATCAGAAGTCAGGCTGCCTGCCTTTTTAAATCCCAATTTTGCTACTTTCTGTGCTGGTTCGGTGACCTCGGGCAAGAGTCTTAACTTTCCTGGGCCTCAATTTCCTCATCTGCAAAACGGGATAATAGCACTGATATCTAGGGTTTAGAGGGTTAAATGAGGGCTTGGCACATAGTAGGCACTCACTAAATGTTAGCTAGTATTTTTATTATTCCCCACCTCTAAGTCTCTCAGGGGACAGGAAACTATCCCGAGTCTCCCTGGTCCCAACTAGCCATCCCTTCTTCAGTCTCACTTGAGTCCTCATGCTGTAATCCAGGTCACACACACACACACACACACACACACACACCAAGACACACAGACACACACAGAGGTCAGCAGAGCGGCCTCAGACACAGAAAAAAGTTTAATTCTGCTGCGGCGGAGGGTCCCGGCTCCGGCAGGGAGGGGAATTTGGTTTTGGACTTTGTTCATGTGGGGACTTATTTGGGAAAAGAGGAAGGAATAGGGGAGAGTCTGGTCCTTCCAGTGGGACCTGCCCGGGAGAATGTGTAGGGGGAAGAGGTAATCGGGAGAGATAGGGAAACGACTGGACAAGAAATGGGAGGGCAGAGGGAGAAGAGACGACCAGACAGAGAAAGGGGACACAAATAAGGAAGGACAGACACAAATAAGACAACGACGACAGGGGGCAGGACAGAGACGAAGGGAACAGAGAAAGGGGGACCCCAAGCCAGACCCGACGGGACCAGGGAGGTGAATGGGGTGGGGGTGGGGGCTTTGGAGGCCGCCGCGGGACAGAATAGGATCTAGTCCAGCCAGATACAAGAAATGGGCCCCTCGCCCCTGCCCCGGGTCCCGGGCGGGGGGAGGGGGCTCGTGTCTCAGTGCTGCAGTGTCGGGGGGGCCCTGCCCCTCCCCGCGCTTCGCTGTGTAAGGCACCGGCTCCAGCGAGGTCCGCGAGCGCGCGGGGGGAGGGGCAGGAGAGGGGCGAGGAGTCCGTGGAGGAGGGGGGCCCGGCTGCCCGCCCCCTAATCCCCTCTGGCCCGGGGGCGTGACCAAGAGCCGCAGACGAGGGAGCCCCACCCCCCCGGGGACAAGAAGGGCGAGTCTCCGCCTCTAGTCCAACGACTAGGCGCCGCGCTTTCTCCCCGAGTCCTGCCCCAGCGTCCGGGCGGCTGGGCGTTTGTCCGCGGCACCCAGGCGTCCCGGCGCCCGCCCGTCGCTCACACGGTACTCTCCAGCATCCATTCGGTGCTGGTAAAGGCCAGGCGTGCCCTGGCGGAGCCCAGCCCCAGGTCTCCGTCCTCCCCGGCCGCGCCCCCTCCGGCCCCGTCCAGGTGCGGCGTGGACCGGTGGCGCTTTGTCCGCCGGGCGCGGCGCGGGTAACTGTGGCTCTGGAAGAGCGCCCCGTAGTCCCCGTCGAACGAATAGCGCTGCTGCGGCCTCGGCCGAGCCGGGGCCCCACCAGGAACCAGAGCTAGAGTGGGAGGCGCCGAAGCTGGCGGCCCCAGGGCCCCGGAACGGCTCCTCCGAGGGCCCGCCGCGGCCCGAGACTCCTCCCCAGAGGTTTCCTCTGACGGCAGCAGGCACAGCGAGGTGGCCGAGCCGCCCAGGGAGCGTCCAAGGGCGGTCTCTGGCTCCACGGAAGCCGTCTCGGCCGCGGTGGCCTTGGCCTCGACCGCCACTGCGGCAGCAGCTGGGGACGCCACCTCGCGCAGCGCCTCATAACGGTCTTGAGCCGGCGGGGGCGGGGCCTGCGATGCGCCTGCGCCTGCGCCGTTGGTCTGCGAGCAAACGTGGCTGACCCGTGGCGGCGACCTGGAGGTACCCTTGACGCGGCGGCCGTCCCCGTCGCCGTAGACCTTATAGCGGATCATGAGCAGAACGATGAAGACGAGGACCGATGCGACGATGACGCCCCCGATGGCGATGATCATGGTACCACCCAAGAAATGGGCCCTCAGTGGGCGGCAGGGCGCGGGATCCCCAGCGGTGGTAAACTGCACGCAGCCCACCACTCGCGTGGCGGGCAGTGCGGTGGCCCCATCGTCGTAGACAGCCAGCACGCACAGGTCGTAGGCGCGGCCCGCTGCCAGATCATTCACCAGGAAGGTCTGGCTGGTGGATGGGATCATCCTGCAGGACAGGAGGGTTTTCAGAACTGGGTTAGCATCACTTCGTTTTCATGCCCCACCCGTGGTGACCAGTGGGGACCAAACCATGTGTCCCTACTGGTATTTCACCCTCTATGGGACAGTAGCAGCCATTCAAGCGACAAATTCCCATCCTGTCAGGACCCCTGCTGCAGGCCATGGCCCTCTTCTGTGTGCCCTGCCCGCAGACCCACTCCTTGTGGTGTCTTGTCACCTATTAGGTAATATCTGCCATTCCTGTTCCCTCATCTGTATATTTTGACACACACACACACACACACACACACACACACATACCCGCAAGGGTGGGGGTGCTACAGCTTTTAAGGCCTGCCCTCAAGGAACACGCCTCCTGGCAGTGTCTCACTTTCATTGGGACAACCGCCATTCAAGGTCTACATATTTCCACCCTTTAAGGGCCCCCATACAACAGGCCACGTCTCGTTTCCTGTATGTCCCATCCTCATTCAAGTGGATGCTGAGGTCGGCTCACCCACTCTGTCTTACTTCAATTGGGACAATGGATGCTCTTCCAGTTTCTCTTTCCTATGTATTCCCATCCTTTCTGGGGAAACTGATAGAGGCCACGGCCCTCACCTGCATGTCCCACCTCTGGGTAGATACATCAAGCTGTGTCTGTCTTCTGGGACAACTACCAAACCTCTCAAGTACCTATTCCCACCCACTAAGGGGCCATCTATAAGCCACTCCCCTTTTGATTGACCAGTGGCTTCCAAGCCACACTCCCAAGGCCTCCTAGGGATGGTTTCCCTACTGTGTCTAGGGCCATGTCCACTCTGCATGTCCTGCAATCAGTCACTCTGTGTGCACACTCTGCCTCATACCACCAGAGGTCATGAAAGCATGCCCCCCGCCCAGATAAATTTCATCCATAATTGGGTCAAATGTAACCAAGCAACATGCCCCTTTCTTGCTATCGGCCCCTGCCCTCCAATGAGGATCATTGTAAAGGAGCCATTATGCTGACAAAGTCTCAGAGCCCGTGTTTGAGTCTCTCTGCCACTTGCTAGCTCTGTGACCTTAGGCAAGTTTCTTAAACCCTCTGTGCCCTGCTTCCCCAGAATGGAGATGTTAAGATCATCATAAAGACAGTGTGATGTGTGAATGAGTTAACACACCTAACGCCTGGCACCTAGTAATTTCATCATGATTAGCTCACATCCCACCCTGTGTTGGCCAGTAACCCTTGCTCACACTTTACTTCACCCTGGCTCACACTTTACCGCCACCTGCACTCTTCCCCATCTGTAAGACCGTTCCCACGAGGCCTTGACCCTCTTCTATTGGGCACGTCCTTTCTGGGCTGTTGGCCACATCTGGGCTGTTGGCTAAGCCAGGACTGCCACGTCCACATGAATTCACATGCCCGGGACTCAATCTCACAAGCCTTCCTCACCTCCAAAACTCTTAGTGGGTCCCCAGAGACAAAGACTGGGGCCTCCTCTGCCTGGGACCAGGAGCTCTGTCTCCTGAGCCCTGCTGCAGGAGCCCAGTCTCCTGAGAGAGGCCACACCCCCATCTCCATGGGCCTCTTTAGGAAACTTCACATTCCCTCCAACCAGGCCAGCTCTGGTCCTGAAGCCCATCTTAGCTCTGTTACCACCAAGGGCCACCCTTCAACCAGAAGATTTCAAATAAGGCCCCCCCTCAAAAAGGCCTACCCACATTTCCGGTGGACCCCCCTTCCTGCCATTTCACACACTGCCCCCACCCCATCCAACTTCAGACCCCTAGCTGTATGTCTTCCTCATCCTCTCCTCTCCCCTTCTCAAGAGGCTTGCATTCCTCTTGCTCCTTCCCCCAAAGTAGCCAGTTGCTAGGGGCTCCCCACTTTTCAAGGACAGAGGCTGGCTCCTTAAGAAAGCTTCAGCTGGTGTGTCTCTAATTGGCTGCAAGACCTAAGCAGGCAGCAGATCAGGTTTCTGGTTGGTCGTCACCTCCGCCCATGGCAGCAGTGAGGAGGTTAACCCCTACAGCACCAGAGCACAGGCATCTGCAATGGGGGACAGGGGACTGGAACTGTGGCCTTAAGGGGAAAGGAAGAGACCGGGGGTTTGTTGCCCTGCTGGGGACAGGCAGCCACCAACATCTGCATACATGCAGTGTCTGAGGATTCCCCCCCACCCCCCAACACAGTAGCCAAGGGTTAAATAATGAAAGAGAGAAACAGAGAAGTGGAGAGTCACAGAAACCAAGAGTCACTTACAGAAATGTATTCTTCTCCCCTAATCCCTGCCTGGCAAACAGCAGGTGCTCACTAAATGTGTATTCAATGTCAAAAGGGCAAGATTAGCAGTTAGAAGGGCAAGGCCTGGAATCCTGGCTCTGCCACTTTCCTCTGTGACCTTGAGCAAGTGATTTCCTCCCACTGAGTCTCAGTTTTCCTGTCTATAAAATGGGAGGGGGGATCATCACTGCTTCACAGCAGAGCTGGGAAGATCGAATGAGGTGGCACAGGGCCTAACGCAGAGCAAGGGCTCAGTGCCTTAAAAGGGCAGGAGGGAGAGAGGGTACAGGCAGACAGAGGCAAAAGCAAGAGAATAATAGAAATGATGGGAGAAAGTAACCTTTTAATGTCTGTCTATACTGAACAGATCTGTCTACACCAGAGCAAGGGCTTCTAGCCTAGTGGATGGTGGAAATAACATGGGTGTTTACAAAATGGGAGGGGGTATCATCACCACTTCACAACAAAGTGGGTAAGATCAAAGGATCATTTATATATTTTTCTCATACTTTTCCTTTTCTGTTCTGTAATGTACCCAGTGGGTTGATACAGTAACACTGGTATGTAATCTGTAAATATAAATGTAACTATACATATGTAAGTGTGAGAATATATTTCATGTTCCAAAATGTTGAACTGACAAGGTGAATGACCAGACACCTTTGGCCAGCAGTGATGTAGACCAGGAACCCCAGAGAGTAGGGATTGTGCTGGGCATATTCACGTCTGGCTCTTGTGGGGTCTCAAGGAAGACTTACTAAATGCCTGAAAAGCAGAAAGAGATCGTGAGACAGAAGTAGAGAAAGGAGGGGACAGGGCAAATGAGAGCCCAAGACAACTCCGCACAGCCATCTAGAGAACCCCGGCTGAGCAAGAAGGCCAAGGGGGTGCGCAGATGAGGGGGAGGGCCCTGGGAGTCGGTGGGCAGGGCGTCCTGGGACTGCAGCACCCACCTGTAGACGAGGGAGTCATCCACGGAGCTGTTGTACTGGACCTGGTACATGCGGATTCCGGGCACGGGCCTCTGGGCAGGCCAGCGGATGAGCACCGAGTTCGAGGTCAGCTCCGCGGCCACGAGCCGGCGCTCAGCAGCTGACTCGTTGGCACCAGGGCGGCCGGGTGTTGCTATGTCGGAGGAGCCAGGCTCGGTGAGAGGCGGCGGGGCGGCCGGCGGGGGCGCCATCAGAGGCAGGGGCACCACGCACACCTCCACAGGTGCCGTGGCTTCCCCGGCAGCGTTGGAGGCGATGCAGGTGAAGGTGCCGCTGTCCCGTAAGGTGGTGATGGTTACATCCAGGGTCCCGTCCCCCCGCACCCGGGTCCGGCTTGAGTTCCCCAGCAGCCGCCCATCGGGCGCGACCCAGTGCACCACAGGCTCGGGGTCCCCCACGGCGCGGCACCGCAGGCTGACTGCCTGGCCTTCCACCACCAGGGCCCGGCCCCCTGCCTGCCGCGTGATGAGTGGCGGTTCGCACAGGAACTCCTCCTCTGGGATGGACCAGAAGTAGCGGTCGGTGAGGTGCTCGGGGGTGGCGCATGTCTCCAGGTCGTCTTCCCGGGTCAGCCGCCGCAGCCAGAGCAGCTCGCAGTTGCAGTGCAGCGGGTTGCCGCCAAAGCTGACCGTGAGCGGTGTGGGCGGCTTCGGCCCTGCACCCTGGGACCGCAGGAAGAGGCCATCGGGGGGCAGTTTATGGAGGCGGTTGGAGGTCATGTCCAGGCGAACCAGTTTGTGCAGCTGCACGAAGGTCCCTTCAGCGATGTGGTCGATGAGATTGTGGTCCAGCGTGAGGGTGTTCAGGTTCACCATCTGGCCCACAGCCTCCCACGGCAGGGCCTCGAGGTTGTTGTAGGACAGATCCAGGTCCTCCACGGTGGAGAGGAAGGCATCGAAGGCGGCGGACTCCACCCGGCGGATCTGGTTGTTGCCAAGGATCAGGTGGCGGAGGTTGCCCAGGCCGCGGAGCTGGTCGCCGCGCACCTCGGCCAGGCGGTTGCTGTCCAGGTGCAGGGCGCGGAGGGCGCGGAGGTCGGCGAAGGCGCCGGCGGCCACCTGGCCGATGGTGTTGCGGGACAGGGTGAGGTGCACCAAGCTGGTCATGTTGGCGAAGTCCCTGCGGCGGACGGCCGCGATGAAGTTGTCCGTGAGCCGCAGCTCCACCACGCGCCGGTCGATGGCCGGCGGCACGAAGAGCAGGCCAGTCTTGGCGCACAGCATGGTCAGCGTGGGCGCCACGTTCTGGCAGATGCAGCGGCCGGGGCAGGGCTGACCACGGGATGCCCCAGCCCAGAGCAGCAGCAGAAAGGGCAGGGCAGCAGGCGGCGGCGAGAGGAGCGCGGAGGCGAAGGGGCCCGGAGCCATGGTGCAGGGGGAAGGCGGGAGCAGTGGGGCCTGAGACCTGCGAGGGAAGGAGACGGGGTCACGCAGGCGCAGGGCTTAACCACCAGCCTGGCCGCCCACCCGTGTCCCTCCCTTCCCGACACCCGTGGCAGAACAGTGGCAGGACTGCTCATCAGCGGCCATGCGTTTCATCGTTAGCGGACAATATTTCCATGCTGGTTGATAAACTTCACTACCCACCCGAGTGTCCCAATCCCAACTCTGACTCTCCTCCAGAAGGCCCAGACTTCTCATGATTTCCCAACCAGCAGGGTGACACCTGACTAAGCCTGGGCCTTCCAGTACCCACTTAATATTTGGAAAACTCATGGCTGACTAGGGTTTAAGGTCATGAATTTCAAAGCAACAGCCCCTGGGTTCAAATTCCAGCTCTGACACTTACTAGCTGTGTGACCTCGGGCAAGTGTCTGAACCTCTCTGAATCTCGGTTTCTTCATCTGTAAAATGGAGATAAGAACAGGCCTTACCTCTGTGAGGATTAAATGGGTTAATGAGCATTATGTACTTAGAACCACGCCTGGCCCATGAAATCTGTTCCACTCATGTTGGTGATTATTATCACCATGACCACGGAATACCCGCTATGTGCCAGGCATAGATATGTGCACCATCATTAAAAGTAAGCGCTCTGAAATCACACAGACTCAGACTTCAAGTCCTGGCTCCCCCACTTGCTTGCTCGGTGACCCCAAACAAATGTTTCCCCTAACCTAGGCCATAATTTCCTGATTTGCAAAATGAGATGATGATCGTACCATCTTCCCTGGGTTGTTGCGAGGGTTCCGTGAGCTCATTCAGTGGGAGCCACTGAGCACAGGGTCTGCTACACAGTAAATATTCAATGAATGTTAAGGGTAACCCCCCCACCAAAAACACCCCCCCCCTTGGGAGTGGCAGAGGGAATCTGAAAGTAGGAGGGGCTGAGAAAAACACATGTCTTCCGGCTCAGCCTTGGGAAGTCCTTCTCTGAGCCAGGTTTCATCCTGGGCCCTGGTGAGTTCCCAGGCAGCAGGCAGGCTTTCATGCTCACATCAGCGGGCACTTACAAGGCCCCATACGTGCCCACACTCACACACACTCTCACACACTCACGCTATGCCTCTGCTCCAGGCAAAACCTTCCGGCAGGGATTTCCCTGCGGTGCCTGCAGCCCACGACGTGTCAGCTCCCATCACAACACGGGGTGGGTGGGGGGTGAAGAGGAAAGGATGGGAAGGGGGCGTCCCTGAAACTGCTTTCACCCCACCCTGCACCCGGTCCCTGCCGGCCCACCTCCTAGGAATCTGCAGTTTGGGGCTGCGGCCTGCTGTGGCCCTAGGTCTTCCAGGCTGTGGGGAGGGGGACCAAGACAGTCAGAGAGAGAGAGGTGAAGAGACAGGGAGACAGTTGGGGGTGGGGTGGACGGGCAAGAACAGAGAGAGAGAGAAAGGGGCAAAAAGAGAACTTGAGGTATGCCTGGCGGGCAGAGCATCTGACTCTAGAGCTTAGCGTGGTGAGTTCGAGCCCCACATTGTGCCAGGAGCTCACATAGATAAATGAGTAAATAAGCAAGTAAGTAAATAAATAAATAAAAGGAAAGGAAACAAGAATCTGAAAGAAAGGTACAGAGGCAAGGAGCCAGCCTGAAGCCAAGAGAGACTGAAGAACAGAGAAGAAGACACAGAAAAGCGCACTGAGATCAAAAGATGAAGAGGGGAGAGTGAGCCAGAAGAGGCAGGAGGCGATCTGAAGACACGATAGTGACAGACCAAGAGGGAGGCAGGAAGAGAGAGAGACGGAGAGCCAGTGCCTGGGCTGCACAGAGGACAAGGGGCAGAGTTGGGGCATCCCACCAAGTCTCCGAGCACCCCCCATTAATCGGTCTTGCGCTCTGCGCCCGGGAGACTGATCGGTCTCAGGTAGAAAACCCTGGCCTGCCAGGCAGAGCTCCTGAGTTCGGAGGCCCGGCTCTGCACCTGCTCGGCTGCGGGGTCTCTAAGGCTCAGAACCCCAGTCCGTGAAGCACAAGTACATGGTTTTGCCTCCCACAGCTGGGGTGGGACTCAAGTGAAAGGAATAATAACAGCAATGGAAATAGCTAACGTTTATTGAGAGGCAGTGCGGCATCACAAGGAAGAACCAGGACATGACTGCTGCGGCTCATACCCCAGGCCCCAGCAGCGTGACTTTAATCAAGTGACTTCCTCTCTTTGTGCCTCAGTGTGCTCATCTGTAAAATGGGGGATAATGGTAGCACCTACCTCATGGGGTTATTTTAAGTATTCAGAGATAATACAGTGTAACATGTTTAGAACAGTTCCTGACAGAGTAAACCCTGTATAAATATTAGCAGCCATCATCATCATCTTATTATTATTATTACTATTACTAATTATTACTAAATATTTTTACTATTATTACTAAATATTATTACTATTACTAATAATTATTAACATATCATTTTCCTCTGGCTCTCTCTCAGCCACCAGCAGGTCAGGTGACCAGGAGATCTTCCCACACGCACACATGCACACACACAAATGGTAAACCATGTCCGTGCCGGTCTCCAAATGCAGGGGATCCCTTCATGTTGTGAAACTCTGTGTGCCCTTTTCCCATATCACCAGGAGACTTCCCTGTCCTCACCACCTTAACCATCCAGAGAGGGGATGCCTCCAAGCCTAAAACCCCCACCTACCACCCGTGTCCAGGCTCTACCATGAGCCCTGACCCAAACACGATGCTCCTGACCTTGTTGTCACCCTCATCCCCACCCCTTGGACACTGCTGCACCCTGCCCTGATATCCATACCAGGCAGGGTTTCAGGCCTCCAGCTGGCTCAGAGCACGCCCAATCACTCCACATCTCTCTCCCCAGCCTGGAGGACCCCACTCACCTCTCTGCAGGGAGTCAGGGCCTGGGCCGGTACCTGCAAAGGAACAAAATGACCCTATTAGCATCCTTCGGGCTCCTCTCTGAAGACCTGCCTCAGAGACAATCCTGGCCAAGGAAGTCTCTGGGGTGATCATTCTCTCCACCCTCCTGCTGCAGACTCTACACGATCTCAGACGGACCCAGCGAGTCGTTTCTGGAATCCAGGGAGTCTGGGCCTCAGGACTGTTCACCCTCCAAACCCAGGAGTCCAGGACTTTAACCCTTTGTCCTCTGTGGGCTCACCAGGCCAGAGAACCCAGCCCCCTCCTCCCTCAAGACCTGGCATCTGCAACCCCAGTCTCTTCCTTCTTCAAACTCCAGAGTCTAGGTTTCTTCCTTTCTCAAGATCCAGGAACTGGCCTCCCAGCCACCTTCTCTTGTAGATCCAGGATTTCAGGCTCCCAGCGTGTTCCAGAGTTCACATCCCAGTCCCCCAACTTTGTAGGAAAGAACCAGAGGCCCCCATCCTCGCCATCATACCACTGCCATACCAACATGTGCGGACACGCCAAAACCCACATGGACCCACAGTCCAAGTCTCCACATCTGGATTTCCAGGAACACACCAGCCAGATGTGTGCCCCCATTCTCCGTGGGCTCTTGGCCCAGCATGCGGACACACTTGTGTCCTTGGACACCCCCCTCCACAAGGGACCCCAGCATACCACAGGTCACACCACACAGGCTCCAGTCTCACTGGGCCAAGAAGTGAGGTCAGCCTTGTGCCAGGGAGACAAGCACGTGCATGCAGATTGCCCTGCACGTATGAACGGATACAACCCTAATCCCCAGAGACCAACACTGACACATAAATGGACTCACAGCACAGACACACACACCCTCAAGGTGGACACACCTGCACACAAGCACGCATGTACAGCACTGACTTTCCTTTGCACATTCATACATACCCACAGACACACACAGCAGAGAAACCCGTGTGCTCCCTTGCAGACAACCAGATCCATGCTTCTATAACAGACACACAAGTGCACGCTCACCAACACACAGGAGCCCATACATACAACATATACTCACCTGCACATACAGGTGACACACAGGTGCAGGCTCTTAAATGCCCAGACACACTCCTACACACTCACACAACTTCACATATCCCCAAGGTGCATGGTCACAAAACTCCATCCCCACACCGCCAGATGCACAAACGCACACACCAGCAGATACACACCTCACACATACACAGAACTACAAGCACACACAGGCAACACAAAAACTGATACTCAAACAAGCCCACAGGCACAAAAAGATCCACCTTGCACACACATTCTGAGATGTTCACTCATGACAGACACATGCTCACACAACAGCCCTGGGAGGGATTTTACACACTTCTAAAATGCACATAAAATACTGAACCACAGTGGCATAGTCAACAGATAGGCATACATTCACACACAGTCATGAACATGCATCCCTCCCAGCCCTGAGGTACCCCCAACCCACCTACATCCCAGCCCAAAGAAATCCTAACATCCTTCCCTCCCAGCACATTCCCCCCACCCCCAACCAAGGCACCAGCCAGGGCCTGAGGTCAGAGTTCAGCAGGTGGAGTCTCAAAGGGTTGGGGGACTGAGTCCTAGAGCTGCGCTGCAAGGCAATCCTCCCTCCAGCCGCCCAAAGATCCCCCGGCCTGGCCATCTGTATGCCGGCAACTCAGGCCCTATCTGCGGAGATCTGGCGGGTGGGGGGATTGGGGTGGGGTGGGTGGGGAAGGGCCGGGTCTGTGCCCCTCCCCTCCGGCCCATCTGTCCATCCCTCGGCCTCTCATCCCTCCATCTGTCCACCTACCGGCCGCCCATCCCCCCCCACCTCCCAGGCACCGGGAAGGGGAAGACATGGCCGTCTCCCCCAAGGACTGCTGAGGACCCCCCAGTTGACATGGACCAAGGGAGCGGCAAACTCCCCTCCCCCAAACCCACACAGAGGCCTGGACCCACAAGGAACGAGCCCCAGCCCCTAGCCGGGAACCTGAGGTGGACGCACAGACACACACCCTCAGAGACATGCAACCCGCAGACACACATACACACACACACACACAAATGGACACCCAAACGGGCACACCCGGCTACACAAACCCTAGGATGGACATCCAACCTGGACCCAAACACCCAACGCGGCCAGCCCCGCGCACACTCGCTGGGGGGAGGGGGCGGGGGGCACCCACACCTGGGCACACAACCCACGCACACACACCTGCACACAGCCCCTCCGATGGGCGCGCGACAGCCCCCCAGACACACAGCCGGAGGGGCAGCCGCTCAGGGGGACACACGCGCGCAGCCGGACACAGCACCTCGGCTCGACACCCCGCACACACCCGGATGGCCACACAAGCAGGGCGCCGCACACGCCGGCGCCGGGCACACACAGGGCCGCGCGAGCGCACGCCGGGCCCGCCGCAGCGCCGCGGACACACACTCACGCTCGCACGCTCACACCCGCGCTCCCACCGGCGCCCCCGCCCGCCGCCTCCCGGGCCGCTGCGGGCCGCGCTCACCCAGCCCGGGGGGGCCCCGGGCCCGGCCCCGCCGCCGCCGCCTCGCTCCGCGCCATGGTGGGGGGAGGGCCGGGGGAGGGGGCGCGGTGCCGCGGGGCCGCCTCCCTCCCGCCTCCCGCCCTCCCTCCCGAGCCGCCGCCGAGCTCCGCCCTCCGCGCCGCCCGCCGCCAGAGCCCCGCCGCCACCACCGCCGCAAGGGGGGAGGGGGCGCCGACCGGAGGGGCGGGCGGGGCGGCCGCACCGCCCAGACCCCCGCCCGGGAGCGCGCCGCAGACCCCTCTCCACTGCGGACCCACCGGCCCGCCCCCGACCCCTCCCCAGCCCCACCTCCAGCCCTGCCGGCTTCCCCCGAGAACCCCCCCAGACCACGCCCCAACTGGCGTGGGGACTTGGATCTTGCAGCCGAGACCTGGGATCTTGTCCCAATACCCAGGGGAACCTCAGACCATGCCTTACCTCCTCTGAGGATCCAAACCATGTTCTACAGCCACCCAGGACCACAAACCATGTCCTACTCTCCTTGGTGACCTCAGACTCTGCCCCATACTCCAGTGGGGACCCCAGGCCATATCCCAGCACCCAAGGGGGATCCAGGGCACCCCCCGCAGGGACGCTAAATCACACTATAACATTCAGGTAGACCCCAGATCATGCCCCAGCTTCCAGAGAGGACCCAAACCATATTTCAACATCCAGGGAGATACCAGATCACGTCTTACTTCCTTTGGGGAACCAAACCATGTCCTTCTGCATCTTGGGGGTCCCCCCAGCCATGTCCTTCCACCCTCTAGGACCCCAAACCATTCCCTGACCCCCCAGTAAGGACTCCAGACCATGTCTAATTTCTAGGGGGGCCCCAAGATGTCTCTTATTCCCCCTACCTTTCCTCACTACCTCCCATCAGACCCCAGATCATCCTTCCCTCTAAAGACCCCCTTGGTTTCCAGAACCCCTGATTTGAGCCAGATTCTTTACCTGCCTCCCTCCTGTTCCTACTCTTTTTTTTGGACCCTGCAGACCCTTCCCTCTCCCTGTGACTTCCATGGATCCCAGGATTCTTTGCTTCTTCCTTGGTTAGACTCCTTTCTTGCCCAACTCCTACCCAATAGCTGACCCCCCAGTCCCTCCCCCAAATCCCACTGAGTATCTCAGGCCACTCTCCACCTTTTTCTGAGATACTCAGAAACCAACAAGGCCTCCCCTCCAAATCGGTTTTATTGTAGACCCTCAGCTCCCTGGCAGCTCAAACCCTTCCCATTTTGGATCCCACTGTATCAAGGTCCTCTGTCAAACCCCTTCCCTAAATTCTTCCTAATCACATCATCATCACTTGTAGCCTGACCTGTCCCCCAGATCAAGGGCACCTCTGCAAAACCTCCCCTTTAGTGAACCTTGACCCCACTCACCACCATTAGATGCTGGCTGGGGACACCCACGATCCTCCCCACCAATCTCCAGATTCCAACATCACCACCGTTACCACCACCTCCAGCCAGGCACCCCCACCCCCACCCTGGTTCCTGATGCTCCCTGATGGGGTGTGGAGGTCCTGGGCTGGGAAGATGGAGAGAGAGAATAGTTAACAACCACAAAAGTGGACAAGCGTCCAGTGCTACTGTGTGCCAGGAATGGTTCTAACAGCTTCCTACATGACTCCATTGACTCCTCCCAGGTGCCAGATGAGGAGGTCCCATCACACCCCTATTTTACAGATGAGGAAAATTTAACCACAGAGAGGTTAAGTAATTCGCCTCAGGTCACACAGGTAACAAGTGGCAGGAGGTGAAAGGAAAAGAAGGCGATGGCCGGCCTGGGATGGAAAAGGGAGATCCACGGAGATGGGGAAACAAAGAGCTTGAGCCCAGGTATCTCTGGCCCTACCCACCTGTTGACCTCATCCTTTACCACTCTCACTTCCTAGCCCCCCACAATGGCCTTTCTACTCCTCCAACACACCAGCTCAGTCCAGCCCCTGGGGTCTTTGCACTCTTTCCCCTTCCTTTTCATTCAAGTCTTAATTCAAATGTGATCTCTTCAGAGAGTCCTTCCTTCCCCCTCCCCAGTTTCCCCCTCCACCCCCACCAATTGTCCAGATGTCTGCCACTTACTCTGAAATCCATAAAAAAGAAGATGGGTTGATGGATGGGGGGGTGATAAAGCAAGTACAATAAAACGTTAATGGTAGAATCTAGGTGGTGGGTCTATGAGGGTTCGCTGTAAAATTATTTCAACTTTGCGGCATGTTGGAAATATTTCCTAATACATAGTCGCCTAACACAGGTGAGCAGGGGGAGTCTTCTAGAGACTATTTCTAACTATTTCTAACCCATCATCTCATTTTATCCCCTACTTAGCATTTGTCATGCTTGTTAATAATGTTTGTCTCTTTATTGTTTACTTAATTGTTTGTTTCTTGCTTGTTGCCTAGTCATTGAAATATAAGCCTCCTGAGAGGAGAGGCATGGGCACCAATTCTCTCCAGTGTCCAGAACGACGAAGGACACCCAGTGGGTGCTCAGCAAACACGTGTTCTTGATAGCCTCTCAGGAGAGGGCCGAGGAGCTAGGCCCACCAGACTCACCGCAGGAGCCACACGCAGCAATAAACATAATGTCCCAGCCTGGGGTCACTAGAAGGGAAGAGGGGAAACCCCCAGCGACTGGAGGCTGTGAGTTAGCCTGAAAAGAGGGCAACAGGTGGAAGTTTCCTCCAGCCTTAATTCCCGCCCCAGACATTTTAATAGAGACCGGCAACCATTCCCACACTTCCACAATTAGGCCCCGCCCCCAAGCCTAGTTACACACGCGCACACACACACCCTCACACCCCCAATCCCACTCCCACCCCCCCTCTCCAAGGCTCTGCCCAAAGCAAACCGCCCCCTCTCACGCTTTCTGACATCAGGTTGCCCTCGGGCCCAGGTCCTACCCTCTTAGCCCCAACACTGCCCCCTGCACCTTAAACTCCACCCCAAAAGCATCTTTCAGTCCAGGCACCACTTGCCTAATTTAGATCGTCCATTCTCAGTTCCGCCCTAAATCCCGTTTCTTCCTCTCTAACATAAGCCCTACTTTCCTTTAAGGTTAGCAGGGAGAAGCGCCCCAGGGAAACCCTAGAGGCTGGATTCAAAAATTAGGGAGCCTGGATCTGTGAAGCCTAGGTGAAAGCAGGTGGAAAGAGAGGAGGTAGTCCCTCGTTTGTTCTGGGAGGACCCTTGAAGGAGTGGCCCCCAACCTGGAGCCACGCCCCATTGTGCTGACTCTCCATTGGATAGTGTATTCCGCTCTGCCTCTCTGATTGGTCCCTCCGCAATCCCTCTAGCCAAACCTCCTCTGTATTGGGCAGTCCCCAGAGTCACCCTCTCTGATTGGCCCTTGCATTCCAAATCCCCTGCTCCTGATTGGGCAACTCCTCGTACATGCCTCTTCCTGATTGGATTGTTTGCAATCATGAGCCTGGAGGCTGACAGAAGTTCAACTACGTGGGAAGGAGGAGAGAGAGAGGGGAGGGAAAGCAAAAGGAAGGGATGAACCCCTAAATTCCCTGCGGGAGAGAGGGAGTGGCCCTTGACCACCAGATAGCCTTGAGTTAAAGTTCTAACTGTGCAAACCCCTAGCAGTGGGGTTTCAGGCAACTATTTTGGCTTCTGTGCCTCAGTTTATTCATCTGTAAATTGGGGATAATTATGATACCATTCTCATGGGATTTTGTAAGGATTAAATGAGTTAACAGCTGTAAAGGGCTTATAGAAGTACTTGGCACATAGGAAACCCTCAATCAAAGAGTTAACTATTATTATTAATTTGATCATGTAAGTGCACGACCTTGGACAAGTCCTTTTGCCTTCTTGACCTCTTAATTGAACGACCTCTCCTATCCCCAGCCCTTTTCGTCCATCTCTAGCCATGAGAGACTGAGGCTGTGATCACAGCGAGTAGAGATGTTCCTGGCAGAGATGGGCAGGGGAGGGCACCAGGACAGGTGTCAGAAAGAAACTCAAATCCCTCCCCCCAAATACTGGCGTGGGGGAGGAGGAGAGGGCGTGTGTGCTCGATTTCTTTATGCAAAGGACTTGTCCTGACAGGGGACAAGGGGGTGAAGGGATGGGCTGAGCCGGGTGGTGAGGGGATGGGTGTGTTCTGGCTGGAAGGGTTGGGGAGGGGTTGGAGTTGGGCTTGTGGACCCAACCCCAGGAATGACAGGGCTGGGGGAGGGGCAGCCCAGGCCCAAGGTCATTGTGTCATTGTTACCATGGCAACAAACACCTCTCTACAGGGAACCTGAAAAGGGGTGGGGGAGGAGGGAGGGAGCTCCCAGGTCCCTGCGTCTGGGGACAGAGAAAGGACCAGAGACCAGGAGGAGAAGCACAGAGAAAGAGTGATTTATCTCTGTGAAGACCTGCCCATCTCAGAATTCTCAGAGCCTGGTACACTGTGGGTGCTCAATAAATGTCCCTCAGAGACAAAGACAGAGGGTCCAAGAGACTCAAAAGCCCAGACATGCCACATGAAAGAAAAAAGAATCTCCCAGCTGGGGCGGTTAGGGGGTCCTTTCCCTGACCTTCAACTTCATACTCCTCAGGGGTCCACTGAGAGCCCTAGATCCTCTCACCTTCCCTAGCCTTGGGCCTTCAGGCCTCCCTAACCCCACAAACCACCCACCACAGCAACTCCCTGAAGCAATTATGTCTGATCCTTCAACAACTTTTCTGCCTTTAAATTCTTCCAGCCTGGGGGCACCTGAGTGGTGCAGTGGGTTAAAACCTCTGCCTTTGGCTCAGGACATGATCCCAGGGTCCTGGGATCAGAGCCCCACATTGGGCTCTCAGCTAAGCAGGAAGTCTGCTTCCTCCTCTCTCTCTCTCTCTGCCTGTCTCTCTGCCTACTTGTGATCTCTGTCTGTCAACTAAATAAATAAAATCTTTAAATTCTTCCAGCCTGGGGGCTCACTGTCTGCTAACTCCTAGAGCTGTGGTGAGAAGTAGGGAGGAGGGAAACAGGCACTCTGCCTCCTTCACTCTCATCCTTCACTCTCAGGAACCCATGTGGCCATATTCCCCCAGGAGTGGCCCCCTCCTGGTTTCAGATATTTTCCGGTTCTTCCTGGAAACCCCTCCCCCACCCTCCCTCAGCCCGCCAACTCCTCCCCAGAAAAATCTACAGGCCTCTTCCTTTCTTGCCAAGAAACAGGTATACCTCCCGCCCCTTTTCTTCCGGGACTCAGCGGGCATCTACTTGGTCTGCCTGCCCTCTGCTGGCCCAACGCCGGTACTGCAGGGACCCTCCGCTAGCTCTCCCAAGGAGAAACAAACAGAACTGAGATCTCTTGAATTCCTGCATTTTAATTTCCTTAGGGTCTCAGACGTTCAGGTCCTAGGGGGTCCCAGTCCCCAGTTTCTTCAGAGACTTCGACATCAGGAATCCAGTTCCCCAGCTCAGAGGTCAACGAAAGAAAGACAACTTCTCTTGGAGCCAGGCTTCGGTGAGGTCATCAGTGGTGCGGATTTCAAACACCTGCGCAGGGAGAGTTCTCTGCATTAAGACCCACTCAGGAAGTGAAGTAGTGAGCCCTCTGGCCCCTTCCCCTGCTCAGAACAGGAGCCCAGACCCTTGACCTCTGCCTCCCTAGCCCTGGGGAGCCTCAGCCCCAGGCCCAGACCTTTGTGAGCTCTGCCGTCTGCACCAGTCTGTTTTTACTCCCCGCGTACATCATCTGCTGTTCAGGCTTGCAGCCTGCGTGCAAAAGAAGAGAAAAGAGCATAACTGAGGGACCCCGCTTATCACTAAGGCCCTAGTATGTCCTACAGGCCCTGAAGTTTTCGAAGGGTCCTGGGAGCTGTTCTAAGGTGGTCTCTTGAAGCCATACTCAGGGTTTGGGGGCTAGTTGGGGGAGGGGCTTGTTATGCTGAGGGTGCCAGGAGATGGTTTAGAGGCCACGCAGGAGTTTCTAAGTAAAAGGGAGAGGTTAACTGGCTTACACACCTTGGGACTGAGGAGGACAGGTGGGCTCTTAAGGAATCTGAGCCCCCACCCCACCCCAGCACCCATGTGCCACACATACTGCACACTCACACAGTCACCAGTCACACATACCTGCACCCACAGACACGCTCTTGCACACCCCAAGCACAGAATCTAAGACCCTCTTGTGGGGACAAGGAGAGCCGTGCCTCACCCACAGGACTGGAGAAGATGAAGCACAATGGGTAGGATACTCGGCCGTCCTCATGCACATACTTGTAGCTGTAAACCACAAACCTACACCAGCCAAAGGGAAATCAAATTCAGTACTTCTGCCTGGAGCCCGGGCCCAATGCCCATTACCGGAGTCCACAGTGTTGAAATCCTGCCTGAGTCTGAGAAGCTAGGGCTAACAAATGAGACCCCAGGATACTGTCCTTGAACACAAAAGGATGAAAAATACTCATTGTAGGTGTTTGTTTGAGTCACAATAACCCCCTGACATAAGTGCTCTTGTTATCCCCATACTACAGATGGGAAAACCGAGGCCCAGAGTCACTTAACTGGGGTTCTGTGGATACAGGAAAGATTTGAGCTCAGGGAATTCATGCCGGAGTGTAAAGGCTCAAGCACTACGTGGGACCATCCAGAGCTTAGACCTCTGAGACGAAGGCCAGCTCCATCATTTGCCAAGCCCAGGGCAAAATGGAAATGTGGGGCCTGCTGTTCAAAAGGCAGGAGAAAAGCTGTTCCCTTTGCTCTGCAGTCTCTCTCCAGACTGGTCACGGGCTCTTTAAATTTACTACTTCAAGTCGGGCTCTCTTGGGCATGGGGACACTCACAGGGGAAGTACAGCTTGTAGACAGACCCTGGAAATTGTCATGCAGGGGGTGTCTGCCAACCCTGACTCTGACTCTGACCCTCCCCCATCTGCACTCAGGCCCCCTGCCTGGGACAGAGGGTAGCAGCGCTCCCTGCACAGGGCAGTGACCAGGGGGAGAACCTGATCGACCAGGGCTGACGGAGGAACCATGTGTGAGCTGAAGGCGGCTCCAAGCCCCCAGCACATGCTCCACTTGTCCCACCAGACTTCACACAAAACACGAACTCAAAGATAAAACTATAAAAAATTTCCAGATGGCAGGCAGCCGCAGAGCACTAAGCCCCGTCTGTGTTTGAGACTCCCTTCTGTGCATGGGGCCCAGCGTGACCGCACTTGTCAGACACCTGGGGAGCCGGTCCTGGCTGGGATGGAGAGCCTGAGATGGAGGGTCAAAATCCTGGTGCACCCCAAATTCACCCCAGTGGACATGTAAAATCTAAGCATGACTAGGCTTCACAGGAGTGTCAATGACCTCCTTTGTACTAGCTTAGGAGGCTTCACACAGGATTCTCCCCAATCATTAAAGGTCAAACAACTCCCCCACTTCCCAAAGTATTCTCAGGCATCGAAAAAGGAAAATTTCATTTTTTGTTTCATGAAGTGCAATCACAAGACCAAAACCTGACAATGTTTGTACAGAAAAAAAAGAGAGAGAGAGCAAACTCTAGTATCACATGACTATCAGTGTAAAATTCTGCTATAAAATATTAGTATACAAACAAAAAGTCCTAGGGTGTGAATTCATGGCCTCAAACCCAGACTGGAGCCCATGATTAATACTGGAATTAATACTGGAATTAATCCATGATTAATACTGGTCCCTCAGTCTGTTCCTTCGTCATCACCCTCACCCCTCCACGGCCTGACCCTCCCCTCACTACCCCCAGGATACCTGGGCTGTCTCTCTGGCAACTCTGTTTTTAGTTCCTCTGGAGAGATGTTCTGGGGGTTGTTCGGGGGGGGGGAGGGGAAAAAAAAGACCGTCATTTAGTAAGCTCGACCTATGTGCCTAGGCACTGGTCCAAGAAACACACATAGATCAACTCACTGATTTCTCCCACAATTCTGTGCAGTAGCTTCTCCTCTTAGCCCCACTTTACAGGTGAGCAAACTGAGGCCCAGGGTGGTTAAGGCGCCAGTCCAAGGTTGTGGAGAGCGAGCCGCAGGATTCAGATTTGAATCTGGGTTCAGATCGTAACCATTTTGCTACACTGTCTTTCAGAGGACCTGAAAGGGCCCAGCTCCTAGTTGAACCCCCCACCACCGCCCCATCAAACAGCCCCAGCCTCCAGCCTCAGCCTCCATGGGCCACCCCCTCAAATCCTTACCACAACACTATGAAGTAAGCCTTATTAGCATCCCCGTGTGACTGATAAAAGACAGCGAGGCAAGAAAGGGGGAGGTCTATCATTTTATGCAGGATTTCCACTAGCTTTTTGTTGATTTATCTGGAAACTTTCATTTACATGCCAATAAAATATCATCATCGTTGTCATCACCATCATTATTTTATTGAGCATATTCTATGTGCGGGTCCCACTTCTAAGCCCATGACAAGGATTAAAGCACTAAATCATAGACCCTAAGAGGTAGGTACAGGTATCCCCATTTCACAGACAAGAAAACAGAGACCCATATAGGTGAAGTCTCTTGCCTCGAGTCACAACTGAGCTGGGATTTGACCTCCAGTTCTGTCTAGCCCCCAAAGACAGGCTCTTAGCATCAGCTCCAGTCCCCTGGTTCTCCCAGTCCCACCCTGCCCTTCTCGGTGGCCCCATCCATCCCAGACCCTCACCTGAAATTCTTCCTCGAGCACGACCATCTGCCGGTCCTTGTCCACCTTCACTGGGGAGGGATGGCATATGGGAGTTAGTTGCCCCTTCCATCCAGTGGGGACACTAGCCAGACTTCCTTGTTTGTCCCCACCCCCTCCGCCAACCTTCCAGGGGAGGAGATGACACTCACTGATTATGGCTGCATTGTCTGTCTCTTTTCTGAAGCGAAATTTTCTCAGCTTTTCCTTTAGTTCAGGGTCCACCTCGCACACCACCAGGGAATCCGACTGCCAGAGAAGCCCAGGAAAAGCTTAAGAGAGCATAAGCCCCCCACCCCACCCCGTCACCTTCCCTAAACCTCGGTTTCTCCAACTACTAATAAAGAGGTGGGCTTGACGGCCCATAGGACGCCCGGGTACAATTAGGGAAAAGGTGCTTTCCGGAGGTGGGTGCCGCCCCTTACCAGTGCACGCATTTGGGGAGCAGGGCAGAGGCTGGGCTCCAGCCCTCTAGGCAGGTGTCCTCAGGGAACACTTGAGGATCTGCTTGCTCGGGGCTAAACCCGGAGCCAGCATCTCTCTTCCCCCAGCCAGGCCCTTTGCTGCAATGGGGTCACTCTCCCAGCCCCTGACTAGCCCCCAGGCTGACCTTCACCCAGGCAATCTCCCAACCCCAACCCCACCCCAGCCCCCAGCCCTTCCCATACACCCCTCAACCCCCTAACCATGACTTTTCTGTCCACAGGCCTCTTCTTTTCTCAGTTCCGCTGTCTTCTAGAGGTGGGGACCAGGGCTGCAGGGGGCGGGGTGTGGGGCAGGGGAAAGGTTTCATCCACCACCACATCCTGTTTATGCCCATTCTGGGACAACTGTCTCAGAGGACTCCTCCCCTTCCTTCCTTCCCCTCATCTGCCAGGACTTCCCAGGCTTTGCAATCACCCAGACCCGGGTTCAAATGCTGCCTTGCTGTGTGACCCTAGCTAGGTGGCTTCACCCCTCTGATTCAGGATTCCTGTAAGGATAAAACAGCCTTACATACCTCCTGGCATGGCGGACATGCTCAATACACTGTAGAAAAGAAAGAGCTCTGGGGCGCCTGGGTGGCTCAGTGGCTCAGTGGGTTAGGGCTTCTGCCTTCGGTTATGATCTCGGGGTCCTGGGATCGGCTGCGTCGGGCTCTCTGCTCGGCGGGGGGGCCTGCTTCCTCCTCTCTCTCTCTCTGCCTGCCTCTCTGCTTACCTGTGATCTCTGTCTGTCAAATAAATAAATAAAAATTAGGGGCGCCTGGGTGGCTCAGTGGGTTAAAGCCTCTGCCTTCGACTCAGGTCATGATCCCAGGGTCCTGGGATCAAGCCCCGCATCAGGCTTTCTGCTCAGCAGGGAGCTTGCTTCCCTTCCTCTCTCTGCCTGCCTCTCTGCCTACTTGTGATCTCTGTCTATCAAATAAATTTTAAAAAAAATCTAAAAAAAAATTAAAATTAAAAAAAGAAAAAAGAGAGAGAGAGAGAGCTCTTTAGCTCCTCCCCTCCTCCAGGAAGTTCTCCTGGATCGTCCCCACTCTGGAATATTTTAATTCCAGAGTAGAAAAGGGGAGCTTAGGGATGTTTGCTAGCCAAACTGCCACCCACCGTGTTGATGGGGATATCGAGACTCCACATTATCCCGTGGAGACTCCACTCCATTATCCCAGGTAATGCTGGATTTTTTCCTGCACTTATTCAGCCTCAGGGGCCTAATAACGGGCCCTACAACAATGGTGTCCAATTGTGTCAGGCCAGTACCCCCTTTTTTATTAAGGAGAAATAAAAGGGAAGTAATTTATGAGAAAATTCCCTGTATTTCAGTGAGAAAATAAAAGCCAACAAGAGACTCTTCACTAGGGGCGCCTGGGTGGCTCAGTGGGTTAAAGCCTCTGCCCAGGATGGGATCAAGCCCTGCATCAGGCTCTCTGCTCAGCAGGGAGCCTGCTTCCCCCCGCCCCCCGCCTGCCTCTCTGCCTACTTGTGATCTCTGTCAAATAAATAAAATCTTTGAAAAAAAAAAAAGAGAGAGACTCTTCACAGGTTCCTGCTCCCCAGTGGCTGGCCCGCCATATTGGCTCTGCTTCCCACCCACCCCCTCACCTTCCTGAATCCCTCCACAGGCACCGGACCCCACCCCATTCCCCTGACTGACAGGCGTCACTGGAGCTATTCTCCCTTTCCCTGCATCATCAATGTTCCCATCCCTACTAGATCTTTCCTCTCAGTCTACATGTGGGGTTGTCTTCCTTCTTTTTTTTTTTTTTTTTTTTTAGATTTTATTTATTCACTTGAGAGAGACAGAGAGAGACAGAGAGAGCGCGCATGAGAGGGGAGAAGCAGACTCCCGAGGGAGCTGGGAGCCAGATGCGGGACTCGACCCTGGGACTCAAGGATCATGACCTGCGCTGAAGGCAGTCGCTCAACCAACTGAGACACCCAGGCGCCCTGGGTTGTCTTCCTTCTTACAAACGAAGAACCCTATCTCCCGTCCAGCATTGCCCATTCATTTCCTTCCCTTTTCAGCAAAACTCTAAAGAATCATCTACATTTGCTGCCTCCAATGTCTCCTGATTTTCTCTTCAACTCTCTCCCAGCAGATTGTCACTCCTGTCCCCATCCCCTGATGTAGCCTTGTCCGGGCCACCAATGACCTCTATGGTGTTGGACCTACTGGTCAATTCTCAGTCTTCGTCTGTTGTGCCCTGTCAGCTGCATGTGTCACCATCCATCCCTCTCTGTGCCCTGAAGAAACACTTTCTTCACTTGGCTTTCAGGACAACACCCTGGCCTGGGTTTCCTCCAAGTATTCTGGCTGTGCTCCTTCTCTGCCTCTCTTGCTGATTGTTCCTTTTAACAGTGGGGTGTCCCAGGGCTCAGTCCTTTGTCTCCTTCTCTTTTTCACCTAATGTCCTCTCCTGATCTCATCCAGTCTCTTGGCTTTCAAAGGGCATACCCCAATTATTTCTCCAGCCTAGGTTTCTCTGTGAACTCTAGACAGACTCCTACATCCAGCTGCTAAGCTGATATCTCCACGTGGATGTCTCAGTCATCCTTAACCTGTCTCATTCCTCTCATTGTACATCAGAATTGTCAGTTCTGAACTTGGATATGTAACCAGAACCTGCCCATCTCCCTCCTCCATGCACAGCCCATACCCTGGTCCCCTCCACCTTCATCTCCTGCCTGAACTCTTGCAGCAACCTCCTCACTGTCCCCTTGTGCCCACCCCCCCAACACACACATTCTATTTTTCACAGGACTGCCATAGGGGTCCTAATAAAACCCAAGGCAGATGACACACTTCCTCTCTCAAACCCTCCTACAGCTTCCATGTTATTTGGGTAAAAGCTAGTTGTAAAAGCTAGAGTCCTTACAGTGGCCTTTATCTGCCACCACCTCTCCTCCTTTACCAGCTGGACCTTGTCTTCTCCTACCCTCCCCTCTTTGGTCACTCCATTGCAGCCACATTATCCTCTTTGTGGTTCTGTGAATAATCCTGCCACTGGGCCTTTGCAGTTGCTGTTCCCTCTTTTAGGAACCTTCTTTCCCTTATGGTTTACCCTTCCTTTCTTCAGATTTCTGCTCAAACCTCACCTGATCACAGATACCTTTCCTCCAGCTAACACAGTGCTGACCTCATCACTCCATCCCCTCAGCTTGCTTTATTTTTCCCTGTAGCACTTATCACCAAGTCACATTATATTTATTTATCTATTGTGTCCCATAGGGGCGCCTGGGTGGCTCAGTGGGTTAAGCCTCTGTCTTCGGCTCAGGTCATGATCTCAGAGTCCTGGGATTGAGCCCCACATCGGGTTCTCTGCTCAGCGGGGAGCCTGCTTCCCCCTCTCCCTCTGCCTGCCTCTCTCTGCCTACTTGTGATCCTTCTCTCTGTCAAAATAAGTAAGATCTATTTATTGTGTCCCCTCAAGCCTGAATGTAAGCTTCAGGCATGAATGTAAGCTTTGTTCCATTGTTGAATTTCTAGAAACAAGGTTCTAGTGAACCTTGAAGCCCCTGACACATATTAGGTACTTGAGTATCACTGAGTGAATAAATGAATTGGTATCTATTGAACTAGTCTACATGCCTCGAAGGTTTTTGCTTAAACGGAGGGAGTAGTGGATGGGATTTGATACCCTCTGCCACCCTGGCTTGAAATGAACTTTCCTCACTGCATTTTCCTCTCTGTATGGCTGTCCCTTCTCAATCTTGGACAGATGCCCATTCCTTTGCTCAAACCTTAGGTGTCCTCCTTTCTTGGGGTTCTGTTGAGTCCTTGTCTCCATTCATCCTTTGTATCCTCCAAGGCTAGATCACTAACACCCACAGCTTCAATTACCATCTTTGATGAACCTCAAATCTTGGTTTCCGGCCCCAAGTTCTCCAGACCCAGCTCCAGACCCAGCGCTGTGCAGCCTCCTGCCCACGCCACAACACCCCCCCCCCCCACCCCACTGCTGGGTAGCCCACACTGGGCTCAGCATCTCCCAAACTTGCTTTTCCTCTGGGTTTCCTTTTCAGAGAGGAACCACCAACCCCTAACCCCTAACCCCACCCAGAGGCCTTGTCTAGGATTTCAACCTCTCTCCTGGCTCTACAGCCAGCCAGTCCCAAGTCAGGTTCACTAGGCCTCCCGGGCGTCTCTCCCGCCCACACCTCCTCCCTTTCCCACAGTCCCACCCCGGTGCAAACGCCCCTGTTCCACCCCAACTGCCTCCCTTTACTGAAGGCCCCCAGTTTTATTCCCTCCAATCCACGCTCCATATGAAAGCCAGAGCCATCTTTCCAAATCCCCAACTCACCATGACTCTCCCTGACTTGAAGCCCTTCCATGGCTCCCTAGCGTCCTCAAGACAAGCCCAAACTCCCTCAAGTTGCCAAACATCTGGCCACAGCTCATTTCCCACCACTCCTTGCCCGGAACTCTACACTCCATCCACCCCGACCGCATTTTCTTTGAGTTCCTCTAAGACGCCATGTCTCGGTCACCTCGGTGAGGGCCCCCGCTCCGCTTAGTCACCAGATCCAGGGAAGTTTGTGGAATGAACGAACAGATTACAATGGTTAAAGCAACAACTCCCATTTGTTGACGGCCTCCATTGTGCCAAGCGCTTTCTATGCATCGTCTCTTTCAATCCTATTCCCACTTGGGACACGAAGCAGCAGGTTCAGACAGAGTTGCGGTGATAGAGCTGAGACTCCAGAAGCCTGAGCGCCAAACTGTAACAAGCCGCTCGGGCCCACTTGGGCCCAGGCCTTAGGTGGACGGTACAAGAGGGGCGGGGAGGCAGGCCTTGAACACCAGATTCAGGAATTGTGACCTAGCTCACGGCCGCTGAGGTAGACGCGCGCGAGACTGCCCCCTGCGGGCGGGGAGGCCCAATCCCCGGCTCCGCCGCGCCCGTCGCCCATGGCAACGCCGCGCGCGCCCCGCCCCCGCCCCGCCCGCCCGCCCCCGCCCCGCCCGCCCCCAGGTCCCGGAGGGGCCGACTGCCCGTCAGCCCCGCGGCCAACCAATCCCAGCGCGTGGGGGGCGGGCCTCTTGGGCCTCGCTCAACCCCCAGCGCTCCCCTCTCCGCCAGGACCCCGCCTTTCTCCGCGCACACCTCCCGCCCTTCGGGCTGCCCTCGCCGCCGGTTGGCGGGCGCGCCGTTCGTCACCGCGGCGTGAGCTAATGCCGGCGCGCAGCGGCCCCGGCGGGGCGGGGCCAGGGGCGGTGACGCACGGCGCGGTGACGCAGCGCGACGGCGGCGGCGGCGGCGGCGGCGGCGGCGGCGGCGGCGGCGGTGGTCGGTGAGGGAGGAGGGAGGGGAGCTCGAGGGCCGGAGAGGGGGCGACGGCGGTGGCGGGGGCCTGAGGAGGCCCGAGCGGCGGCGGCGGCGGAGGCCGAGGCGGTGAGTCGCGGACAGGACCGGGCGGCGGCAGGGCGGCGGCGGGTCGGGGCGCGCGGGGCTCACCTCAGGGCGTCCCAGGCCGCGCGGGCGGCCCCGCCCCCTCAGGGACCCCGAGCCGCGGGCTGCGGCGAGCGCGGGCCTCGGGGGTCCCGGTCCTCGAGAGAATCCCCCACCCCCGACCCCCGAGTCGCCCGCCCAGGCCGCCTGGGAAGCTTTTCTCCGAAACCCTCCTCACACCCTGGGGACCGCGAGGGGCCGGGGGACCTTCCCCCGAACCGCCCCCCCCCCCCGCAGGTCTGCCTCAGACACCTCCCTGGAGGGCGTTCCCACAGCCCCGCCAAAGCCGCCCCAGAGCCCCCTGAAAACCTGCACCCCTCCTCTGGCCCGAAATCTTTCCGAAAGACCCCCCCCCCGCCTTACGTCCCCACAATCTTGTCCAGACGCCGGCTTAGGTCTCGGAAATCTTCCTCAGCGAACCCCTCCTCTGGCCCCAGATCCCCCATCCTCCTCCTCCGTCCAGAAATATTCCCCGGAGGCCACTCCTCATCTATTCCAACAATGTGTGTCATATCTCCTCCCCGAGCCTCCCTCATAAGCCCTAAAAATCTCCTGCAGTCTCCCTGAGATCCCCTCCAGACCCCGCACATTCCAGAAGTCTCCCCCAGAGACCTATTTCGCATATTTCCACAATCTCCCCAGGTCTTCCCTCTCACAGGTCCCAAGAATTTTCCCTCCTACCTACCCTGACACCAGAAATCACCTGGGAGATGTTTCACTCATGGCCCCCAAATCTCCAAATCCCCTCCCTGCCACCGTGTCCTTTGGAATGTCCCTGATATACCCTGAAAGCCTTCCTCAGAGACTCTCTGAAATGTCCTCACATCCCCAAAATTCACCTGGAGGACCCTCCCTCCACCCAAGTGCCAGCCATCTCCCATACACACTCCCCCTTCGTGAAGTCATCCTTTAGGACCCTTCCACAGATCCCAAAGATTTCTCCCAAAGATTTTGGGTCCCCCAAGTCTCACCAGCCTGAAATGCCTTAGAGATCACCCTCACATACCCCAAGCATCTTCCCCCAAGACCGCCCTCACTTCTCCCAAATACCTCCTTCAGAGAGTCGCTGAAATCTCTGGAGAACTCATATCCCATATTCCAAAAGCCTTTTCCACAAGCCCTGTTACCTGTCCCAACTCTTTCCTGGTAATTTGCACCACATGTTCCACAGATTTCTTCAGGATTCCAAAAAGGTCCCTTGTAGTCTCTGATATCCTCTAGAATCCTCTTTAGATGACCCTTGAAAATCCCCCTTTCTAGACTGGCTTTTAGTTGAAGTTTCAAAACCCGTTAAATTTTAAGACTCTTCGTGATCTCTGTAAGATGAAGTTTTTCCAAGACGTCCTCACATCTTCTCAGAGACCTCGGCAACCCCTCAACCTCTCCTGGGATAAGCCCTTGAAATCCCTCCCAGAGACCCTTCCAACACCCCCAGAACCCACTGAATCACTGTTCAGAGACCTCCTGCCTTACTAAGACACTTTTCCTAGAGACTTCCCTCCCTGAGCTCTTCCTCTCAGGTTCCCTCATGTCCTCTAGAACCTCCTCCCTATTCAGTCTTCCCTTAAAATAACTGAGGTCTTGCTCTTAGAAAGTCCCAGAATTCTTTCTGAAAAACCTTCTACTCTGACATTCCCACATTCTACTCAGAAGACTCACTTTTCCCATACTTTATCTTTTGAAGACTTTACTCAGAGGTTTCTCCTCATCTGAGTTCTCTTAGGAGTTCCTGAAAAGATCTCTGCCATCCTGCTCCAGCACATCCAAAGCCTTTCTCTGGAGACCACACCTCCCGCAAGACACCCTTTAGAGAATTTTCTTCAAAATTGCCCTGCATCGACAACCTAATCCTCAGCACTTTCTGAGACTTCTTCGGAACATTGCCCATTTCCACCTGTGACATCTGCATCCATTCAGTACCCTATCAGATTTACCCCTTTTAGGATTCCTGTTTACATCCTCTCACCACCTCTGTTCTCTTTTCTTTGAAATCAACTTAGAGATTCTTCTCAGCTCTGAGCCTCCTTCCCCACATTGTCCCTTCAGAGGTCCCCAGCATCTTCTAGGTTCCCCTCACCCTCTAGAGCCTCCACTGTCTCCTTTTAATGAAAAGATCCTCAAGAGACAGCCTCACCTCTTGAAATCTCAACCTTCAGAAACTTCTCAGGCCATTTTTTTTAGGTTTCATCCTCAAAGACGACTCCTCCCTTTTGGAGATTGAGAGACCCTCAACCCCCTCCTTAGAGACTTCCTGAGGACTCCCCCATTTTCTTTTCAGCAGCCTTCTCCTTCCTTTTCCCGTTTGAGGGCCTCCTCACTAAAGAATCCCTTCCCCTATACCAGTGATCCTTAAAGCACGGTCCTTGGGCCAGCAGCATCAACATCACCTGGGAACTGGTTAGAAATGCAGATTCTTGGGTCCAGCCCAGACCTATTGAATCCGAAGACCTGAAAATAGGATCCAGCAGTCTGTTTTTAGGGACCCACCTGGTGATTCTGGTGCATGCTTGAGTTTGAGAACCATTGTCCCCCGAGAGGATCTCCCTTTTGCCACAGAAAGCCCCCTGAAAGATGCTTCAGGGTATACCTCTGGACTCCTGCCCACCCCCATTTTTCCTGAGAGTCCCCTTTGTGAAATATCCATCCTCCAAAAAGTCTGCCTCCTTGAAAGGATTCTGGCTTCTCTCAGAGGTTACCCCACCCTCTGAGCAATTACTTCATATTCTACTTTCGAATGGTTTCTTTCCAGGTCTCCCTCAGCACTTTCACCTTCTGGCTTCCCCTCCACACCATACCCCAGCCTTTGGGGCTTCTGCTTCAAATTGCTATCTCCTTGAACACATGTCCATTTCTAATCTTGATCTGTTTCTCTCCACGTAGGCACTCTCCCTTTAAGACACTCTCAGGTCTTTTCATTCTCTGTGTCTTACTGTTGACAGTCCTCTCTTTTACTTCTTAGAGCACTACTCACCTTCTCCCTTGTAGTTTTTCATGTACTTGTCTACTCATCCTCACTGGACTAGCAAGTTTGGAGACTATTGGGATGTATCTTATTTGTCTCTGAATCCCACACTGGGATCTGCCCTCTGTAAGTTACTGGGAATTACTAGAGAATGGGCAACTCCTCCTTCTGCATTTGGCAAGAAATCTCTTAAGTTTTTCAGATCTCACTCCCCATTCAGGTTCTATACACCTTCCCCACCCGCCTTGTCCTCTCTTTCTATGCAGCTCCCATTGTCTCTCCTCCTAGAAGAGGCTGTCTTGCCCCTCCTACTGCTGTTTGAGGGACTTTGCTGTGTGCTCACTCCTGATTCTGAGCTGCCTTAGGTCCTATTCTTGGGGACCTGCCTCACTCCATCCTGGTTAGCTTCTCAGCCTTTGTAAGTCTGGGGCCTTCACAGGGCTCTCAGCTTTCTCTGAGGGATTCTGTTTCTCTATAGGGTCTAGAAGAGGAAACAGAGATCACAGGATAAACAGTGGGGCCTGCCTTCAGTGCGCTCACAGTACATTAGAGGGGTTGGGCAGGTACATGGGGCAGAACATGAGGTACAAATGATATGCTGTGGAAATTTGGCAGTGAAAGAGGAATGCTTTTATCTGTAAAGACTTCATGGAAAGGTGGTTTTGGGGCTCGGTGATGTTCCACAGGAGTTGGGACGGTGGTGAGTAGCCTTCTAGGCAGTTAACAGCTTCTCAGTAGGCCAAAGACAAGAAGGCCTCCTCATCTCCCACCCATGGCATCTCTTCTCTTCACTTAAAGGACAGAGATGAAAGAAAACAGATCTCTTCCATTTCTGTTGTATTTGCCAGCTGCACTTTTGTGACCCATAGAGTGATAATACTAATGGCTACTATTTATTGAGTAATTACTATTTGCCAGTCACTGTCTAAACGCTTCACATGTGTTCTCATCTCATGTTCCTCATAGGAACCCTATGAGGTAGGTAAGCTACAATTAATCTCATTTTACGAATGGTGAAATTGAAGACAGGTGGCACAAATAAAAGGTCTCTGGACCCTGTCCGTCCCAAGATGATAGTGCCATGAGTCATAGAGTTGGATTTTCAGTTCTGATAGGGTTGGGTGCAGTGAGGCATTGTAGCATAATGGTTAAGTGTGCAGATTCTGGGGCCAGACAGGATTTCCATCCCACATTGTCACTTACCAGTTTTGTGACCTAGAATAATTACTTAAATTTTACTCTGGTTCTTAGTTTCCACATCTAAAAAATGAAACTAATGATGATATTCTATATTATAAAATTATTGTAAGGATTGAACTAGTTAATACATATAAAGTACCTAGAACAATGCCCTGTGTATAACTGCTCAGTGTTATCAAAAATAAATGGCTTATGTGAGCCTGTACTCCAGAGACAAAAATGACAGAACCCTAGTTCAAACTGGTTTAATCAAAAAAGAGAATTAATTGGCTTGTGTTACTAAAAAGTACAGGTCTGGATTGGCTTCAGACCTAGCTTTATCCAGGAGTTCAAACAATCTTCTCAGTAATCTCTACCCATTTCTCCAAAGAGTTAGCTTCATCCTCGACAGGTTTCTACTTTGTGGTGACTAAGATGGCCTTCAGCAACTCCAGGCTTACATCCTACCTCCTTAACAGCCTTAGTGGAAAGAGAACTCTTTCCTGAGAGCCCCAGTGTGAAAACAGTTTCTTCCCTGAATAAGTGTGAAATAACAGAAGATCCTTGGGGACATGTTTGGAGTTCTATACCCTGGAATTGTCTCTTGCTTGCTGAGGTTGCTGTGATTCCATCCCACAACCTTACTGAGTACTGGTGCCAGTCTCCCTCCTCCCTTGTTCTTCAGCCCTAGTCGTTCTCCACTCTGTGATTGTTTGGATCCAGAGAGAGTCAATGGTTAGTCTGACTCAACCAGACTTTCCTTTGGGATCTCACTGATAGAGACAGGGAAGAGATGGCTGCCCAGGTTTCATGGTAGCTCCAGGGTAGGGTAGTGGAATCCAGGAGTAGTGGTGTTCAGTTCTGTACTTCAGCTTTGGGTTTTTTGGACTCTGAACTGTGTGAAGAGTTAGGTAAATGACTTTGACTAGAGTTTTGTTTTGTTTTAGTGTAAATTTGTTGAATAGAGTCTGATTGAGGGCAGGTTATAGAACAACAGTGTATGCAGTATATAAGTTTCAACTCTAGCAGTTAAACAATTTATAGAAGCACTTTTCTAGGTACTGGACACAGCACTGAAGAAACAGTCGAGGTATTGGAACTCATGGCGCTTACATTCTGATGGGGCAGTGGAGAGCTACATAAACAAATCAGTGATATGTGCTATGAAGAAATTAAAACAGTAGAGTGAAAAAGAGGGTGGCTATGGCTACTATATTCAGAATGGTCAGAATTGGCCTCTGAGGAGGTGACAATTGAACCTGATAACCTGAAAGATGAGAAGGCATAGTTGTGGGGTGATTTTGGAGTGGGGCATTCCAGTCTAAGCATTGTTTTATGTGGAGAAAGGACTGCTGTAAGGGTTGCGGGGGTGGGAGAGGGAATATTTCACAGATATATTGAGAGCGTGCTTGCTGTGTGCCAGGTGCTATGCTAGGAACTGAAAACATAGCAGTGAATAATAGAGCCACAGTCTTTCCTTCCCTCATGGATCTTACAGTCTAGGCATTTCTGGAAGAGCTGGAGCCTTCAAAGAAATGCCTTTCGATGATATCAGACCAAAGACTCCTTCCTGGGGAGATGAGGAAGACTGGGGCACGTATGAACCCAGATCTGATTGATGGGAGGGAACCAGCCGTGTGGTGATCTGGGGAAGAACATTTCAGGTAGAGGGGTCAACAAAAGTGACAGAAGCCTTGAGATGCATTCAAGGAACAACAAGGAAACCAGTGTAAGGGAGAATGGGCAAGGGATTGGAGAGGTTGACAGAGTCTAGATCACATAGGGCCTTGTGGGCCTTGGTAAGGAGTTTACATGTTCATTTAAGAGACTTGGGAAGCTATAGAGGGTTTTTATTTTTTTTTTTAAAGATTTTATTTTATTTATTTGAAAGAGAGACAGTGAGAGAGAACATGAGAGGGGAGAAGGTCAGAGGGAGAAGCAGACTCCCCGTGGAGCAGGGAGCCTCATGCGGGACTCGATCCCAGGACTCTGGGATCATGACCTGAGCTGAAGGCAGTCGCTTAACCAACTGAGCCACCCAGGTGCCCTATAGAGGGTTTTTAAAGCAAGACAGTGGCATGGTCTGACTTCGTTACTTTCTATTTTTCTTTCTTTCTTAAGAATTTTCACTGGTGGGCGCCTGGGTGGCTCAGTTGGTTAAGCAACTGCCTTCGGCTCAAGTCATGATCCCGGAATCTCGGGATTGAGCCCCACATCGGGTTCCCAGCTCCATGGGGAGCCCGCTTCTCCCTCTAACCTTCTCAGCTCTCATGCTCTCACTCTCTCTCAAATAAATAAATAAAATCTTTTAAAAAAAAAAGAATGTTCATTGGTTTCTGCAAGGAAAACAGGTAAAAATGGAAGCAGGAGGTAGATTAGGAGGCATTACGTTTGTCCAGATGAGAAAAGATGGTAACTTGCATATGATGGTGGCAGTAAAAAATGAGAGAAATAGATGTATTTTCGGTATAGAGAAAATAGGACTTAATAATGGGATTAGAGAGCTGGGGGGGTGAGGGGTAGGGAGAGGGTGGTTGGGTTAAGACATTGGGGAGGGTATGTGCTATGGTGAGTGCTGTGAAGTGTGTAAGCCTGACAATTCACAGACCTGTACCCCTAGGGCTAATAATACATTATATGTTAATAAAAAATTAAAAATTAAAATAATGGGATTAGAGAAAGAGAGGAATCCAGGATGATAATAGCTAACAGCTCTATGAGAGTAGGTACTATTTTAAACCAATTTTACAGATGAGAAAACAGTCACAGCAAGGTGAAATCTCTTGCCCAAAGTTACACAGGTAGTAAATGGTAGGATTCTGTTTCCAACCCAGACAGCATGGTCTCAGAGCCACTTGAGTTTTGGGAAAGAAAAAGGAGGGCATGTTTAGTTGATGCTAAAAAAAAAAGAATTATCAAGACCAGATGAATAGATCTTATGGAAGAGAAAGGAGTCCAAGATGACTTTATGAAATTCTGAGTTGTCCACAAAAAGGTGATAGTTGAACCTGTGGGAGTTGATTATCAAGTGAAGGATACTAATATAGAGAAAGGAAAGAGCTAAAGATAGAGTTTCATTAGGGGAGGGTCAACACATTTAAGCGTGGAATGAGTGAAAGAGAGCAATACATGGGGGCAAGGGGGACGGGATACCAGCTTCCTCTCTACTTCAGGGTTTCCCACAGCTTTCCAGGCTGGCCTTATCTTCCAGGAGGCCCTGCCTGGCTTCTCCCCTCCTCTCCCTCTGTTCCCGAGAACTATTCATACAAAAGCCTCATTCTTGGCTGAGACAATAGTACACATATTTTGTGTACATATTTCAAGAGTTTCTGAAAATAATGGTTGATCTTTATAAAAAAGAAGTTGAGCTCCCTTGGCATCTGACATTCTCCTGTTCTTCTCAAGTCAGGATAGTGAGTTAACCTTAGGTAACTAGCCTGGTACCTTGTTCATGAAGTATGAGTTCTTCAGAGGCCTAGGTGGGTGCTATAGAAGGGCTAAGAATGGGTAAGAAGGCTAACAGGACCCCCTTATTTATCCAGAGATGTTGGCATTAAAGGGTTTACCTTTTGCCCAACTTTTCTAGGCAGTGGAAGCGAACTTACAAGAGGTTGTAACATTCTTAGGAACAAGCAAGAGCTCTAAGGCCGGACAGACTGGCCTTGAAAATCTCAGCTTAGCTGGGTATAGTCTTAGGTGACTTAACCTTTTCTGTGTCTGTTTCTCCTTTTGTAAAATGAGAATAATACTGTGTGTGTACATCTGTAGATAGGTGTATAATACATGTCTACCTCGTGTATATATGTGAAATATAGCATATATGTTGTTTTTAGAATCAAATGAACTCATCCACAAAAAGCTGTTAGCATAGGGTCTAGCATATAACACGATAGGTGGTATAGGGAGATATGCTAAGCATTCATATAGGTATTTTTATACACATTGTTTCATTTCATTCTTACAACAAGATTCACTGAGGAAGAAACTGAGTTACTTGCTTAAGGTCAACAGAGCAAGTAAGTATCAGCAGGAGAGCCCAGGTTTCAGCCACATCAGACTCCACAGCCTGACTTCTGAATGAGGAGAGCTGACCTGTGGAGGTACCTCCTATCTGTGGGCCACTTCTTGCTGTTTGAAGCCGAAGAAGGGAGCCTAGTGAACAGTTTTTCCTAGAACCTCTTAGCCAATTTTGGCTTCATTTCCCACCTTCCAGGGTTGATAGATGCTTCCAAAGAAGGTTACTGGATCTGTTGAAGACCAAATATGGCAGCGGTAATAATTGGGACTGTCCAAGAGGCTTTTGCCATAGGGGTCCCCCTCTAGAGTCTTGCCTCAGAGGAGAAAGTCATTTTTGGTCACATGAATATAAGACCAGAGCAGTGGTGAGTTCTGTTTTTGTATGGGAGCAGTCAAGGCTCTTCCAACTTCAAGTGATAGAAACACAACTCCAACTGTCCTTAGCCCAAAAGGAATTTATTGGTCCATATAACTGAAGAGTTTGAGGTGAGGAGGCTTCACGCTAGCTGGATTTGATCCAGAGCTTCAAATGTGAACAAGGCTCCCTCTTTGTCCCCTTACTTCTTGACTCTGCTTTCATCTGCGTTAGCTTCGTTCTGAGACAGGCTCTCACAGTGAGGTAGCAGAAGCGGCAGCCAGTAACATCAGATGTTGCATAATGTGAGCAGCTCTAACGGAGAACTTATTCTCCCCAGTCGTTCCAGCAGGAATCCAGTGAGGACTTTTCTTGGCCAGTAGATTTTCTGTATCTACTCCTGGAGCCAAGGAAGACAGTTAATTTTCCAAAGGTACCAGAAGATGGGAATGGCTGTTTGGCAAGCAGATCCACCAGAGTCCATCACAGTAAAGTGCCTTGCAGTAGTCGGTGCTGATGCCTCTTTCCTGGCCATCATACCAGCGCAGCCCTTACCTTCTCATTGCTGCCAAGCACCTAGGACAGGAGGTAGCTGGGGACCTCTGGCCCTTCAATGGAAGAAGGCCACACAGTCCTCTCCAGTCACTATCCACACCAAACACCCAGCATCCTTCTCCTGTCCTAAAAGTGACTGTTGCTCTAAACCCCCTAGTGTTTACTGAGGATTGTCAGAGCCATGGCTGGGCATTAGATTCTCTCTGCCAGTCGTGTTCCCGAGCAGCTGGGTGGCTTGAGAGAGAAGGATAGTTAGTGGACTTTTGGTCTTTTCCCAGTTTGTGTCCATCTAGTCCAAGGACTACAGGCCACAGGCTTTGTTTGTTTCTTAGTGGTTTGTTTTTGCTGTTTTAATATGAATTTGTTTCCAATATTTAAAAATAGCTGGATTTTATTTAAAAAGTCTTGATTTCTGGTTCCTCTTTAAAGAACAAACAAAAAACTGAAAAATAAAAACAAAACCCTAAACTACTAAACCTAACAATACTGGGCCCACGTTCCCCCATAGTAGCAGTTGATTACAGCTACAATAAGTGACTTCTCCCTTTAGACAGGGTGAGTGCTTTCAATTCACTGTAGTCCTCACCAGCGTGCTTCATTCAAAACCTGGCCTTACTATTAAGTGTCATGTTTGAGACCCTGCCCTGTCCCACAGCTTTACTTATTTGGGGAAAGAAACTGGTCAGCAGCTTATTTGCGGGGCACAGTGATGTTGCTTAGGAAAAGTAACAACCCAGTGAAAGTTTATGGGAAAGAGAGTGCACATCTTTGGTCTTGTTCGTGGATTTGGTCATCTTTTTGCCGTAAATGCTGTTGGCATATCAAATGTCTCGTCACAAATGTTCCCTCTGAAATAGTAACATGTCCTCCTATCTTATGTGTTGCTACCCAGTGAAGGAATCCCTCCCACTCCCAAGGGATGTTCATCTAGCCTCCACTTGACCACTTCCAACAGCCAAGGAGCTTATTACCTCCTCACATGGCAGCCAGTTCCTTTCTTGGACAGATATATTATTTTAAAATTCTTCCTTATGTTGAGGCAGCTGCTGTCTGCTTGGGGCCGAAAGTCCCAAAATGCTGGAGCTGGGAAGGGAAACTCATTATTTCAGGCATGTAAACTACCACTCATCCATCCTGCATCCAGGGCAAATATTGATAATCAAGCACAGTGTTCTTTCTCACTGAACCGGAAAGTAAAATGCAACCATAAAACTTTTTCAAATAAAATGTTTTGAAAATTAGGAAAGTAATATATGTTTACTTGCAACTAGTGAAATGCTACAAAGTTATATGAAGAAAGTTAATAATTCCTTCTTCTCTCCTAGGTAACCAATGTGAACAGCCCAGGGTATATCCTTGTACACATTTCTTTATACACATGCGTGTATAGATACTGTAAGATATATAAGGGTTTTTGTATGGCTTTTTATCTTTTTATAAAAATGCGATTGTATTGTATGTATTACTACGGAGCTTATGGTCATCCCTGCAGGTTGGTGGTTAAAGATCAAACACTATATAGTTCTGTTGTGTTTTTTGTATTCTGCTATCAGGATCAAGCATGTTTTTAAAAGCTACACAGTATCCCATCATGTGAGGTGTGTCCCCAGTTTATTAATCATTGCCCTTTGATGGCTGTTCCTGTTGCTTCATTTCTTCGGGATCCTTCTCACCTGCTTCAAGCAGCCACTACCAGTTGTTTGGAGTTAGCCTGTGAGGTAAAACCCATTTGTCGTGTCTGATCCAGTCTGGCTCCTTACACATTGCAGGGAAGGGAAGCAGACTAGTTTAAGATCAAAGTGAATCAGTGTCTGGGGCAAGACTAGAACTGAATTTTCTTGACTGTCTACATTTCCCATGTCCCCTCTCACTTCCAGCCATTTTCCCTGGTTCTCCTCTGGAGTAAAAGAACAAATCTAATTCCTCTTCTGTGTGCTACCCCTTCAGATATTCGAAGTCAGTTATATCATTCTTCCTGAGTCTTTTCTTCCCCTGGAGAAATTTCCCCAGTGCCTTCAAATTTTTCTCTTGGGACAAGGTTTCTAAATCTATTTACCATCCGGTGGGCCATTCCTTCTATCATCTTCTCACCCCAAGGCTGTAGAAATCTGAAGTGTGACTTTCATGCTTACCATCTTTATTCATTCTTTCAACAAATACATATTGAGCACCATCTATGTGCCAGTCACTGTTCTGGGCACCGGGTGACCCTATAGCTTGCTTTTTGATGGAAAGAGAAACAACAAAAATAAGATGATGATACCTGAGGGTGTCAAATTATATAGAAGAAATAATATGACAGACTCCTTAGATTGGATGGTCAGGGAAGGTCTCCCAGGAAGTAACATTGAGCTGAAACCTGAGTGACAAGTAGGGGCCAGCCATAAGTAGGTCTGGAGGAAGAGAATTCCAGTGAGTAAGAAATCTTGGTACAAGATGAGGCTGGAGAGGCCACAGGAGTCTTGCAGGGCCCGGTAAGCCAAGATATGGTCAGGTTTAGTTTAGGTTTCATTTAAGTGCAGTGGGAAGTCATTGGAGGATTTAAGCCAGGAGGCAATGATTGATTTCCTTTTAAAAAAAGATTTCTGGGGGCACCTGGCTGGCTCAGTCAGAAGAGTGTACAAATCTCAATCTTGAGGTCATGAGTTCAATCCCCACCTTGAGTGTAGAGATAAATAAAAGGGTATCTGGGAGATCTGTTTAACTCGGAACATGTTTCATTTCCCCTGCGCTTTTCCTTATATCCAAATGGATTGACATCTGGGCCAGTTTGCTCTGTTCAGGTGTCCCACAGAGGATTTGCCAGGTGAATCACAGCCATCTTCAGATGGACCTCACAGCCCTCTTTAGCAGGAACATGGGAGTTCAGGGAGATGGCAGTAGCTCCCTAAGATCTGAGCGCAGTAGGTTCAGTGGGTCTTTGTGTGGAGTTCTCAGTCCTTTGGCAGCCAGAAGGAGATGGAGCCAAATGTGGTTTGGGGATAGAGCCAAGGAACTGGTTGCAGGAGAGACAGGGAAATGTGAGTGGAGACCTGGAGCTCAAGACACTTAGAAAAAGGCTTCAGAGTAGTGTCCAGAAATCAGTCAACTGAAGAATAGGCCTGTTGTCTGCCCAGTTAACACAGCTCCTGTGTAGTTCCTGTCTGAGAGAGGAATTTGGACACTTTCTTGCTTGGGAGTTGTTTGGTTTTTTGTTTTTTTTTTTTTAACATTTTTATTTATTTATTTGACAGAGAGAGAGAGATCACAAGTAGGCAGAGAGGGAGAGCAGAGAGCGAGCGGGGAAGCAGGCTCCCCGCAGAGCAAAGAGCCCGATGCGGGGCTCGATCCCAGCACCCTGGGATCATGACCTGAGCCAAAGGCAGAGGCTTTAACCCACTGAGCCACCCAGACTCCCCTCTTGGGAGTTTTTTTACTTTGGATGTGACCCCTCTCAGGTTGGCATCCTCTGTGCTCTTAGGAGTCTGGATGACAGTCTGTAGTCTTTGGGAACCAAAGGGAGTTACCAACCCAGAGGACTTGGGTCAGGAGTAACCTTCAGGGGAATGAAGAAGAGGTCTGGGGGAGACTCACCTCAGAGCAGAGATGAGTGAGATCTTAGAGATCAGAGGTGCACCTTTCTCAGAGTGGCAGAGCTGGGTTGAAGGAGGTGAGATCCCCCAGTCTGTTGGAAATCTCTGAAAAAGACTTTGTCTGTCCGTGTACCCATGGACACTGAGGCAGTTACTGATCAGTTAGCTGTCTGCATACTCGAGATCTCCACTGGGATCACCACTCACGTCGTCCACTCACATCTTTGCTTTGTGAGGCTTAGATGGAAATAATGTAAACTGCATGTAGTCCTCTTAACAGGTGAGCCGTCACTCTTTCACACTCTCAGAAGAGGTGGCCAGAGACCAGCAAGGTCAAGGCATGTGCTGGGGGTCATGTGTCACCTGGGACCAGGTCTCCATTAATTCAGATCTTTCCCTATAGTGTGCAGCCTCTCCTATTTCCCATCTTTGGAAAATCCTACTAACTTACTCTGCTTCCTTTGGTCCTATGACAGCGAGGCTTGCTGGGCAACATCTTCTCCTTAGTCTCTCTGAATCCCAATCAAGCTTTTTCTCTGAATCTGTAGATTGGAAGGAAAATTGGTTAATTATCTGGTAATTGGCTTTCATCTTTCTCCCCGGGGACTCAGCAGAGCAGATACCCTGAGAGAGGAAGGCATGAAGCCTCCTTACCCCCTCAGCCAGCACTAACCACACCAGTTCAGCCATTTCATTCTGTCTGACCCCCTTACTTCCTTTTCTAGGAGCCTGGAGAGGTGTGGCTGGACCAAGACCTCCCCCGATGTGAGCAGGTTTCCTCCTCCCCCCACTGCCCGTTGCCACCACGCCAGGGAACGTCCTCAAGCCCTGGCCCTCAGGGGAGAGGTAACAGGAGCCCCGAGCCGAGACCATGTGACGGCGCTGGCCCTCGCCACCGCCGTCCCCCCCACCCTGGCCCCAGGCCCGGCACCATGATGTTCCGAGACCAGGTGGGCATCCTCGCTGGCTGGTTCAAGGGCTGGAATGAGTGTGAGCAGACGGTGGCCCTGCTGTCACTTCTGAAGCGGGTCACTCGCACCCAGGCCCGCTTCCTGCAGCTCTGCCTGGAGCACTCGCTAGCGGACTGCAATGACATCCACCTGCTGGAGTCGGAGGCCAACAGTGCTGGTAAGTCTCCACCCCTAGAGACAAGCACAGTGGAAGGGAGACCTGGAACAAGAGCTGATGTCAGAGGGCCGAGGAGGCCCACCCCCACAATGGTGCTAAGGAATGTGGGTTCTGAGCTTGTTGGTGGGTGGGGAGTCCCTGACCTCCCAAGTCACCATCATCATAGGTCTCGGGGCTATGTTGTTGCCAGATGTACTGAGATGTGGGGGTTCCTGGGGAGGACAGTGCAAACTGGAAACATCCCATAGCAGAGGAAGAGTTACATAGGTGGCCTGTCTAGGTGACAAAGAAGAGACTAAAGTCATTACTGTGAAGGGGGTTGGAAGCTGAGCAAATAATTCATTTCTCAAGCTTCAGGATCCAGAGCTAGGAGGGAATTTTAGAATTCTTCCAAAATTTACTAGTCATCTTAAACTTTTCTTTACTCCCAAAGGTAAGTTGGACTTAAGGCATAAACAGCTTCAAGAGAGTTTTGAGTTTAGATATGGTCCCTATCAGTTCCCTCAGCACTCAGTAGAGAGATACTCTGGGTCCCATGAGGTTGGCGTTGGGATGGCTGAGCCAGGTGTCTGTAGAACTGTCTGTCCCAAGACCCCCAGTTATAGACAAGAGTCAGGCCAGAGAACCTTCTCAGGGGACACTCCTGAAGCCATTCTGGCCTCTAGGCCTCCACAAGGCTAGTTGGAGAGCTGTTGACCTCAGCGATGGGTGAGAGAGAGATGGAGGCCAGAGAAGAGGGCAAGTCATACTACCTGAAAGCTAACTGGGGACTGGGGAGGGCACCTTAGGGGCTCTGTGTCAGTTCCCACCTTCTTCCCCATGATAATGGTTCATGTCAAGCCCTTAAAACAAGCCAAGTACTGCCTTGTATACTAACTTTGAAAGCAGTCTTCTTTGGTGGCTCTAGAGTCAGACTGTCTGGGTTTAAGTCCCAGTTCTGTCATTTGCGATATAACGAAGTAACAATCTTTCTGAGCCTTGGTTTCTTCATCTTCAAAATAAGACAATAACTGTGCTTACCTTCTAGGGTAGTTGTGAACTCTGAGAACAGTATCTGGCATGTAGTAAACGCTTAATAAATCTAAATGGTTTTTATTGTCAGTAACTCATTTAGTCCTAACAACAACCCCATGAAATAGGTACTGTTATTATCCTCATTTTATAGGTGAGGAAATCCACAGTGGTCTGCTAAGATTGGGACTGGGGAGCCACAGAGTTGCCTGGCTTCCCTCATCTCCCCAGGCCCATCTGCCTTGGTAACAGTCACCTTTATTTTTCTGAATTTTTGTGTACCAAGTCACAGAAGCACCATGGTTATAGGGTGAGGGGGCTCCTAGGTCAGGAGTCATACTGGCTTAAATCCAGTGTGAGTGAAAGCAAGAACCTAGCAGGGCTGCAGCAGGCTCAGAGCTCAACCCCTCCCCCCTTCCCACCAGGGAAGGCTCCTCTCTGCTCTGTAGCAGGAGTTCTTGGTTGCGGTATGGCTCTGCCCCCAGAGGAGGGCTCCTTTGGGGCAGGCCATTTTCTTTTGCAGCTTTGGCACACATCCCTCCCACCCCATCCTGACCAGGCAGTCGCATGAGCACTGGGTGCCAATCTTGTCTGTATATCAGAACCATCGGTGGTGTTTATTCTGTTTTCTTATTAGAGCATGTTTAATTTTTGTGTTTTCAAAACTTGTAAAATCAAACCATATGAAAGGTAAAAAGTGAGGTCTCCTCCCTTTCATACTTCCACATTCTCAGTTGGTGTATGTTTTGTGAGATATTCTGTGCATGTATGAATACGTTCATACTCTCCCTTCAGCTTGTTCATTGTTTTGATCATTTTATTTTATTTTTTAAAGATTTTATTTATTTGACAGACAGAGATCACAAGTAGGCAGAGAGGCAGGCAGAGAGAGAGAGAGGGAGGCAGGCTCCCTGCTGAGCAGAGATCCTGATGCGGGGCTTGATCCCAGGACCTCAGGATCATGACCTGAGCTGAAGGCAGAGGCTTTAATCCACTGAGCCACCCAGGCACCCTGTTTTGATCATTTTAATACATAGAGTGGAACACTGTGCATATTAACCAATTTCGTTTAACAGTATAACTTGAAGATCTCATATTCCAGTTGTATGTATAATATATATCCTTCATCATTGATGGCTGCATATAGCAAGAATACGTAGAATAGGTAAATTTATGGAGCCCTACCTGGGTATCAAGCAGTACTTTACCTTTATTACTCATTTAACCCTCACAACAGTTCTGTAAGGTAGGTCTTACTGTTCCCTAATTTTATAGATGAGGAGATTAAGGTCTGGAGAGGTTTAGTGACTTGCCCTGGGTCACACAACTGGTCAGAGGTGGAACTGGAATTTGACTTTAGACCTCTTGGCTCTTGACCTCTACGCTTTACCATGTGGTATGTTTGGTCTTGCTCTTACAGTGTTGTAATGAGTACCCTTTAAGCATCTCTAGGATAAATTCCTAGAATTCTGTGGAGCTGCTAGTTTGAAGTAATGTGCATTTAAAATATTCCCTAGGGGCACCTGGGTGGCTTAGTTGGTTAAGCCTTCAACTCTTGATTTCGACTCAGGTCATGATCTCAGGGTCGTGGGATTGAACCCCAGGTCAGGCTCCACGCTCAGTGTGGAGTCTGCCTGTCCCCTCTGCTCCTCCCCCTGCTTGTGTGCTCACTTGCTCTCTGTCAAATAAATAAATAAATAAAATCTTTTAAAATTAATAAGTAAGTTAAATATTCCCTCTTACCACATTGCCTTGAAAGACTTGGTACACTTTACACCAAGAACTGAGGCCCTTCCCAGATGGTTTGCACTGGGATTTGGCAGGGTGATGGGTTGAGAACTGAGGAGGAGTGAATTCACTGGTGAATGAAAATAGGAATCTAGGTCTTCAGCCACAGTCCCATGTCAGATGGTGAGAGTATAACAAGCTGGTACTTGGATAGAAAGGTAGGGAAAACTTTGAATGAGAAAAGAGAAGGAGGGCTATGGTGTATATCAGAGTTGGCAGGCAGCCTGCCAGGATTAGAGCAGAGCATGACGGGAGAGAGAAGTGATCACAGAGGTGAATTCTGTAGACCCTTGTGTACCTCTTTCTTAATAGGCATGGTGGTTCCAAGACTAAGGAGGCTTGTGTCTCCTGTCTTGGCCCACCCTCAAGTAGAACACCCGCCTTGCCATATTTGTGAGGGAAGGAGCTACTTCCTGGGCCCAGAGGCCTGCCTTGTGGGAGGAACTGTGCACCCTCTGCCTTTTTCTCTCCCGGTGTTCATTATGGCCTTCCCATTCCCTCTGTTTCCCAAACTTGCATCATCATCCATCTCACCTGGTGAAGGGTTGTAACTGTTAAAATCCAGCTCCTCCCCACCAACCCAGACCCACCAAAACAGAATCCTGAGGGTATGGGCCTGGGAGCACATACCCAGGTTCTGCTGACCAGGCAGTCTTGAGAAATGATGCCCTGTTGGATGAATCATTTGTCATGGGACTTGAGAATAGGGATCAGGACATCCAGGAGTTCTAGTTCCATCTCTGCCACTAACAGCTCTTGTGCGTTGGACCAGTTCCACCCCTCTTGAGCCCAAGGAACTGTATCTGAACCGTAAGAAGGTTGTTCTAGATACTGTCCAAATGTTGGGCTCTGAAGTAACTCTGAAGTTAGCTCTGAAGTAACTCGCCAAAGCCGCAGCCAAGCATATTACATCTTTGTTTGAGAGCCCAGCACATTCTTCTAAAAGAATAGTTCTTAATATTTTAGGAGATGGACTTTTCAGAGACTCTCTTCCCTGCCTCCCCCATCACCACCAAGATGCACACTTACCCGCAGATCAAATCGTGAATTCAGTTGGTACACCAATCCCCAGGGAAGAGCTGCCTCTTACAGGGTCTGAAACTCTTCACCTTTTTAGATCCCTTCACACCTGGGTGGCTGAACAGTGAGGCAGATCCTCTGCCACTTTTGGGTTTGTACTCTGTGTCCCAGCTACCCAACCCTGCCCCTTCTTTAAGTTCTCCCAAGGAGGCCCTGGGTTCAGGTTTGAGTTTGGGGCAGAGATACCAGAAAGGGCAGGGAGTGCAGAGGGCTTGGTCTAGGCAAGTGGGTACCATGGCTTCATGTCAGAATCACTCAAGGACTTTATAAAAATAATCTGGGCGCCTGGGTGGCTCAGTCATTAAGCATCTCCCTTCGGCTCAGTTCATGATCCCAGGGTCCTGGGATCGAGCCCCGTATCGGGTTCCCTGCTTGGTGAGCCCGCTTCTCCCTCTCCCTCTGCCTTCTGTTCCCCTGGTGTGCGCGCGCTCTCTTCTCTGTCAAATAAAATCTTTAAAAAATAATAATAATAATCTGAGGCCTGGGTCCTACCCCCAACAAGTCTGAAATTTTTTAAGCTCCCTAGTTGGCTCTTGTGTGCATCCAGTGAAGAACCTCTTGTCTTAATACTGGTGCTGATGCCAGGTGGGCCCAGGAAGGTAGTGAGGGTATGCAGCCTGCTGGGAGTGAGGAATTGGGATCTAGTCTGGGCTGTTCCTTCCTCTCAAGCAGCTGAGAGGGTTTGGGGAAGTCCCCCAGTCCAGGCAGCCAGTGTTGGTTTCATGGAAGCAGAATCTGAAACAATACCCAGGAAAAGAAAAGAAGTAGTACCCTAAGGGTCTCTGGAACAGGAAAGGAGAGAGGCTCCAACTTTCCCCCTGCTATCATCCCTGTTCCTTTTCCCAGTGCTGTTCTTCCCTGCCTGTTTGGAGCTGTAACAGTAATCCTGGCCCTCTCTTTACCCCTGATGCTGACTTGGACCAAAAGGGTAGAGCCAGGGAAACTGAAATCCCCTTTCCTCCCTGGTCCTTCAGCTTCCTGGGCCACATTTCCTTCATTTTCTTTCCTCCTCCTGTTCTCTGAGTCAGAGTCCCTGTATCCAGCAGGTTTAAACTCCCTCCCTCTCTGGCTCACTGAATCTGGGTGGGGAAACTGAGGTCAGGAGGGGGCCGAGGCTGAATGAGTCACCAGAGCTCAGCTCTCATGCCTCCACCCTCCCCTTTCAAGCTCTACTGACACAGTTCATCAAACAAAAATGTGAGCCCCCTGGCCCTCCCCCATGTTTGTGCGAGCTAGGGTGAGGTAGAGTAGGGCGTGTTTGCAGCCGAACCCCAGCCCCTGTGACGAGTGCCTGAGGCTGCCAGGATTGTTGCAACAGCCCAGCATATAAAAATGGATTTGCTTTTATGGCAGTCTCCAAGATATATTTGGCTCCTATGGTTTGCCAGGACCCAGGGTCATGACCTACTTAGCTCTGGTCACCTGGCCAAGGAGAGTACTCATGCACAGTCTCTCTGGTCCTCTCCATGCCTGCAGAATCCAGGTTTGCCGCTTGGGAAGAAGCAGTCATTGGCCTCATGGCATTCCCCAGCCCCCTCCCCCATCCGCCCACCTCCAGAATTTCATCACTGCTTATTGTTCCTCTACCTCAGAGGAGCCAGAGACATGTCTGTTTTTGGTAAATAACTGTATGAAATTCCCCACCCCTGTCGGGAATCTAAGGGGGAGTCCCAGATGTGCCCTCCTATGTTAATTGTTCCCCACAACCCCAAAATCCATGGAGTACTTAACACACGTCAGGTGCTTTGCACGATTGTCTCATTGAATCTTTATAACAACCCTGTGACATAGGGTTTTTACTGCCCCTGCTGTACGGAAGAGGAGACCAGGCTCAAAGAAGTTAAAGGACTGGCCCACAGTTATGTTCACCTGGGTCATAGAAGCAGAGGTAGATTTGGAATCCAGGCAGGTTCTCATTTGAACCTGTGCTCTTACTCAGTATATCTGCTGGGACATGAGACAGGGTGACATGAGGTCAGGGGTCCTCGAGAGGCACATGACCCACATAGACCCCACTACCTTCCAGGAGGCCGTCTGGGTTCAGTTGTGCAGGTATTCATTAGGCCCCTGCTGTGCCTCAGCTCTGAGCCAGACTTCTCTGATCAGAGCAGGAAACGAAGTTTCATCCCCACCCGTCGTCTGCAGCCCCAGCTGGGCTCACCCCAAGGGGCCTGAGGCTGCGCAAATTCCTTGGACCCATTCCAGTGCTCACTGATGCTTCCCAGTCATGGGAGGCCCGCCCTCCCCACCGCACCGCTGCACAGACACATGAACACACATTTCCCCAGGGTCAGCCTCCAGTCGTCCAAAACCTCTCTCTCCTTTCTCCATAGTAGAACAAGGTCCTTCATTGAGCCCAACCCTTGGGACTGTTCTGTCATGTCCCCTGGCAGTACCAGAGGAGAAGCTGTGTCCCATAGCCCTGGGGTCCTGGCAGTATTCTGGGGTGGGGGAGGAACTAGACAAGGCTTCTCTCTGTCCCAGATGCCTCTGGCTACCCTGTAAGGCCTAAACAACAGCGATTGAGAACATCAGGGTAGGGCTGGAAGGGTAGGCTGACTGCCGGAGAAGGGAGAAAAACACCAATCACTGAGTCACATACTAAGTGCTTACTGTGGGTAGACTCCTGTCAGGTGCTTTACACGCATTGTCTCCCTAAATCCTCTCGGTGGCCCTGTTAATTCCCCCTTTCCAGAGGAGGAAGCACATTGGCCAGGCAACTGTATAACACAGCTGGGATGTAGTCTTTGACTTTCTGCCCCTAATCTTCATCACTGTATTTCTTCTTCCTTCTCATCAAGAGCAAAAAATTCAAGGATTATTAAGTCAGGGAAATGGGGTGCCAGGGTATTTGTTCCTATGTGATCAAGTGCCAGATGGAGGAGGTAGAAGGGTGGGAAAGGTGAAGGCTTCCTGAAATCAGGAATGCCTGTCCCACCTTGGAAACATCCTTAGATGTTAGAGATGAACTAAAAATCAGCCTTGTAGTCATGGGGCGCTGGTTCAAGAGAAGACAGAGGAGATGAGTTTTCCTAGCTTTGAGTGGTAAGTTATGCATGAGATCTAGAAAGCCAGGGACGACGAAGGGGTGGAGAACAAGAGACTTGGCATTGGAGAACTAGTACAGTGTTATACGTAAAAGTTCTTCCCAGTTCTAGAGGCTGACAGACCTGGGTTCCGTCACTGAAATCTAGTCCCTCATCTATAAGGTGGGATGTTAAAGGAGGGTTGAAGTGAGGTTCTTAGCATAGTGTCTGGCATATAGTAAATGCTCAATAAGTGCTATCTGTTATTACTGTTATTGTGTAGTATTACTGTTCTATTTTGGCCAGTACTATGGGCATAGCAGGAATTGATAACTCTGCTTAAATGTATGAATCCCTGGGGTTCTCTAGGAAGCTTAGAGCTGAGTCCCAGGCCAAGAGAATGAGTAATTAGTTATATGGCCAGGAGTTGGTAGTTGTGTGTTTCATTTTCGTAAAGCTACAGATTTAAGCAGAATTAGAAATCTTTTTTTTTTTTTCTAAAGTTTTTATTTATTTGAGAGAGAGCAAGAGCACGAGCAGAGGGGAGACTCAGAGGGAGAGACAGAGGGAAAGGGAGAAGCAGACCCCCCCCCCCCCCGCCCAGCTGAGCAGGAAACCCGCCATGGGGCTCCATCCCAGGACCCTGAGATCATGACCTGAGCCGAAGGCAGACACTTAATGACTGAGCCACCTGGACACCCCCAGGGACACCCCCAGAATTAGAAATATATGTGAATTCCTAAACCATAGATTTCCACACAGGTCATTAAGACAAAGAGAGGTGTGAGGGGTTGTTTCTCATGTTTTTATGCAAGGCTCCCTTTGCAGAGACCAGTGGTCCTTGGAATCTTAAGCCTTTAGGAAGTTGGGTTGAGACACCGTCAGATGCAGAGCGATCTAGATCGGAGCTCACTTGAAATCCAGATGCCTAGAATTCTGAGGCTCTCCTTATATAGTATATGCCCATTCCCAGCCTCTCTGTTTCCAGGACCAGGAGTGGCTTTAGAACCACCAGAGTGGCTTTAGAATCTCTGTGGGTATTTGAAAAGAAGGAGCCACAGTAAAATATTATAACTGTGATGATAGGGTAGCTAATATTTGCTGAGGACTTACTTTATGCTCTACTTTGTGCTATGGTCTCACTTTAATTCATAGTAGTTAGTAGTAGTTGTGCCAGGTAGGAATGATTCTGACCCCCACTTGAGAGAGAAAGTAAAGCTCAGTGAAGTTCTACATTTGCCCAGAGTAACATGGTCAGTAACTGGGAGAGGAGGGACATAAGCCATATCTCTGCCTGTTCTTTTTCATCACTTACCCCTCTAGGGTCCTCTCTCTGTCAGGTTAGACCCAGTTCCTTCACACCTTCCCAGGACCTTACCAATAGCCCAGTAGGTCATCTCTCAAAACGCCCGTGTTAGGTGTTTGCAAATCATCACTGTGGCTACAGGTCTGAACTCAGTTGCCCAAGAGGGAGAACATAGTTGGCCCTAGTCCTTGATCATTATCTCTTTTCTCAAGTATTGGTTGGTATTCTTTGTCCCTTTCCTTTGCCCTGTCAGCATTTTCTCCTATCCTTCTACTCCATTGGTGAGTTAAAGTTAAGGCAAGGGTAACAAGGTCTCCACAGAGAACAGACCTATAACAAACAGTTCCTTCCCAAGGCCTCCTTTATGTGGCCAGGCAGTGGTCTTATTCCTCGGGAGTCCCCTTCTGGGTCAAGAGGGGAAACCTGGCTCATCTCCACAGACAGACTTATTAGGCTGTCACACTGTGGGATGGGAAAACGATGTCACCAGATCACTGTGGCGTGGAGCAGCCAGGTACGCTTCCTGGAAGAGAGCAGGTTTAGGCAGTCCAGAATTTGGGCGCCTGGGTGGCTCAGTTGACATGGCTCATGTCATGATCCTGGAGTCCCGGCATCAAGCCCTGCCTTGTGAGCTCCTGGTCAGGAACATGACACCTTGCTGTACTTTTAGGAAGAGAAATCCGTCTTGGTGAATGGTACCGATTGGAGGGGAAAATCTAGAGGCAAAGAGACCAGTTTAAAAAAAACAGCAAGCCGGGATGCCTGGGTGGCTCAGTTGGTTAAGCATCTGCCTTCTGCTCAGGTCATGATCCCAGAGTCCTGGGATCGAGTCCCTCGTCAGGCTCCCTGCTCCTTCTCTCCCTTTCTCTCTCAAATAAATAAATAAATCTTTAAATAAACAGCAAGCATTTAGTAAATACATTCTTTCTATGTGCCTGGCCATTTCCATTCTTTATTAGTTCAGTGGATCTCAGAACAGCATTGTGAACTGAGTACTGTAATTATCTCAAAACTTTTCAGTGAGGAGATCACTGCTCACTGAGGTTCAAGGTGACTTTCCCAGAGTCTAGCTAGTAAGTTGGAGAGTCTAGACTGTCTGATTCCAGAGCCCAAACTGTTAACCATCATATTCCAGTGTCATTCCCCTATCAGGAAGGAGGCTCTTTTGCTGGGGGAAAGGAGGTGTGGGTAGAGGCCATGAAGATAACAAACAGGGATACAGGAAGAAGGGCAGGCCTGGGGACAGCAGGAGGAGCTCAGATTCCAGAGTAGCAAGTTTGGCTGATGGGGGGCCACAGCAGGTGTTGGAGAGTAGGAGTGATGGAACCAGGAAAAATTACTCTGGCAATAGGGTGAGTGCTTTGGGTCTCATCAATATGAAGGACAAGCTCAGGGGTCATGAAGGGGGAAGGGAGAGGAGATTGGAGCTGAGGGAGCAGACTGTAGGTAGCACTCCTGGATTTATGGAGAGTCACCGACCCTGTCTTCCCTGACATTCCCTTTTGTCCCCTCTGCAGCCATCGTCAGCCAGTGGCAGCAGGAGTCCAAAGAGAAGGTGGTATCCCTCCTGCTGTCCCATCTGCCCCTACTTCAGCCAGGCAACACGGAGGCCAAGTCAGAGTACATGAGGCTGCTGCAGAAAGTGCTGGCCTACTCGATCGAGAGCAATGCCTTCATCGAGGAGAGCCGCCAGCTGCTCTCTTATGCCCTCATCCACCCAGCCACCACACTGGAGGACCGCAATGCACTGGCCCTCTGGCTGAGCCACCTGGAAGAACGGCTGGCTAGTGGCTTCCGCACCCGGCCTGAGCCCACCTACCACTCACGCCAAGGCTCAGATGAGTGGGGGAGCCCTGCAGAGCTGGGCCCTGGGGAGGCAGGGCCAGGCTGGCAGGACAAGCCACCCCGGGAAAATGGACACGTGCCCTTCCACCCATCCAGCTCAGTGCCGCCAGCCATCAACAGTATTGGGAGCAACGCAAATGCAGGTGAGGGAGTGAGGGTCCCAGGAGGCCATGCCTACTTGAAAAAGGTCAAACTGGGCTCTTCACTCGTTCTTTGGCCTTGAGCAAGTCACATAATCTCTCTGGACCTCAGCTTTATGAGGCTGTGCAGAGCTTGTGAACTGCCATTCCGGGAGCCGTGTCTGACCTACAGACATGTCTTGTTGAGCCCAAACTCAGTGAATCTTTGCTTTTGTCTTAACTATGTTTTAAAATAAATTTGGTGACATAAGAAAGTGGTAATTTTCCCCTAAAAATCCAGATTTCAGTTTCTCTTAAAAAGTCCGGCAACTCAAGTCCTGTAATCCTGTAGCAACAATAAGATAGCCGAATATTGTGTTCCCCCCACCTTAAGACCCTGCACATGTGTCCCAGTTGGCCTGTGCCCCTAATGACTTCTTTTGGGCATGTCTGATACCTGCCAGGCCTCTGAAAGCATTGAGTTACGAGATGTAATCTAAGGTCCCTTCCAGCTTAGACATTGTGGGTTTGTGTTTATGGCTTCAGCTAACAGCATTGTTTCTGAGAAATCTGTGTTTGTCAGCCTGTTTATGTAAGATGTAAGTCACACTGTAAGATACTAGTAATAGTAGGTAACATTGTTGAGTGTTGACTGTGTTGTAAGGGCTTTACTGACATGATATCTCATTTAATCCTTGCCACAACTTTATCATGAGCCCCATTCTAGAAATGACACGGAGACTCAAAGAAGTGAAGTCCCACATTCAAGGTTATACACAGAGCAAGTAGTAGAATGGTCCAAAGTTCAGACCCAGCAGTCTGACACCAGAGTGGCACTGCCCCTGGCGACTGCTCTGTCCTCCAGCTAAATGGTCTGGAAGGGCTGTATTGGTAAGCACCCCAGAGGCTAGGGTGAGCAGGAGGAGCTGGTGAGTTTTTGAAATACTAGTTGAAATGAACAAGATAAGGGGAAAGTGGCATTTCCAAGGCGTGGTGAGGTAATACTACCTGACTCCAGGTGTGAGAGGTTTCTAAGATTTAACCTCAGCATGGCTGGTCCCCTTTGGCTGGCTGGTAGCGCTTAAAGCAAGCCAAGAGAGAGTGGCAGTGAAATGTCATCCATGCCAGTAGGTGAAGTGAACCTGGGTCTCCTGGTGGCACCTGGTACATCCCCTTGATGCTCTGAGCCTCTTTCTTCCCCCAGTTTCATATGGATGTCCTAGTTACTTGTCTCCCTCCCAGGTGCTGGTAAGGATCACAGAAAATAGAGGGATAGGAAAGCATTTCTGGCACCGCTGGCAACACAAAGTGTGTTAGACCGTGTTTTATAGTCTCAGAGCATCGTAGTTTCTGGGTCCAAATTGGGAAAATACATTACTAAAGATAATTCTAGCGCAGATTATTGAAATTTAGTCTTTTTCAAAAGGTGTTCTGAGAAATTTACACAAATAAATTCTTGGGCTGAGTCACAGAAAAGTCACCTGCCCCAGGTGGTATAGCCAGAATTTAAATCCAGGCAGTCTGGCTCCACAGCTCATACTTATAACTACTATGTTACATTGCTTCCACGTAAAAGCGACCCTCCCATAGACACTTAGACCTCATCGAGGGGAGAGGGTACCCGTACATTTCTTCCTCCCCACAATGTCCCAGTGGGGCACAGCATCTATTAAAGGACTAACTAAGCTGGAACAACGTCAGATAGAGGGGTTGAACCAGAAGAGAGAAAGGAATTGGGCATTCCAGGTAGAGGACACAGCATGAAATGAAGACACAGGGGTGGCAAATTGGAGTGTGCAGACGTCTGGCTGGGATGGAGAGATGCAAGGATTTAAAAGAGTAATAGCAATAGCAGACACTCATGCTTACTGTGTGCCTATCCCTGTGCCAAGGACATTACTTGGAAATGGAGGCAGTGACTTTCCCAGGATCATAAAATTAATAGGTGGCAGAGCCAGAATTTTAGTGCAGGTCTGTCTTGACTCCCAGATCTCAGTATATTAGGGCCACATTCTGGGGGGCCTTGAAGGATAGGATGAAGCTTTTCAATTTCAAGCAGTTGCAGGAAACAGGAAACCATTAAAATATTTTTGAATGGGGAGCAAGGATTGGCCTGTAAGGGCAAGCAGGGTGGGTTTGGGGTGCTGCCAAGGACAGACCAGGGTTTCTTGGAGAGAGTGTGAGGCCCTGGATCTCCAGCCGGCGTTCCTGTTTTTATACATGCTGTGGCCGGCCTCCACCCCAGTGCCTGGCCAAGCAGGGCTCCTCAGGAACTGCACGATCATTCTAATCAGGATAATTTCCTGCCTCCTCCTTCACTGAGAAGGGAAGAGAAGGAAGCCATGGGCACCAAGACAGGCAAAGGGGAAAAAAAAAGCCTATACCGAGTCCCATGGGGCCCAAAAGGTGCCATTTCTGGGAATCCAGACCCTTGGGAGAAGCCATGAAAAGAGGACCCCAGAGGTCACAGGCAGAGGTGGAGGCTGTGGAGGGTATGGATCCGTGTACTGTCCTGTGCTGCAGGTGATTTCCTGGCTAGGCGCATAGACTGTCGCAGATGAAGGAAGGTGGTCTGGGGCCTGTACCAGACTGGTGGTTCTTCCTGGCTTGAGTTTCAATGGAGCACTGGCAGGAATCTCAGCCTTTCCATCAGAAACAAGGCTAGGGTTTTTCTGTAGCTGCCTCCCAACTCCCTCTGGCAGCTGGGGCAAAGTGCTTCTGTTCTCTGAGCATTGATGTTCTCACCTACCCAGGGTGAGGCTTTTTGGCTTTGTCTCCTTGTCTTTTTATTTGACTTTGGGTACTTTTGAATTCCCTGTGTCAAGCTCAGAGGCACCCTTAGCACCCTTAGGATGGACCATGGGTGCCCTCCTTTAGGCTTTTATGAAACCGAGGGCTCTTGTGTATCATGCCCTGCACCTGATCCTAGCGATGCAGAAATGATTGAGCGGGGTTGTTATTCCTGCAACTGCTTCAACCTGCCTACCTTCAAGGCCTCCCAGAATGTGGCCCTAATACACATGAGCCCAGAGTCCAGTGCAAGAGGCAGGCTGGTGGCAGAGGCTACTGCCAGGCTTGAGGCAGTAACACAGGGCCCCCATGAGAGCAGAGGGAGAAGTCACAGAAGAGCTAACACTTGAGTGAGGAGTGAAGACGAGGTGGCTGGCAGGAAAGGGTGGAAGAGCAGTGAGTTAGGCAGAGGGAGTAGTTACATGGAAAGGTCTGGAACTCGGAACCTGCACTCCCCTGAGGATGGTTAAGATCAAGTAGGAACCCTTTTCTTACCTCAGCAATAGGACAGATGGAGAATATGAAACACCTTGTGGAAGACAGCCTGGATTCACCCTGAGTTACTGGGCCTTATGGGTAGCTGATTTTAGCTCAGTACAGGAAAAATCTTTGGGAGGTGGTGAGGCCCAATGACAGGGATGTTGAAGAAGCAGTTTATATATTCCATTCATTCATTTGCTTTACAAATACTAACGAAGCAGCTCCTCCGGGCCACGCCCCACTATAATTACTGAGGCTGCAATGATCTTTAAGACAGGACAAGTCCCTGCTGTCACAGATCTCGTATTGTAGCAGGGGTGTACAGTTAATAAGCATGTAAACAAATAACTAGGTGAAGTCACTCCAGGTTGTGGTAGGTGCTGTAAGGAAGACAAGTAAGAGTCATACGATAGAGTAACCAAGATTGCTGGGGGCAGCCACTCAGGGAAGGCCTTGGAAGAGATGATGCTTGCTGGAGATCAGACTTTAGGGAGCCAGCTGCTAAGATCAGGAAGACAAGAAAAAAGAGCAAGTGCAGAAGTGCTGAGGTTGGACAGCTTGAGTGTTCCAGGAACAAGTGAGGGTTGGTGGGGAAGCCAAAGCTAAAAAGGCTTGAACTGAAGAGTGAGCTGGTGGAGGTGAGAGTCAGAGATGAGCAGGGCCCGGGTCCCACAGGGCCTTGTAGGTATGTGGAAAAGTTTGAATTTTATCCTCAGTGTGAAGGAAAGTTATAGGTGGGATTTAAAGCAGGGACTAACTTGGTCAGATTTGCATTTTAAGAAGAATCACCGTGGCTTCTGTGAGGTTAACGGGCTGTAGGAGGCAAGAATGAAGGCAAGAAACCAATGAAGAAGTTGTAGCAGTAATTCCAACAAGGGACACCAGTTACAGACCAGGGTGCTGGAAGAGAAAGTGGGAAGATTGAGAGATGTGGCTTAGAGTTTGCTGATGGGTTAGGTATGGGGAATGAGGGAACGAGCAGTATCTCGTAGGTGGTTCCCCTCAGACCCCAGGGTCCCTTCCCATTGTTGGAACCTGGGGCTGAGCCGATGTCCATGGCACCAGCCAGTGGGCATGATCTCCTGTGGTCAGATCTCCAAACCTGACCTCTTGCCTCTCCCCCTCTGGCCAGGTCTCCCCTGCCAAATTCACCCCAGCCCGCTGAAGCGCTCCATGTCGCTCATCCCCACGAGCCCCCAGGCCCCTGGTGAGTGGCCGAGTCCGGAGGAGCTTGGGGCCCGGGCTGCTTTCACCACGCCCGACCACGCACCCCTCTCACCCCAGAGCAGCGTGGCCTCCTCTGGCAGTGAGCAGACGGAGGAGCAGGGCTCCAGCCGGAACACTTTCCAGGAGGACGGCAGTGGCATGAAAGGTATGACAGGGGAGGGTAGCACTAGGACCCTCTGAAGAGAGGCTTCTGAATAGCTTAGAGGACAGAAGGGAGCCATGGTAGCTTCCAACTTCCTGTCCCATCACCCTCTACCCTACTCTAGCCAGGGACAGGTCTGAGGGAAGGAGTGAGTCCCTGCCCTTTGGACTCAAGATTGAGCAGAGAGATCCCTCTAGGCCCTGGTCTGATAGCAGAGAAACCCCTGCCTTCAGACACCCCAGCCTGACAAGGGAGCCAGGACAGAGCAGTAGCTGATGTTCCAGGGACACCAATGAGGTCATCCTAGTACATACCCAGTGAGGCAGAGCAGAAGGCTCAGATGTCCTAATACCAGGGAAGACCACCTAGAACAGTGTGACTGAGCAGGAGAGGAAGTGGCTTATGGGGCTGTCTGGATGGCTCCATTGGTTAAGCTCCATTGGTTAAGCTCAGGTCATGATCCCAGGGTCCCGGGATCGAGTCCCACGTCGGGCTCCCTGCTGAGCAGAGAGCCTGCTTCTCTCTCTCTCCTTCTGCCTGCCACTCCCCCTGTTTCTGCTTTCTCTGTGTCAAATAAATAAAATCTTTAAAAAAAAAAAAAAAGTGGCTTATGGACCTTTGGCTTTCCCCTACTCCTGGTTTTCTGCAGTTTCTGATGTTACCTCTGGTTGTATACACGTATTCCCTCTTAACCCCCTTCAAGGTGGAGTTCCATGGGGCTCTGGAGAAGGTGGTTGATGCTGGGGCCTCAGAGTCCCACCAAGGTTGGAACATTAAAAATTGCAGAAAACTGCTCCCTCCCCACAACCCTTCCTCTGCCAGTCATAAGGGCCAGATTCCTGACCTTTTGCTCTCCTTTTCCACAGATGTGCCCTCATGGCTGAAAAGCCTCCGCTTGCACAAGTACGCGGCCCTCTTCTCACAGATGAGCTACGAGGAGATGATGACACTGACTGAGCAGCATCTGGAGTCTCAGGTGAAGCCAGTGGGACCATCAGGAGGTGGTGGGGGCAGCACCATTTTGACGTTACTCTTGCGGCCCAAGCCTCTGGTGTCTCTTCAGGCCCGGGGGGCACCCCAGGTACCTCAGCCTCACACTTCCAGCTTCCTATCCCCTTCTGCCTCTACCACAGAATGTGACCAAAGGTGCCCGCCACAAGATAGCGCTGAGCATCCAGAAGCTACGCGAGAGGCAGAGTGTCCTCAAGTCCCTGGAGAAGGTGAGGATCTGGTATCCCCATCTCCAAGTCCAGCTAACTGCCTGGTGGCTCTGAGTAGCCTCCCCTGGGGGTTTCCCCAGCCCTCAGGTCTGACCTCAGAGAGAACCCAGCCCTAGGGAGGCCAGGGGCAAGTCAGATCACAGGGTTCATGGGCCTGTGGCCGAGAGGCTCCCCCTCTCTTTCTGTCCTGGTCTGTGTCTCCAGACTTTGTCTCTGTTAACTCAATCCCCGCTCCTTTCACTTTTCCATTCCTAACTAGGGTTCCTGATGGAGCAGAATGTCTCCTGGTATGCGTGATCTCTTTCCATTTGGTTATTTCTCTCACTCCTCTTCCATATCTGCCTTGATTTGCATTCCTTTTCCCCTTCCCTGCCACTTCCTCTCTGGTTCCATCCTTGGTGGGACCCCGAGGCCCAGCATCAGACCACCTTCTCCTGACCCCCTTGGAACTCCACTTTGAAGTGGGGAAGAGGGATTACATTATACAAATGTGTACATATCTGTGTATATATGTTTGCTTGTATTGTCCTCACTTGCTTTCTCTAAGTGCTAGGACTCAGGGTTCCACCAGCGCTCTCCCAGCTCTGTCTGACCCCGCTTGTATAGTCGTTCTGTGTAGCTTTGGGGGTCAGCATGTGACCCCGGATGTGTCCTCCCTACTCAGGATGTGCTGGAAGGCGGGAATCTGCGCAACGCTCTGCAGGAGCTGCAGCAGATAATCATCACCCCCATCAAGGCCTACAGCGTCCTCCAGGCCACTGTGGCTGCTGCCGCTGCCGCCACCCCTACTGCCAAGGATGGGAGCCGGGGGGAGCCACCACTGCCAGGTGCTGAACCTCCCCTGGTTCACCCCGGCACAGACAAGGGCACTGAGGCCAAGGACCCTCCAGCTGCAGAGAGCTACCCCCCTCCACCAGCTCCGGCTTCCACTGATGGCAGTGAGCCAGCCCCGGCTCCCGTTGCCGACGGAGACATCCCCAGCCAGTTTACACGGGTGATGGGCAAAGGTGAGACCACTCAAGGCCCAGCAGGAAGTTCTGGGACAGGGAGCCAAATGAACCCAGTCATCAGGGATCAAATCCAAGTTAAATGATGGGAGGAGAGCTTTTTAAAGGACCCTAGTGACTATATCAGAGAGTGGCTACAACTGAAAGTAGCAAGGCCCCACGCTCAGGTATGTCTAGGTTGGTGGTAGGAGACAACCCTTATTTACCCACACAGTGTCTCCAGCCTGAGCAAAAGGTGCAACGATGTGTCAGTAGATATTGTGTGTAGTATGAGACAAATCCATTGTTTTTTTCACGGGGTATTAAAGTCCACAGGATGGGGATGGTGTAACTCATGGTGGGCTTGGCCTTTCCTAAGGCAGCATGGCGTAGTCAACTTTACAATTGGATCCATGTCCTTTTAGCTGTGTGACCTGGGCCAAGTGATTCCACCTCTCTGAGCTACTATGGTGGGTTTATATATGTTCATGATAACCAGGTACCATGCTTCACACATAGCTAGAACTCATCCAGCCTGAGTGTCCTCTTCCAATTTTTATGCTGGCCAGGAGGGCTGAGGGAGCTAGAGCGTGGCAGAGGACATGCTGGGGCTAACTTCCCTCCCTTTCCGTTGTCCCTCAGTGTGCACCCAGCTGCTGGTGTCCCGACCGGACGAGGAGAACATCACCAGTTACCTCCAGCTCATTGAAAAGTGCCTGACTCATGAGGTGAGACCTTCTCTAGGGTCCCAAGAAAGGAAAGGCTTCCCCCATCGCTCTCAGTATCCGTATTCCTGATGTGGCCCTCAGAGCCCTGCCCGGCTGGCACCTACCCAGTGTCTCCAGCCCTTATCTCACCAGTGTTGGCTCTAGTGGCTGCCGTGAGCTCTCCTTCTCAGAGCCTTACTACATGTTTTTTCTCTGGGGAGTGAGATTCCCCTCCCTTTTGCTGGTCCCTCAGCACTTAGTTCAAATGAGTACACCTCAGGGACGCCTTCACTGGCCCCTCCCAGTAGATGAGGCTCTTCCCTCACAGTGCTCGTCACAGGTCAGATGGCCTGCGTGTCTTCTGCCCCGCTGAACCGTGAGCTCTGTGTGCACAGGTTACCTCTGCCTCCCAGTACTGCCTGGCACAGAGCAGGCAGGCAGTAAATAATTTGAGTGGGTGAATGGAAGGCAGATCTGAACGCACACCCTCCCCACTTCACGCTCCCAATTCCAGGCGTTCACGGAGACGCAGAAGAAACGGCTGCTGTCCTGGAAACAGCAAGTGCTGAAGCTCCTCCGGACCTTTCCGCGCAAAGCCGCTCTAGAGATGCAGAGCTACCGGCAGCAGAAAGGGTGAGCGGGCCGCCAGGGTGTGGGGGCCTTCTTTCCGAGGCCCTTGGTGGTGGACAGGTGGTGCTCAGCGGGCTGATTACGTTCTGGGCTGGGAATCGGTTGTCCTCATTCAGTTACTGGGTGACCTTCCACAAGTCACCCAGTGAAGACTTTACCAGAAAAAAAATTGGTGTTCTCAGCACTAGAACAGGGTGCTGAGCTGGCAGAAGCAACACCTACCCCTTGTTCTCCCCTGTGTGCAGGGTGCTGTGAAGCCCCTTTTCTCCCCTATTCTCCCCTGTTTCTTCTCTATTCTACTAAATACCGCATTTGAGAATTCAAGTTAGGATGAGATTCAAGTGGATGTGAGGAAGCCTTTATCCGCTCCCATCTCCATCCTGGGGGTGCCTTGGGGCAGGAGAACTGTGTGATGCAAGGACTTGGGCAGGGAATCCTTGTTCAGAGCAGGTCTGTGTTCTGTCCTTTCCATGGGGATTCTGGTGGGGGAGGTGAGGAAGGGGCAGACAGAGGGGCCCCGACCACCTCAACTGACACCATGCCTTCTGCTCTCTCACAGCTGGGCATTCGGCTCCAACTCACTTCCCATAGCTGGCTCTGTGGGGATGGGGGTGGCCCGGCGGACCCAGCGGCAGTTCCCCATGCCTCCCCGGGCCCTCCCACCCGGCAGGATGGGCCTTCTGAGCCCTTCAGGCATCGGGGGCATCTCCCCACGACATGCCCTCACTAGCCCCAGCCTTGGGGGCCAGGGCCGACAGGTGAGCCAGTGGGAAGCGGAGGGCCTGGCGCTTCTGGGATTGGGGTGGTTGTGCCTGGGCTGTGCGTGTCCATGTATTTGCACCTGGGCCTGGCTCAAAGGGAAGAGGCTCCTTTGCCAGCTCTACCGAGCCTGCGCTTAGATCTCAGCCTCAGCCTCTTCCCACTCAGCTCACCACTTTTTTTTCCCATTCCCTGTGCAGAACCTGTGGTTTGCCAACCCTGGAGGCAGCAACAGCATGCCCAGCCAGAGCCGTAGCTCTGTGCAGCGCACCCACTCCCTCCCGGTCCATTCATCACCCCAGGCCATTCTCATGTTCCCTCCAGGTAAGCTGCCCCCACCCTTGGGGCTCCGCCTCTGCAGTACCCTTAGGTGGCCCTTCTCTCAGTCCCATTCCCACTATCCTCTTCTCCTACCTCCCACCACTCTGCACCCATCTCCCCGTGTCCTGAGTTTTCTTGTACCCCCTCCCCCACTTCAGTTTTCTTTCTCAGATCCTACCTGCTTTCTCTGTCTTCTCTCTCCCCTACTCCCAGCCTTACCTCTCCACACCTCTCCCTCCCTGTGTTCGCAGTCTTAGTGTCCCTGTTGGTCTCCGTCACCATCTCCTTAGAGGATCATTAAATACTCAGTTTGGAAGGGATGGAGGGGATGAGACCGTCAGAGCATCGAGGTTTCTATGGAGGGGAGTCCTGCCTGTCCGTCCCCTGGGATTCTTTCAGGCAGGAAGCAACAGACTTCAGTTTGTAGATCAGGTTCCACACTAAAGGGTCTGTGAGGTGAGATGGCTGTTTGCCCTCTGCTCACAGACCAGTCTAGAGATGAGAGATCAGAATGAGGGTGAAGTGAGCAAAAAGGAGGTTAGAGAAATGCTAGGCCTGCCTTGGTTATCGAGTGGGGGAGTCCCCTGCCCTGGGGTAGGCCTGCTGCTGGCCACTCAGGCTATAAAGGCAAAGGAGGCCAGTCTGGAAGAGGTGAGGAAGGGGACAATGGGGCGCCTGACTGGCTCATCAGTAGAGCATGCAGCTCCTGTCTCAGGCTTATGAGTTCAACCCCCATGTTAGAGGTAGAGTTTTACTTTAAAAAAAATTTTTTTGAAAAGATTTGCAGGGGCACCTGGGTGGCACAGTGGGTTAAAGCCTCTGCCTTCGGCTCAGGTCATGATCCCAGGGTCCTAGGATCAAGCCCCGCATCGGGCTCTCTGCTCGGCGGGGAGCCTGCTTCCCCCTCTGTCTCTGCCTGCCTCTCTGCCTACTTGTGATCTCTGTCAAATAAATGAAGAAAATCTTTATTAAAAAAAAAAAGATTTGCAGGTGATCCTAAGCTCTTCGTGACATAAATGCCAGTCAGTGGGTTACTTCACTTATGAGATTATGTGAACCTGTGAGAGGCAGAGGACCCTGTCCGTTGTGTTCATCCTAACATGGTAGGCATCTGCTTCACATCAGTTGCAGATGCAGGTGACTGGATGGATGAACTGCACGAGCAAAAAATTGGAGTAGTTCTTTTTACCTGCGTGCTGCGTGCTGGACTATGGATCCAGCGGCTTTGCATGCCGTCAAATCAGATCCTCCCGGCTGCACACATGAGGGTGCTGGTTTATTCCCATCATATCAGTCATGAATGTGAGACTCAGGTCACCTGCCCAAGGTCAAAAAAAATATTGGCTAAGAAGAGACAGTTAGGTGTCCCGACACAGCCTTAGCTCTGAGTTCATTGGGGATGTCTGGAGAGGCTGGAGGTGGGAGCAGCGCCTTCTGAAATCAGGTAGAAAGCTCAGGCTTTCTCCCCATAGCAGCGAGGAGCCAAGGAGGGGATTTTAAGCAGTGTGGGGTGGGGTCAGGTCTGCTCAGGGAGGCGGGCTGTTTCCCAGACACCGGAACAAGAGGCCCTTTAGAGATGGTTTGAGGACAAGCCCCATGGCTGCTGTCCTGATTTGCCCCATCTGTTGGGCCTACCCAGATGACATCCTGCCCAATGGAGCAAGTCCAAGTGGGGATGGGAATTGTCCTAATTAAGCTTCTGCACCCAAGTACAGGAGCAGGTCATCAGTCAAGGAGTATAGGGCTGCCCGGTGCCTGGGGCTGATGGCTAGACTGCGCCTAAGGCAACATGCAGTGTGTGGCCTCCGGGACGCTCCCTCAGTTTCCCATCACTCCCTCAGCCTGCTGGTCAGGCTTTCTGTTCATTGCTACGCCTCTGCCCTTGCCATTGTTGCCTCTGCCTGCTCTGTGATACACCCAGGCCCTTCTGTGTCCTTCATCCCTGCCTGGTCATACTTCCCATCAGAGCGTGTGCTGCATCTTACATACGGTTTCTCTGTCTTTTGCCCCTCTCTCCCTCCCTCCTTTTCCTCTTATCCCTCTCAGCCCTTCCCTCATACCAGCCCCTGCAGTCCTTTGTCTCCCAGGTTCTGCCTTCCACAGTCAGTTCAGCCCTCACCTCTGTTTTCTCTCCCCACAGACTGCCCGGTCCCTGGGCCTGACCTGGAGATCAATCCCACTCTGGAGTCTCTGTGTCTGAGCATGACAGAACACGCCTTGGGTGGTGAGCATTTCCTCTTTCCCTGACCCAGCTCCCACCTACCCAGCAGCGTCTCCGCCTCTGAACTGAGCAACTCAGAGCATCCTGAGGGGTCCCTAGGGGAGGCCAGCCTCCAGGGAGGGCCTGACTGGGATGACAGGCTACCCGAGCGCCTTTTCTTGGGCCTCCCGCCAGTTCCTGATCTTCCTCCCTTCCTCCCTTTCTCACCACAGATGGGACAGACAAAACCTCCACCATCTGACGGGACCCACAGCCCAGCGCACCCATAGGCTCCCTGGGCGGCGGGCGGGGGCCAACCCCCAACGGGCTTCTCTGCGACAGCGAGAGGGTGGGCTGGCTCAGCTATACATTCTAGTATTTTTCTACTTTCTCACCCTTTTAACTTTTGTTTAACATTGGCACGCGCCTTGCTCACTCCCAGGCCCGTCAAGGGATCTCTGCTGAGGTTCAGGGAGGTAGGGGGCAGCCAGGATAAAGGAGGCAGGGACTGGCCAGCCTGACTGCCCCTCCTTCCCTCCCTCATCCCCTACCTGGCCCCGTCCCACCCCTGCCTCTTCCAGACTGCCGGCCACCTGCCCCTCCTAAGGGAGCAGCTTACCCCTATCTTGTGGGGCCTGCTCAGAACCATCTGACATTTGGGGAGAAAGAAGCAGGGTTGATAACCTGCTCTCCTGGATGTTATTTGAGAGGAGCTAAGGAGAAACTGGTGGTTGAGAGGATCCCCTCTCTCTCTCCTTGCCACCTTCTTCTCCTTCCCCATTCCCATCACCCCCAAGGACAGGAGCCACCCTCCTTTCACTCACCTCCTTTTGCCCTGTTTATCAGAGGTTCTCTACAATTAATTTCTTAGGCCTATTTAAGATGCATATTTATATAGTTCTTAACGGTTTTTCTCTCTGATCATTCCCTCTCATTTTTAGAATCCCCAGGCCTCTCTCTGAGCCAAGAAAGTGGCAGGGGGAGCCTGAATTTTATGAGGGGAGGGGGCAGAGCCCCTTCCTCCAGACCCCCTAGTCCTTCCCCTGCTTCCCCCCAGTCCTGGCTCCCCAGATGCAGAGGTTGAAGGCCAGGAGCCAGGGCAGCCAGTGAGGTCAGGAAGTCTGTTGCCTTAACATCCCCTTCCCGCAACCAACACACACCCTTGTCCACTCCCAGGTCTGGTAGCTGAAAGACTTGGGGTAAGGAATAAGGGAAAGGGGATTGTTTGGTTTTTGGTTTCTTTCCCCACCCCTCTTTTCTTTCATCCTTCCCCGCACCCCATTCTGTCATGACCTCACTTAAGTGGAACACTATATCATAACCCAGAGATTTGTCCCAGCCGTGGAGTCATACAGACCCTCTGTCTCTGTTCCTGCTGAGGGGTTGTGCTGGGGCCCAGGTGGAGGGAGGGGACTTGGGGGTTCAGGCTGTGGGGAAGCCAGGGTCCCCTATTCCAACCCCCTCTTCCCACTCAACCCACCCCACCCCCCACTGGGACATTCTCAAGCTTTTCACACCGAAAAGGAAAAAAAAATGTTATTTTTAGATACATTTTATGAATAACTTTTGTTATGAATATGGCTGGTAACCATTGTGTATGTTATTAAAGATACAAAATGTTGGGAAAAAACAAAAAACCAAAAAAAAAAAAATTTTAAAACCACCGCCCTCCCTGCACTCTCAGCCCATTCCCCAGACCTTCTTGCCTCTGCCCTCCTGGTCTGGACCTCCCTCAGCTCTGAGCCCAGGGAAGGGGAGGAAGCCAGGGGGTGGGGTGGCCCTGGGGATCTGCTACGGTCCCCACCTCCTCTCCCAGTGCCGGGCTGGGTGGGGTGTCAGGTTTATTTATGTACCTCTTGCACACTCATCAACCTATGCAAGTCCCCCACCCCGGCCCCTCCATGTTTCTGTGCCTTTGCTCATTCCCCTCAAGCTCCCAGGGCTTCTCCAGTCCCCCTCTCCCAATAGCCCCGGGAAGTGGGATGGACAGGGGCCACCTCGTTTGGAATCAGCAGGGTGTCCCTCTTACAGGACCCTCACCACCTCCCAGCCAGTCCTGTCTTCTTCACTACCCATCAGTGTGAGCTGGCTCTGCCTGGCATTGGGAGGTGGTGAGGGACACCCCCCCACATACACACAATGGGAGGCAAGAGCTGCCCCCCTCCCCCCACCTGACAGCAGAGTGTGCAGGACGCAGGCGGCCCCACTCTGATGGGCAGGACCCTGACCCTCTTCTACCCCAGCCCCTCCCCAGCCCCCCTCCCCCGCCACCATGATTTCACCCTCCCTCCTATCCCCAGCCCCACTGGCAGAATCAGCTTTGAGTAACTGTACAGTTTTTCTCGCTGTTGGAGAAGACTTACTTGTTGGAGTTTCACTTGTTTAATGGTCTGGGCTTATTTTGGAAAAAAAAAAAAAAAAACAAGAAACAAAAACAAAAAAAGGATTCTGACCTTTGTTATGCTATACTATACTTCACGGAAAACCTAGTGGCCTTAAGCTGAGGCCACTGAGCTCCTGGGATGGGGGGAAGAAGTGTAAGCAGAATGAGACCATAGGGTTGGGAAGGGGCATAAAGGGAAAAAAGTCGGCTTTATTAACAGCAAGGCTTGGAGAGGAGGGAAACGAACAAAGCGAAGGGCTCACAAACAGACCACTCAAAAAGTGCCTTCCTGCGCATAATAATCGCATTATAATCATGTCTGCACCAACCCTGAAGGACCTGGGACTCAGTCACTGTCACTGTCGGCTTCACTGGAATCAGAAGCTGCAGCTTCACTGCCATCCTCCTGGGCAGAGTGCTCACTGCCACTGGGGAAGGGACTGGCACTGCGGCTCCGGCTCCGCTGGCCACCGCCATCACTGCCGCTGTCCGAATCATTGTCACTGCCACGGGCCGGGCCTCTGTCCTCATCATCAGAATCCGCATCATCTTCCGAGTCCGCATCACTGCCAAAGATCTCCTCTTTGTCCCGAGCGGCCCGGGCCTCGTCCTCACTGCTCTCATCCTCGCCGCTGCCGCTCTTGTCACTCGCCTCATCCCTGTCAACCTCTTCACGTTCACTCTCGCTGCCTGAACGCTCATCCTCGCTGCCTTCCTTCTCACTGCTGCTGCCTTTCTCTCGCTCCTCATCTGCAAGGGAGCAGGGAGAAGTGAGACCCAGTTTCCCACCCTTCCAGGGCTCCTGGGGTTTGGCCTGTCCAGCTTTACCTGAGCCCCCAGCTTCTTTCTCTTCTGTCTCCATCTCTTCTTCCTCCTCTTCTTCGGGTTCGTGGTTCTCCAGCTGGGCCTTCCGTGCCTCCTTGAAGTAGCAGGGTTGAGGGGAAGGAGATTGTCCTGTCAGGCTTCTGTCTCTCCTCACCCACCACCACCCTCTCCATGGCTGCCCTGGGCCAGTGATGCTTGTTACCTGGGCTTCTAATTCCTTCTCATTCATGTCCCGGTGTTTGACCACCAGCAGGGCATTGGTACCAGACTGAACCCCAGCCTTTGCTCGGCGTTTACTCAGGCGGACCCTGCAGTGGGCAAGTAGGTGGGGTGGGGTGTGTGGAAGATGCATTTAAAGACCCCAGTGGGGGATCCAGTCCGACTTGGTTCTTACTTCCTCACCAATGCTTAGTCCAGAAGAGACCAGAATAAATGCGGGGTGAATGAAGGAGACTAAACTCAGAGGTTGGATAAGGGAAAGGAAAAGATAACAGCTCCAGGAGTCCCCTATATTTATAAAGTGTGCGTACACGTAAGAGATTTTAAGGTAAATTAGCAACACTTAAAAGCACAGAATCTAGATTACTGGCTTTTGGAAAGTGTTAATCTGTGGCCCCACTGGGACTTTACCTTCCCAAAGCATAGCAACGAAAGGTTGGTGGAGGAGCCCTTTGCTGGGCGAGGTCATGGTGCCCCTTGGAGGCTGCCAAGAGCTCCAGGTTACCCAGAGCCCACAAGGCCACTGTGCTACCTTTTACATGGGATCAGAGGTTGTGATCTCTGCTTTAAACAAACTCAAGGTCATACTTTCTTTCCCAACCCTTACATTACACCAAGGTCCCTAGCACAGGAGTAAACTTGTTGCTGTAGGGGAAAGGTTTGTGGGTATCCCGGATTTCACTTAAAATACTGATGCTAATTTGATGTTATTACTCCATATTTTGCCTATGCTGACTTTCACATGAAGTCTCTTACTACGTCACAGGGAACCTGGCTATCTACACTACAAAAAACCTCAATCTCGAGATTTTTTTCCTGGGTTTGTGTATTAGAACTAGGTCCAGCTCACATGGTCAAGCAGTCTTCTGCTACTCTTGTTTGAAACACGAAACCAATCCGTACGTACAAATGACCTCCAAGGTAGCTCCCACGTACCCCAGATCAGGATTCTGAAGCATAGTCCCAGGCTAATCTGAGGTAGGAGTGTACCAAGTACCTGGTCTCCAGTTCGTTGTAGTAAACCCCATCGCCCTCTCGGAAGATGAAGAAGTAGTTCTCCTCATAGCCCTTGCTGGCTTTGTTCTTCACGTTCCAGTTGTACTCCCGAGCGATCTTGTAGTCGTACCTGATGCGGATAAGAGGAACAAGGTCAGCATCCCCACTTCTTAGGAAGGATAAAAGGGAGAGACCCGGTCCTCCATTCCTAAAACCTAACCCGACCCACGCACACGTCATCTGGTGCATAGTCCATCTCCTCCTCCTGGTCCCGCTTTCGCTTCTTCAGCGTTTCTTCCACAGGCAGGAAATAGGCCACAAACTGGTTCCCTTCCTCATCCATCATGCCTCTGGATGAGAGAAGAGTGAAGAGTAAGGACAAAGGGGCAGTAGCAACAGGCCAAGGTGGGCAGTGGGGCCACTTACCTGATCATGGCCTGAGACATCATCTCCAAAGCAGCTGCACCACTCGTGTCCTTGGGGGCTGGATCTGAGTCAAAAATTACCTGAGCACATGGGTTGATCCACATCTAGGGGCAAGAGCACTGGGATTAGACTGGGACAAGCAGAGACGCCAGGCTCTGCCTCACTGCCTCCTGCCCTGGATCTGACCTTAAAGTCTGGGAAAACAGGCATGACCTCCACGGGTGTCACTCGGGGCTTGCTGTAATGCTGGGAGATCTGGTGGGGGCAAAAACAGGGTGGGTGAGGAGGATATGGAGCTCTGGAGCTGCACCTTGGTCCGCCCTCAACCCCTATCCCACCCCATCCCCATCCTTCAGTTACCGATTTCTGGGCATCCTCAAAAGTTTTCTCAATGGCTGTGATCTGGCTATCCCTGTCTTTGTATATTTCTTCCTCTGTGAACTGCTGCTTCACAGAAACTCCAATCCTAGGAGTAAAGAGAGAAGACTTTAGGGGTCACTGGACACACCTGAAATCACCTTCCCTCTCTACCTGCCACAACTTACTTGACCTCAGGCTTCTCATTGGAGATGCCATAACGATTGAACTCAGTGGAGATGTACTCAGTCTTCCGCATCCACGGCACCACCTTCGCATGCTGCTGGGATCTGGGGGTAGAGTGTTAGGCACCTAGGACCCACCACCCTCCTCCCATCATAGATTGCCTCCACATATCCAGTCCTCACTCAGCACACACACACACCTCTTGGAGCTTGTAGGGGCCTGAATCTCCTCTTCCAAAAGCTTCTCATCAGCTGGATCTAGGAGTACTAGAAGAGAACAAGGGGGCAGGAGGGCTGTGAGGGAGGGCCTGGCCTTTGCTGGCCTACAGCAGGCCCTCCCTGCCTTCCCACACACCATTGGGGTCGATGCGGTAGGTATCCGGGTTGATGAGGTCAATGGTGACCCCCAGGTCTGGCTCAGTGAGGAGATCGTGTTTGTGCTGTTTTTCCAAGGAAGTTGCTTTATACTGGACAAACCTGGGTGGGGAAACATACCCATTATGGTTTCCTGATTCCAGCTTTACCCTCATATTCCTGCTTCCCAGAGCCTAAGCTTTTCCAGGGAGGAACTCAAAAGGGGAGTATCCCCCATGTTGGAGTTAGAAGGCTGGCTCTTCAGTGGGAAAAGACTCGGACACTGCTTGTTTCATTCATCAACAAATATTTATGGAATACCTACTACCATATTGCTAGGTACTGTTCTAGGCTCTTGAGAAGAGAGCAGTCAACAAGAGAAGCAAACCTTGCCCTTACGGAACTCATGATCTAAGTGAGCTGTTTTGCCCTCCTCCATCTCAGTCTCACCTGTTCTGGTCAAAGGGGTAGGTGATGAATTTGGGGTCGAAGGGGATGTCAGGGAGGCTATTGCAGTACTTGACTCGGCAGACCACTCCAGACCTGGGAATACAGTGGCTCAAAACCGGTCCCCTGCTGCCCCACCTCTGCTCCCAGCCCCCACTGGCCCACCCCTTCTGGGAAAACCCAATGGGGCTCACCTCTCAGGCAGAGTCCGGTGAGAATTGGGCCTGGTAGGTAAGAGAGAGCGAGACATTGAAGGAAAGATGGAGAACACGATTGACAGAAGGGGGGGGGGGGTTCTCCAAGCTTTTAAAAAAAGGAAGGAGGGAGTGACAAATGGTAATCCCTGTGGGAGGGGTGCTCCAAGTACTTTAACGGAAAGAGCCTAGGATTCAACTCCTTTTAGAGAAAGTGTCTCCAAACGCTTTCATGAATGAAATCAACTGCTCAATCCCTTTTGGAGGGGACGTCTTCAAGTACTCTAATAGAACTACGTGCTCAGTTGATTTTAGCAAAGGGATTCTCCAAATGCTTGACTGGAGTCATAAACGCACAGTCCGTCTAGATAGTCTCCCAAGAGCTTAATCCCTGAATTCCATGGCAGGAAGGTGGGGGCAACACCCCATCCTTAAAGGAACCCACCCCTGTCAAAAGTGAGCGCTCCGTGACGCCACGGCGTTCGCGGCGAAGGTCTGACATCACTGGGGGGCTGGTGACGTCGTAGGAAGACACCCGCGCCCGACCCCCCGCCTCGCCGAAACCTGGACAGACCTAAACGAAAACGATACAGCCAGGCGGCGTGGCGCCTACCTGTGGCCATCCTCCCGCTGGGCCTGGGTCTGGATGGTGGGCGCCATGGCGACAAGGCGAAGGAAGCCCGGACGGGGTCCTTGCTGAGCCGCGGGGAGACGCGGAGGGGGTGTACCGACGTTGGCGGACGCCTAATCCGAGGGAGGGCTCGGGTTGGCGCCGCTCTCTGCCAGGGTAGGGACGGAATGAGGTAGGCTGGTGAAGACTTCCAGTGGAGACTCAGCTAAACGCGCAGGCAGCGCCAAAGACGGCCTCGCAGCTCCGGCTCCACCAACTGCCGCCAAGACGCTAAGGACCCAACAGGGCGCCTCAGGCCGCGAGGCCTTCTGGGAAATAGAGTCCGGATTACACCCACACCCGGATTGGCAAACGGCTGGGTACAGGGCGGAGCGAGGGAGAAAGAGCCTCTTGTGACTGGCGAATCGGGGTCTCAGTCTGGACGTCTTATTTGAGAGTCAAGTGCGGGAGGGCGTCATTCTTTCCTCCTATTGGCTGAGTTATTTGGGAGGCGGGGCTAACTAGCAAGCGGGGCCTGGAGACCGAGACGCTCAAAAGAAACGGGGAGAAGACCGCTTGTGGCGCACTTCCGGTGCGCTAAACTGAGAAAGATGGCTGCGTCCCAGCAGCAAGCTGCAGCTGCTTCGTCTGCTGCGGGCGTATCGGGTCCAGGTTCGTCTGGCGGCCCGGGTCCGCAACAGCAGCCGCAACCACCAGCACAGCTGGTGGGGCCTGCCCAGAGCGGGCTTTTGCAGCAACAGCAACAGGACTTCGACCCGGTGCAGCGTTATAAGATGCTCATCCCGCAGTTGAAGGAGAGTCTACAGGTGATTGGCCGAGAGCTGCGAGAAGCTAGCGGGATTTGGCTCTCTGGTTCCAAGCGGGAAGGCAGAGGGGCTCTTCAGTCTGGGAGCGAGGAGAGGAGCGTTAGGGAGGGAAGTGGAATGGCATTTGGTCCTCTTGATGAGGCCAAAGCGAAGGTCTGCGGATTGCCCTGTGAGCGGGATCGGCACGAATGTTGGGCCTGGGAATGGTCACAATTCGAGTGGGAGGGAGTTTAAAGGAAAAACAAGGCCCTGGTTGTTAAAGCCTGAGTAAAGGACTGGCCTGTACAGAGATTCTGCCTGTGATTGGTGGGTAAGGGAGGACTGTAAGATCTGTCGGAGAGATTACCCGGAGAACCCTAGGTGAGAGCGGGCCTCTGGGGAAATACGGCTACTAATCTGGATTGACAGGAGGAGAAATGCCGAGTGAAGAGGAGGCTTGAAATTAACTAGATTTTTTAAAAAATATTTATTTCGGAGAGAGCAAGCATGAGGGGGAGCGGGGGAGGGGCAGAGGGAGAAGCAGACTCCCTACGGAGCAGGGAGTGCGGCGCAGGTGGGATCCCAGGACCCTGGGATCATGACCCCAGCCAAAGGCAGACCCTCAACCGACAGAGCCACCCAGGCGTCCAGAAATTGAATAGATCTTAAGGAAGAGTGTAGATCTACCAAAAGTGCTCCTTCTGTTTCTCTGTTTCCTGCATTTTTTTTAATAGACTTTGATGAAGGTTGCAGCCCAGAATTTGATTCAGAACACTAACATTGACAACGGACAGTGAGTATAGTCCCCTTTCCCTCGTCTTAGAACCTCATACCCGGATCCCCACCCACCTATGCCTCTTCCTTCTATTTCCCAGCCCCACTCCTTAGTGACCCGCCTTGCTCTTTTGCCTCTTCTAAAACAGTCCCTTAGGCCCTGCCTTGGGGCTTCTGGGCCTAAACTTGGTTTCCTGATGGATACTTGGTTGGGTAGCCACTGAAGTTCCAGAGATTGGAAATCCATTCTCCAGTCACCTTCTTCCCCTGGGCTATAGAAAGAGCAGTGATGGACCCATACAGCGCTTTGACAAGTGTCTGGAAGAGTTCTACGCACTCTGTGACCAGCTGGAGCTCTGCCTGGTAAGTGGCCTCCTAGACAGCGGGTGATCACAGTCCTGCCTCTGCCCCCAGGTCCTCAGGAACCTTCATTCAGTCAGTCGCCACACACTGGGCACACCTCCCAGGGGCTGCACATGCGCTTCACGCTTGAGGCTGGGGACACAGTGTTGCTCCAGGCCTTGCCTTCACTAAGCTTCCAGTTCAGTGGGGGTGACATACATCCCCAAATAGTGACAACTCAGAGTGGGTCAGGGCTGTGATAGGAAAAGCCCAGGCCACAGAAGTCGGGGCTGTGATGGGGGAGGCGCTGGGGGGTGGGGAGGTCAGGATTAAAATGAGGGAAGCTTGGGACACCTGGGTGGCTCAGTTGGTTGAGCCGCTGCCTTCGGCTCAGGTCATGATCCCCGAGTCCTGGGATCGAGTCCCACATTGGGCTCCTTGCTCAGCAGGGAGCCTGCTTCTCTCGCTGCCTCTGTCTGCCTCTCTGCCTGCTTGTGTGTACTCTCTCTCTGACAAATAAATAAATAAAATCTTTAAAAAAAAAAAAAATGAGGGAAGCTTGGGGATTGTTGAAGCTCCGAAAAGGCACCTGACTCTGCCTAGTGTGGGTCAGGGAGGGGACAGTGACTCAGGGAAGTTTACTGGTAGAGAGTGCATCTGAGCTGAGGCTGGAACAAAAATGGAAGACGGGCAGGAGTTTTGAGGAGGGCGGGTGGCTAAGAGCACAGGCCTCTGGAATCTGCATGGACCACCAGTCTCTACCTGCAAGCTTCGGGTTTTTCCTTTGAGAAATAGATTTTGGGGAAAGATGGCAAGATCATGTATGTAGAAGGCATAACATGGTACTAAGCCCATGGCAAACGTTCCCTGTAGTATCATCATCATCATCATCATTGTAAATGGGGGTTTGAAGCCAAAGTCAGAATTTGAGAAGCCTGGTGGTAGGAGAAAGGTGTTCCAACCAGAAGGAACAGCTTCTACTTTAATTTCCCTTTAAGAATGTCACAGATTCAGTTTAGCTGAGGTATAGTAAGTATTAGGGCTTGTTGGGATTTTTTTTTTAAGATTTCTTACTTATGGGCGCCTGGTTGGATCAGTCGATTAAGCGTCTGCCTTTGGTTCAGGTTATGATCCCAGGCTCATGGGATCGAGTCCTGCATCAGACTCCCTGCTCTGCGGGAAGCCTGCTTCTCCCTCTCCCACTCCTGCTTTTGTTCCCTCTCTAGCGCGTGCTCTCTCTCTCTCTCTCTCTCTCTCTCTGTCAAATAAATAAATTAACTTAAAAAAAAGATTTCTTATTTATTTGAGAGTGAGAGTGCATGCAGGAGCAGGGGGGAGGGGCAGAGGGGGAGAGAGAGAAGCAGGCTCCCGGCTGAGCGTGAAGTCTGACGTGGGGCTCCATCCCAGCACCCTGATGAAATCATCCCTTGAGCAGAAGTTAGACGCTTAAGCGACTGAGCCCCCCAGGTGCCCCAGAGCTTGTTGGACTTTGAATAAAGCCCCGAGGGTGCTGGGGAGCCATGGAGGAAGAACGTGGACCTGCTGGCTTTTTTAGGAATATACCTGTGGCTGCCGAGTGAAGGATGGGTTAGAGGAGCCAAGAGTAGAGGCTGGGAGCCCAAGGAGGCAACCATGACAGGACTCAGGTGGGCTAGGCTACACCACCACCCTGAGGAAGCCGGGAGAGCAGGTGGGGAAGCTACTCCGAAGGCTCTGCGTACAGCCATAGGGCTGCCCTGGACCGTGGGAGGAGCTGTCTCCAGGATGAGGCCCAGAGCTCAAGCTGGAATGGCAGTGGCCTTCCTGAGACAGGCACCCAGGAAGAGGAACAGTTTGGTGGGAAGGGTAGGAGAGCTCTGGAATTTCAGGGGAGGCTGGGGACACAGATATGGCAGTGTCACCGCGGAGGTGGCAACTGAGTAGTGCATGTGGGCGGGACAGCCGTGAGAGGCATGAGAACGAGAGCAGGTGGGACCTGGGAACTGCCCCACTTAGGGCTTGGGCTGAGTAAGCCATAAAACTAGACAGCGCAGCCAGAGGAGGAGGAGGAAAACCAGGGGCAGGTGTCATCAGAGCAGCCACTGCCAGTGTCCAGGCTGGAGTCAAGACAGTCCCAGTAATGACAGCTGACATTCGCTGCATGATGTGCTGGGACTGTGGCTGTCTCACCCGCTGGTCTCCCTGTTCTCACCTGACAAGGTAGCAAAGGCAGTTGTTAAACCCATTTTGTTTTGCAAAGGAGGAAACAGAGAGAAGCAGCTGCGTGCCTCAGGGTCGCCGAGCATGTGGTCGACAGGGCCAGGCTCTGACTCCAAGCCCCCGGGAGTCCAGAGGACCAAGCAGGCTACCCCAGGCTGGCCCTTGGGGTGGGGGGTGGCAGCACCAGGAGTGACACTGAAGCCGCACCTTGCCTGCCCGTCCACAGCGCCTGGCCCACGAGTGCCTGTCCCAGAGTTGCGACAGCGCCAAGCACTCTCCCACTCTGGTGCCCACGGCCACCAAACCGGATGCAGTGCAGCCTGACAGCCTGCCCTACCCACAGTACCTGGCAGTCATCAAAGCCCAGATTGCCTGTGCCAAGGACATTCACACCGCTCTGCTGGACTGCGCCAACAAGGTTACAGGCAAGACGCCTGCACCACCTACTGGCCCCGGGGGCACTCTGTGAGCTGGCAGGGCTGGGAGTGGGGTGGGCCGCGGGGGGAAGGGGACGGGGAGGAAATGAAGAGTGACCTGAAAGCAGCCTCAGTCTCTGCCTTTTCTTCCCGCCTGAGCCCTGTGGCCGGAGCCAGCAGGGGGCAGCAGAGGCCAGCAGGGAGCGTGCAGGGCGGGGCCTCGCCGCCTCCAGGCAGCCTGCTCTCCTGCCTAGCCCAGGATGCACTTTGGAGTGTCTGTTGATGACCTCTTACTGGGGCTCTCCCCCAGCCTGGCCTCGGCAGAGAGCCCAGACCTGCCTCTCTCCTTCAGTCCTTCCTGATTTTGTCCGTTGGGGGTGGGGTCTCTGTGTTTGCTGCTTTTTCTAGCTGTCTCTAGTGTGTTTCTAAGGCATGGGTCAGTTGTTATCTGTCATTTGATCTCTTTTTGTCTCTGTCTCTCTGCCTCTGTGGTCCTGTCTCTGACCATCTCTGTTTTAGTCCTCTTTTGTTCCCTTCTGCCCCCGGTTCCTAACTGGGCCTCTGTTCTGAAGGGGGCTGGATTCTGGGAGCCAAACCCCTCGGTTGCCTGGGGCCAGGGGAAGGAGTTTCATTTCCAGGGCCCACAACCAAATCCACGGATCCCCAGCACCTCCCATGTCAGCCCAGCCCCCAGGTCCTCAGCCCAGGAAAGGGGAAGTGAAGGAGTTCTAGGCCCTGACCTCAGCATGCCTGGTCTGAGAGCAACTCATTCCCCCACCCGAACCCAGAGTCTGCGTCAGCAGCACTCAAACGAGGGGCATTGTGCAATCCGTGGTAAAGCCTAGCCCAGCTGGATGCCTGGGTCCCTGTATTTTTAGCCCCAAAGGAGAAGTGAAAAGGCCCTAGCAGGGGTGAATCATCAGTCCTGGGGAAGAACCCAGGCGCCTGGGCCCCAGCTCCGGGAAGCAGGCTTTGGGGAGGGGGCTTCAGGGAAGGAGTGGCCCACCAGGCTCCCCTCTTCCCTGAGAGCAAGCTTCGGGAGCTCAGCCATGGCTTTCAGGCCTGGGCAAGTGCAAGGCGGAGCTACCAGCCCAGGCTCAGCTGTTGGGGTGTGAAAGGCTCTAGTGAGTCAGCCTGGTTGCGGGACTGCCCCACCCAATACCTCCTCTGCCCTGGTTGCCATCTTGTCACCCAGAGGCATCCTGTCCTGGACCCCACATCTGCAAGGAAAGCCTAGAACTACAGAGACCTGTGATTCACCCAGAGCTCAAGTCCCCACACTGGAGTCCTGGGAAATGGCCAGCCCTGTGTGTGTGTGTGTGTGTGTGTACACATCCCAGGAAGTTTCTTTCTTAGAGCCAGGCATGTAGGGCAGGCCCCCAAGAAGGGCAACAGACCACTCTCAGGCACTAGCTGAAGATGCTGTCCACAGGAATAAATCTGACACAAATGCAGGATATGTAGTTGGAGAATTATGTTACTTTGTTAAGAAAAAAAAAAAGTCTGAGAGCTTAGGTTGGGTAGTGGTCTGTGGGGATTCATTATTATCATGGTCTAATTACTTGTTAAATAGGTGGTTCAGATTTATTTTGGGGGGAAAAAAGTCCTTGGCAGAGGTCACGAAGGCCTCACTGAGAAGGTGGTACTGGAGCAGACGCGAAGGAGAGGGACTAGGCATGCGGGCATTTGGAGAAAGAGCATCCCAGGGAGAGGAGTGGCAAGTGCAAAGGCCCTGAGGCAGGAATGTGCTGATGTGTTTATGGGATAATGTGAAGGCCTGAACCACAGTGCAGGGACAGGGTTAGAAGAATTGATGCATGTCATAAGGTCCTTAGCGAGATTTTTACCAAATTATTAGACCCAGAGGGGGATTATACAGCCTAGTGCACAACCACACGCTCCAGGAAAAGGTGTACATGAGAACCACAGCCACATGGGGCACAACAGACCATGGGGACACAGGTGCACACACACCCCCTTCCTCAGCAGAGAACAGCATAGCCCACCACCCTACAATCATGGTGTCCCCAGGTTCTCTGGCCCAGTGACAGACAGTCCCACAGACTCTAAAAGGAACAATCCAACCGCATGAATATACAAACAACTCTCTAATCACCACTTTACCCACTATCTTTCACCCCATCGCAGACTTTGCCCATCACAGGCTGACTCAGCCCTAACCCACAGCTCAACATTACTGAAAGCAGCCTTAGCTGGGGACAGATAGTGTTTCTTAGGTACAAGTGTGTGCGTGTGTGCCCCGGCTCGGCCTATGGAGGCGGCAAACGGTGACCCACCACCCTCCCCATCATGTGCATCAAAGACGTCAGGAACCAAAGTTCACCAGTTTCACTGCCTTGTGACTGGGCCTCCGAGGAACTGCATCCAGATTCTGGCCTCTGGTGTTCCCAGCCTCACCCCAAATAAGGACACAGACACTTGGAAACACTGTTCGCTACACTTGCTACAGTCACAGAGATGCTCACGCACAGCTCCTCCTCAGGCCAGAAGGCCCCGACTGGCCAGACCCGCACCGGGGGCTCCTCAAGGAGTTCCCTACTCTTAGTCTCTCCAGATCCCATAGTGGCTCTGAGTGCCACAGATGTGCAGCTAGATATGTAAGTCACAAGCGACGGCCACCGGGAAGACAGCTGCGGTTGAGTACACGCTCCCACACCCGGAGATGGCTAAAGTAAACAGTAGAGTCAACCACACAGGCGCAGGTGGTTTCACACATGTGTTCACACAGTCGTGGCGGGCAAGACTGTAAGGACACAGCCCTCACACCGGAAACGGGCACGCATCCTGGTGTCCCGCACCTACTTGCCCTAACTGCACCCAGCCACACCAGGGCGCACACGTTCGCACCTACAGTACACACACACACACACAACCCTCGGGCACGCCCCCCACACACACACCCGCCACACAACGTCGGGCACGCCCTCCCCCCAAGGCTGGCCCCGCAGTTGCACACTCGACCGCGCCAGGGCACGCCAGGCGTGCACACGTGCCGCAAGTACACGCTCCCCCGCTCGCCCGCGCACTCGCACCGACTCTCACACCCCCGCGTTTCCCGTCCCCGCTTGTTTTTCTGGAAACTCTGCTCTCCGTTCCCCTCCCCCTAGGCCGGAAGTGCCCGCCGTATTTTTAGCCGCTCGGGTTTCCGCCCCTTTCCTCCTCGCTCGGCCCGCCCAGTAGCTACCCCCCCCTTCCCTGCCGCCGCACCCCACGGGGGACCCCGGCCATCCCCTTCCCCACCGTCATTCCAGAGGGGATTCCCGGCCGCCACTGGGGCCACGGATTTTCCCGCTGGCTACGTGGGGAGCGGGGAGGAGTCCTGCCCTGAACTTCCTCCAGGGCCGGGCGTCTGGGGCCTGGACGGGGTGGGCAGGGGGATGGGAGCTAGGCTCCTAGACGGGACTGGGGAGAGGCTGGGGGCTCGGACTTGGACTAGAGAGAGAGAAAGGGGGCTGGGCGCCCGGACTTGGGGGTCTGACGTAGGAGAGACTGGAGGCTCGGTCTCCTGGATCTGAGCAGAGAGGTGGTTTGGAGACCCGGACCCGTCGATATGAGCAAGAAGAGGCCAGGGCCCGGGGTCCCACCCGTCTGCCTTTCGGTGGAGGGTCGGCCCTTCCCCGCGCAAAGCTCCCTCTCCAACCTCTTTGAGCGTCGCCCAGTCCCGAGCGTCCTGGCTCTGGGGCCGATGACTAAGCAGATAGGATAGGGGAGGGGGTCAGCCTGACTCAGGGATGGGAAATGCTTCCAGTCTCTAGGGAATCGAAACTCCCCCAGCATCGCAGCCGGAGCCGAGCCAGACCCCGGAGACCCCGGGGTGTCCCCCCACCTCCGGTTTTCCCGCCGCATCATTCCTACTAGCGGCACAAGGATTTGGAGCCCAGCCGGGAGGCGGGTACCAGGCACCTCCCTTTTCCCTTTTTTCCCCCGTTGTCCTCGAGGCTGTTGTTTACAGGCGACACAAGCCCTGGTTACAGGAGAGGAACCCGGGCGTCCGGGTCGAGCCTCCTCGTCACGGCTTCCAGGAAGCCCCCCTCCCCCGCCCCTTGCGAATGAGTCACGGGCGAGCGGGAGGCTGCAACCGTGCCAAAGCCGCCCGCAGCCGCCCAGCTCACGGGACTGGCCGGGAAGGCCCCTCAGCCCCAGAAAGCGCCGCACCAGGGATTCCCCCGAGTTCTGTCCGACGAGGCAACTCGGTGTGCCTGGCGGACTCTTCCCACCTCAATACGAGCCCGCGGTCGCAGCTTGCAAAAACAAACTTTCCACCTTTGTAACTGCACTCCGTGGCAATGACTTCTACCCCAGGGTTTTCACTCAGGGCAGCCAGCTCACCAAGATCCCCTTAAAAGTAAACTTTCTTCCCAGGTCCCTGTAACAGAGTATCACTCAGGGCACCCCCTTGTCAATAACAGACTTGCCAACGTGGGGAGCCACCCCGGCAAGTTAAGAGTTCTCTCAAGGCTCACCCCTTTAAAAGACACCCATGCGACCATCAGTTGGGGGCATGACCCATTTCTTCCACCTCCAAACGATTTTCCATCAAGGCAACCCTCCACCACAATAAGACTTCCCCCTTTCCAATCTTGAGTTTTCTCAGAGGGCCAACTCTTAGTAACAGGCACTAGCACAGTAACTTGGCCTTTCTGTGCCTGGGCTTCCGGGTGTGTAAAATGGGCATAATACGTCCTAGAGTCAACGTATGTAAAGCACTTTCAAAGAACAGTGCTTAGCCCAGAGCAAACGATCCGAGGGCCGTTCACTATCTGCGTGAGCAGGAGAGGCTCCTTTCCTGCCTCGCAGGTATCCGGGACCCCCCGTCCCCCGCCCCGCGAGTCCCCCCGCGAGTCTGGGAAGGGCGATGGCGATCAAAGTTCTCCGGATCCGGGTTGTTTGGGGGTGAGACCGGGCCAGTCAGGCAGCGCTCAGAATTCTCCACCTGGCCTGTTAGTCTCCTCTCCGTGCGGCTCCTAAGGATTTCTGTTTGTAGGTAGATGTCCTTCCCCCCCCACCCCCGCCCGCCCACTTTCTGTTTATGTGACGGTCCTTCTCGCTTCCCGCTTCGGGTTTGTCTCTCGGGAACTATCTCTAACATGTCCTTTCTGTCTCCCAACTTCTCCTCTCCCTGCCCTGTCTCACCCTCTGTGTCTACATCTCCCTGCGTGTGTCTCTCTCGCCACCTCTGTCTCTCTGTGTGTTTTTCTCTTTGGGTCTCTCCATTTCTCTCTCTCTCTCTCCGCCCCCGTCCGCCTCTCCAGCGCACGCCCTCTTGGCCTCTGCCCGTGTCAATTCCCCCGGGAGCCCTGCCCCCCACCACGGCGCAGCTCGATTCTCCGCGCCTCGGTCTCCAGCCCTGAAAACTGGGCCGACACCACCACCACCCTCCCCACCCCTGGACACTCCCCGCTGGGTCGGGGCCGCCCGCGGGCCAGGCTCGGGTTCGTCTTGGCCGGGGGCCGGGGGGCCGGGCGGGCCTTGCTGGGGGCGCGCGTCCGGGAAGCGCCCCTCCTGGCTCCACCCACCCGGGCCGGCCCCAGTGGCCACGCCTCCTCCCACCGCCTCTATAAAAACACCGCTCCGCCAGCCAACCGCAGCCTGACTTCAGCGCTCCCACTTTTGGCCGAATCCTCAGCCCATCGGCCGTTTGCGCCGCCATGGATCTCTCCGCCATCTACGAGGTGAGCCTCCGCCGACCGACATCCGTGGGGCCCTTTGGCCTGACTCCCTTCTTAAACTAGGGCTCGCTAGCGCCGAAAAGTCCGGGACCGGGACCTCCAGCTCCCTTCTCAAACTGCAGCTCGGGAGAGTCGCACACTCCGGCCCGGGGTCCCTGCCTGCCTTCTCAGACCAGTGCGCGTCTCGGGAGGTGCAGACGGAGCTCGCGACTTTCGGGTCTCCGCCCCAACACTGGTGGGGTGGCCTTGGAGATACGAAGCTGGAGGACTTTTCTCAGACCCGGGCTGTCTGGGGGCGGAAATGGCCCCACACCTGGCTTACCCCCTAGTAGTTGCTCAGGGCGCGGTTTTGCGCGGAGGCGTTTCTGGGGTTGGAGTCTCGGGGTAAGGGGAAGCCGACTTCTGTCTCTCCACCCCTTGACCCAGCGGGGAACTGTGGGAACTCTAAAACCGAAGAGATCCCGATTCCGGGGTTAAGTTTGTCTGCTTCTCCGGTTGTGAAACTGGAGAACCCCATGCGCGGGGTCAGATCCCGAGGGGCCCAGAGGCTCGAAACTGGGAGGACAGTGGTGTTGCCTGACTCTGGGGTTCTCCTCTTGATCCAGTCAGAGATCAAGTCAGGGGAGCCGGGGTGCCTGGGTCCCTCGGGATAGGCTTCTGTCGCGAGGAAACTCAGAACGTCCAAATCGGGATCCCTGCGATCCGGCACCCATATTTTAATGTGCGCAGGTGGGGCTCAGGCCGGGAGCCCACAAACCGGACTGGCAAGCTCTTAGGTGCCCTGCAGCTGTGGTGGGGCGTCACCCAGCATTTTCGGTGTCTTAACCAATCCCTGTTCCCACAGAGCCTCCTGTCAGTGAGCGCTGACCTGGTATCTGACCACGGAGAGACCGAGTCCAGCCCAAGCTGGGCCTCCTCCGGACTCTGGAGCCTCAGCTCATCCGACGACAACCCGGCTGGGGTGGGTGCCCGCCTGCCTGGCCGCTCCACCAGCCTGGTGGAGGGTCGAAGCTGTGGCTGGGTGCCGCCACCCCCGGGTTTCGCCCCCCTGGCTCCCCGCCCGGGCCCTGAACTGTCGCCCTCACCCACCTCACCTACTGCAACCCCCACCACCTCATCCCGGTACAAGACTGAGCTCTGTCGGACCTTCTCGGAGAGCGGGCGCTGCCGCTATGGGGCCAAGTGCCAGTTTGCCCATGGTCTGGGAGAGCTGCGCCAGGCCAGCCGCCACCCCAAGTACAAGACCGAACTCTGCCACAAGTTCTACCTCCAGGGCCGCTGCCCCTACGGCTCCCGCTGCCACTTCATCCACAACCTCAATGAAGATCTGGCTGCCCCGGGCCACCCCCCTGTGCTGCGCCAAAGCATCAGCTTCTCAGGCCTGCCCTCCGGCCGCCGGACATCACCGCCACCGGCAGGCCTGGCAGGCCCTTCCCTGTCCTCCTGCTCCTTCTCTCCCTCCAGCTCCCCCCCACCACCACCTGGGGACTTTCTACTTTCACCCTCTGCCTTCTCTGCTGCCCCTGGGACCCCAGTGGCCCGAAGGGACCCCACCCCAGCCTGTTGCCCCTCCTGTCGAAGGGCTACCACTAGTAGCGTCTGGGGGCCCTTGGGTGGCCTGGCTCGGAGCCCCTCTGCACACTCCCTGGGATCTGATCCTGATGAATATGCCAGCAGTGGCAGCAGCCTGGGGGGATCCGACTCACCTGTCTTCGAGGCTGGGGTTTTTGGGCCCCCCCAGCCGCCTGCAGCTGCAGCCCCCCGGCGACTTCCCATCTTCAACCGTATTTCAGTGTCTGAGTGACAACTGCCCCACCCGGTACAGATCAGCTGGATCTCAAGGGGGCCATTTCTCTTTTGCTGGGGGTTCCGGGGAACCGGGGGACTCAATCAAATAGCCTCCCCCCAACCTTCCGAAGTGCATTAACCCACTCCCCTGACCCCACACTGGGGCAGGTCCCCAGGGTGCAAGCTCTGTGTTCATGGTGTTGGGGGAAGGAGTGTTTTCTGGGGTCTTGTAAAAAAAAAAAAAATGTAGCAGATTTGAGGAAGGCAGTGAGCTCTCTACCCACCCCTCCCTTTCCCAATGCTGTGAATAGTAGGCTCCCACTGCCCCCTTCCAATTTCTCCTAGACCCTGAGGTTCCGGTGCCTGGTGGTGACTGGAGCCTCCCCCTGAGGGGGAATCCTGGTGCTCAAATTTCCCTCCAAAAGCAAGTAGCCAAAGCCATTGCCAAACACCCCCACCCCACCCATTGGGCCCCTTATTTATGACGACTTTATTTATTCTATTAGATTTTATAGTATTTATATATATGGGTCGTCTGCTTCCCTTGTATTTTTCTTCCTCCTTTTTGTAATATTGGAAACGATGGAATAATTATTGTTATAAGTATACTATAATAATATATTAAGTAATATATTGTTGAAAGTTTATTTTTGTGGTTTTTGGAATTTTTAAATAAAAGGAATCTGTGTGTAAACTGGAATCCCGGGTTTTCCGCGGTCTAGAAGCAGTGAAGAGCAGGGAGGGTGGCGTGGGCTCTCAGAAGCGGGATAGGTGCGGAAGACCGATCGCTCTCCAAATGCTTCGCGCAGACCGAGCCGCCCGCGGCGCTTACCTGGCAGGAAGTGACGTCACCCGGCCAGGCCGTTCACCTGAGAGGGCGGGGCCCAGGTGAGGTCACCCTAGGAACTCGGAGAGTCAGTTCCCGGGGCGTGGGGGCGCGGGCACTCCCGTCCAGCCGCGCTCCTTGACCCAGCTCGCGGCCGGGCGCGGGCGGGGACGGCATGTTTCCGTCCCCACGGGGCCGAGGGAGGAGGGCAGGGCGGGGCGGGGCGGGGCGGAGCGGAGAGGACGGAATGTGCCGGGGCGCGAGCCCAGGACAGACGGGGGCGGCGGGTGGGGGAGGGGGCATCCCGAAAGTCGGGGCGTCCCGGGGTCCTACCACCCGGCGTTCCAGGACGTGAAAGCCCGGGGGACTCAGGCTTTTGGAACCCCGGGGGAGGCGGCTTGAAAGCCTGATTCCAGAATCTGCGAGGTAGTCTCGGCGACTTAGAATTCTAGCTCCTCGGCGTCTCCGAAAACTTACAGGGGCAGCGAAACGCAGCATTCTGGCTTTCCGGGCCCCCAGAACCTCGGAACTGCAGAGTCTCGGCCCGTCGGGACTCGAGAAGTCCGGCATTGCGGGATCTCGGCCTTTGGGGGTCTTGGAAGCTCGAGGGCTCGCGCCCCAAGGAGGGGTCGGGGTGGGGGTCGGGCCCGCCAGGCCCGACTGTGGGTCGGGGCCGCGTCGGGCGGGGCCCCGGGTACTGCGGCGTCCTCGGACCATACAAGGCAACAGGCGGCGGGAACCACCCTGGGGCGGGGGAGCCGGCCGCCCCGCGCCCGGAAGCCGCCCCGCGTCAGCGCTGGCGCCCCGCCCCCCTTCCGCCGCCTCCTCCGCCCCCCTCTACCCCTTTCCCCCCCTTCTTTTTCTTCTCCTCTCCCCCACTTCCCTCTCCTCTCCCCACCCTCCCCCCTGCCAGTTCCTCCTCCTCTACCCGCCTGCGCCGGTCTTCCCCTCACCCTCTCCAACTCTTCCCCTCCCCCAGTAGTCCTCTCCCTTCCCCCTTTTTAACATGTTCCCCTTCCAGCCCCACCACCCTGTCCCTTACCCCCTCCTCTCTTTTCTTCAGTTCCCCTCTTCCTCTCCCTTCTCCTCCCCCTTCCTCCCCTCTCCACCCTTTTCCTCCCGGCCTCTCACTCACTCTTTGTCTCCCCGGTTCCACCTCTCCTCCCACACCCCTCTGCTCCCTCCTGCTGCTGTTCTCCCTCTCCAGCCCCTTCCCCTCCTCTGCCTTCTCCCCTCGCTTCCTTCTGTCTCCTTGCCCTCTCATCTTTGGCTCTCTCTCCTTGCCCACTGGCAGGCCCTGATGATTGATCTCTTCCCGGAAACTGCCCTTTCTCCCCTCGTTTTTGGGAAAGGTTTCAGATCCCCACACTTAGGGGAAAGGGTTGGAGTAAAAGAAACACGGAGACCCAAAGACATTGGGGAGGCAGAAAGCAAGAACATGCCATGCGGAGACATTTACAGACACTGAAAGAACAAGAAACTGATATCTCTGATCCTTCCCTTAGCAAAAAGATTTTCTGCCCCTTCTAAGAACAAAAACTTCATTTGAGAAAATGACCCCTACCCCCAGCTATCAGTGCCAAACACGCAGGAGTCCCCTTGACTCCTCTTTGTCAAACTCACACCCCAGCCCAGCAGCAATTCTGTCTGATTCACTTTCTCCATAGATCTACCTGCCTCCTGCGGCTGCCACCCTGGTCCTACCCAGCACCATCTTCCACCTGAACCTTCCTAACACCCCCTTCCTGGTTTTACTGGCTCAGGACCTACACTCAGTCTCTCCCCACTCCCCAACAAGACAACCACAGGGAACCTGTCCTAAAACTTGAGTCCGTAAGGTCACATAAAAGGCAAAGTCCTAAGTCCTCACCAGCTTACATGGCCTGGCTCTTTGGCCACTATTGCTCTAAGTCACACTGGCTTTCTGGCTGCTC
>NC_137905.1:46157512-46410693 GCF_963455335.1 Martes martes
GCACCAAAGAGTTGGACCCCAGGTTTGCATGGGGGTAAAGGGACCCCACCGTCTTCACCTTCTTCCCCTCAGAATGTTCACTTAAGCTCTTCCATCCTGTTTAAATCGCGTCCTTAGAATTTACCCCAAACACACACACACACACACACACCCATTTTCATTGCCCATATATATCATCACTGCTTAGAATGTTGATCCAGTCAAAATTTCCTACCTTTTGGGATTCTCTGGGCAGTTTTGAAAACTTCCCACTCAGAATTCACTACCCATTCCCACTCCCCAGACTCTGATTCTTAGTCAATTCTGCTACCCAGGGGTGTCCACGGTTCCAGCCTCCTCCACGAAGCCCAGTTCTATGGGCTCACTCCTCTGGGTAAGTGGGGACCCCATCAGCATCCTCATTGCACAGAAAACCAGCCCCAGCTCTCCTGATGCTCCCTCTCCCCACTCTCCTGAAGGAAGTTTGGGTTAGAGCTGAGAGCACTGGAATTGGTCCTGGGTCTCAGGGGGAGTGGTGGAGAATGAGCTAGGGGAGGAGGATAGGATCTGCTTTAGTACTCTCCAAGTCCCAGCTTTTGAGTTATTCCGCCTCAGTTCGCCGCCTGCAACTGCGGGAGGAGTTGGACCGGTCTTCTTGTGGAAACGTACTCTTCAACGGTTACCTGCCTCCGCCAGGTGGGCACAACTAAAGGATGGAGGGGAGGGAGGGTGGACTAAAGACTACATTTCCCATAAGGTCGCAGCCCTTGGGGGCCTGTGCTGGGAGCCCTGACACACTATACACACTATGGGAATTGTAGTCCTATATCACAGACCAGACTGATGGAAAGGAAGTAGGAAACAGCTTTTCCAGTGAGGCAGTGGTCCAGCTAGCCCCACGGAGGCTCAGAAATATGCCTTAAATCTGAAGGGGGTTTCAGTCCAGGTTTGATTTCCCTGTGGGGGAGCTTAGGAAGGACTGGGGTCCTTTGCATGGAAGGGAGAAAAGGGGAGTTATTGGCTATAATCACCATGGGACCTTGGATCGGTTGCCCCACTGGGCATAGAAAATATGCCCCAGTGGTTATCAGGAACTGCAGTCCACTAGGCTTTGCTGATGAGTAGAAGGAACAAAATGGGGAAGTTTGATTTATGACTACTTCCCTAACCTCAGTCAATACCGACCTTCATGAAGTTTGCCAAATGCGAAGATCTCTGCTTTTGTTTTTTTAACTTAATTTTACTGTATTGTTTTTAAAAAGTCATTGTTTAAAGTTTATTGATTTAAGTAATCTTTACGGCCCACATGGGGCTCAGACTCACAAACCTGAGATCAAGCGTCCCATGCCCTCCCAAATGAGCCAACCACAGTGCCTGGCACAAGAGTCATTTTACATAGAAGTTTTATATCACTGCCTTTATGCCATGAATAAGTAAACATGAAAATGAAACCCCCCAAATACCAGTGTTGTGATGCTGTTGCCTGCCAAGAAGATAGGCTTCCATTTCTTTTTTTTTTTTTAAGATTTTATTTATTTGACAGAAGGAGCAAATGAGAGAGACAGAGAGCAAGCACAAGCAAGGGGAGGGGCAGACAGGGGAGAAGCAGGCTCCCCACTGAGCAAGGAGCCTTATGTGGGGCTTGATCCCAGGACCCTGGGATCATGACCTGAGCCAAAGGCAGCTGCTTAACTGGCTGAGCCACCCAGGCGCCCTACACTTCCATTTGTTAAAACAGATTAGCAAACACTGAAAAGGCAGCCTGTGAGGGCAGCACCAAACTGATTCATCCTTTGTGATGGGCTCAAAGGAACCCAAAAGGGAGTAACTTGCTGTGTGATTCAGTGTCATTGAATGCAGTGTCCCCACACCACCTAAAATCTTTTCCCTGGGAGACTCTGCCCCACCTGGGGGGAAATCAGTATCTGGCATATTTTAAGTGCTCACGATGTGGCCATTAGTACGATTGTTACCATTATTGTCACTCTGCTCTTGTCCCTGCCATAGTGTTCCCAGTGAAGCGGCGGAACCGGCACAGCCTAGTGGGGCCCCAGCAGTCAGGGGGACGCCCAGCCCCCGTTCGACGCAGCAACACCATGCCCCCCAACCTGGGCAATGCGGGGCTGCTGGGCCGCATGCTGGATGAGAGAGCCCCGCCCTCCCCTTCGGGTATGTTGCTGTCCCCTGGGAGGCTGGGGCAGCTAGTGGGGCCCCTGCGACCCTGTCCTGATCCCTGTTCTTCCCACCCCCTCAAGGGCTTCCAGAGGAGCCGGGGATGGTGCGCCTGGTGTGTGGGCATCACAACTGGATCGCTGTGGCTTACACCCAGTTCCTTGTCTGCTACAGGTGCTCAGGGAGGGTGGTGGCCCGAGGCTCCAGCCCTGTGGATTGTGGGGGAGGGGTCACGGTGACGGTTGATGATATCCCCCCATCCCCCAGGCTCAAGGAAGCCTCTGGCTGGCAGCTGGTGTTTTCCAGTCCACGCCTGGACTGGCCCATTGAGCGACTGGCGCTCACGGCTCGGGTGCTTGGTGGGGCTTTGGGTGAGCATGACAAGATGGTGGCAGCGGCCACAGGCAGCGAGATCCTGCTGTGGGCTCTACAGGCCGAAGGCGGTGGCTCTGAGATAGGTAGGATACCAGCACTTTTCCAGAACCTCCCGCCCTTTAGAATTATGCTTCAACCTCTGGTCTGTTAGAATTCTCTACCCCACTGGAACGCTGTGGCCTGCTCAAACAACCCACCACATACAGTTCGCACACCCATAAAGATTCTTTGCATTATTAAGATGTTCCTACCCTTTAGAATTCTGTATCCTGTTAGAATGCCTCAGCTTGTAGAAAAATCCACTCACATATGATCCTCCCCTCTGTCAGAATTCCCTGCCCTGTTAGATCTCCATGCGGATAGAATCCCAGGGCCTTGGGGCGCCTGGGTGGCTCAGTGGGTTAAAGCCTCTGCCTTCCGCTCAGGTCATGATCCCAGGGTCCTGGGATCAAGCCCCGCGGTATTCCCATTAGAAATCTCTATTTGGGGGGAAAAAAATCTCTATTTGCCTTGTTGAAAATCTCCAAGTGTTAGAATTCCACGCCCCATCAAGAATCCGGCCCATATAATCCTCTATAATTCCTGCTGGAATTCTCTATTCTGTAAAGATTCCACGGCCCAGCTGAAGCCTCCGGGCCTTGGAATTCTTCCTGCCCCCTCCCTTCTCCCTCATGAAGCGGGGTCCCGGCTGAGTGCTCCTTGCCCTCCGCAGGCGTCTTCCATCTGGGGGTGCCCGTGGAGGCCTTATTCTTCGTTGGGAACCAGCTCATTGCCACAAGCCACACGGGGCGCATCGGGGTGTGGAATGCCGTCACCAAGCACTGGCAGGTCAGGGTGCTGGCCAGCCTGGCTGCCTCTTTCCCAGGTGTCCAGACCGTACAGAGCCAGGGAGGGGTGCCTTTCTGCTCTGCCCTGCCTGGAGAGAGCCAGAGAACCCAGTGGTGAGCTAGATCCTGGTGGGAGTGCTGGCAGGAGAAAGGCTTAAGGGATGTCAGATCAGGGAGGCCTTCTGGAAGAGGGGCTGCCGAGCCGACAGGAAAGATGATGGATTTGCAAAGGAGGAGAGCGGATTCTCCAGGCACTAAACAGGGGAGCGAGTGAATGGAGACGCTGTAAGAGGCAGAAACCCAGAGGGAGACGTGCAAATGTCTGTCATTCCCTCTGCAGCCTCCCAAACCCTTTCTAAATGGAAAGAAAAATACATCTCCAGTGTGGCTCTCTCCTGTCCAGTGTGTTTGGGAGGGACAGACAGAGATAAAGGGAAACAGACAAATAGAAGTAGAGGAAGTAGAGGAAGTCGGAAAGAGGGGACAGAGAGCGGGAAGGGTCGACAGAGGGAAGGGCGGTGTGGTACGTGAAGGGATGCAGAGAGAGAGACAGAGGGGACTAGAAAAAGCCAGAAAGACAGAGTCAAAGAGAGGCCAAGAGACAGAGGCGCTGACTCAGAGATTTCTAGAGATGGAGAGACACAGATGGAGATAGGCCTGGAGCAGGTAAGGCTGGAGAGAAGCAGGCCTAGAAACCCTGGGAGGGTTCTGGAGTTGGGGGGCGGAGGCCCTGAGGGGTGCTGTGCCCGGCCGCCAACCACAGCCAGTCCCCGCTTGCGTCCAGGTCCAGGAGGTACAACCCATCACCAGCTACGACGCGGCAGGTTCCTTCCTTCTCCTGGGCTGCGACAATGGCTCCATCTACTACGTGGGTAAGCAGCAGCCAGCCCCCCCTCATGCCCCAGAACCTTCCTGGGGAAGCGGAAAGGGAGGGGAAAGCCTGGGTGGTTTGAACAACCCCACCCAGCCCTCTCCGCCCATCCCAGATGTGCAGAAGTTTCCCCTGCGCATGAAGGACAACGATCTCCTTGTCAGTGAGCTCTACCGGGACCCAGCAGAGGATGGAGTCACAGCCCTCAGCGTCTACCTCACCCCCAAAACCAGTAAGCTCTGATGGGCTTCCCGCTCTGCCATCAACCCCTGCCCCCAGCTGGCTCCCTACCACTTGTGTAGCTTGACCCAGTGAGATTTGGCTGGGGGCGGGGGGAGGGGGGTGGGTAGTGGGGAGGGAGATTCAACTCTCATTTAGTCATTCAACCAACACTTACGGGGCACCACTTGTATGAAAGCACTCTTCCAGGAGCTGGACCATGGCGGACCCCTCCAGCCGGGGGCAGAACTGCCACTAGTAGTTCACCTTTGAGTTTTCTTCCCACCTCTGCATTTAGGACATGACGCCTGTGCGCTCATAAAACAAAGAAGGTGCACATTTTCTAGTTCTTGCACTTGGGCAGTTTTTTGTTTCTTGACTTCAAATCCAGAGCAATAGGTTCCTTTTTTTTGTTTTGTTTTGTTTTTTTGGTTTTTGGGTTTTTTTGAGCTGTGATTCACCTAGTGGAGCATTCCCTGTTGTAAAGTGTGCACTTGAGTTATTTTTAGGAGATTCACACTGTTGTGAGCACATCACTACTGTGTCATTCCTGAGCAGGATTTTTATCACCTGAAAAATGAACCCTGAACTTGTTAGCCGTCATACCCTGTTCTCCCTCCTGACAGCCCCTGGAGACCTAATTTACTTTCTGCTTCTGTGGATTGGCTGATTCTGGACATTTCATGTACACGGGACACGGGACCATAACAATCTGGCTTTTTTCAGCTAGCATAATGGCATAAATTTATTTTTTTCTTTCTTTCTTCTTTTTTTTTTTCATTGGGAGTGCTTTCTGGATCTTGAGTCCTTGCCTGTTCCCAGGTTTTGAAGGTTTCCCCTCTACTTTCTCCTAGAGGCTTTGCAGTTTTAGCTTTTTTTTTTTTTTAAGATTTTATTTATTTATTTGACACAGAGAGAGATCACAAGTAGGCAGAGAGGCAGGCAGAGACAGAGAGGGAAGCAGGCTCCCTGCTGAGGAGAGAGCCCAATGCAGGGCTCGATCCCAGGACCCTGAGGTCATGACCTGAGCTGAAGGCAGAGGCTTAACCACCTGAGCCATCCAGGCGTCCCCAGTTTTAACTTTTTTTTTTTTTTAAAGATTTTATTTATTTATTTGACAGACAGAGATCCCAAGAAGGCAGAGAGGCGGGCAGAGAGAGAGAAAGGGAAGCAGGCTTCCCGCTGAGCAGAGAGCCCGACGCGGGGCTCTATCCCAGGACCCCGAGATCATGACCCGAGCCAAAGGCAGAGGCCCAACCCACTGAGCCACCCAGGCGCCCCCAGTTTTAACTTTTTTAAGATTTTATTTATTTATTTGACAGAGATCACAAGTAGGCAGAGAGGCAGGCAGAGAAAGAGGGGGAAGCAGGCTCCCTGCTGAGCAGAGAGCCCGACACGGGGCTCGATCCCAGGACCCCGAGATCATGACCCGAGCCGAAGGCAGAGGCCCAACCCACTGAGCTACCCAGGCACCCCCAGTTTTAACTTTTTATACACAGGTTTCTGCTGCCTTTCCCATTACCTTTTATGTATGGTGTGAGGTAAGGCTCACAGTTCATTTTTTTCCCCAGCAGCAGTAAATGAGTAACACACCTAACTTCCCACCTGTCATCCCCTTTCCTCCACGGAGGGCCCCTTGCTGATTTCATGTATTTATTCCTTTCTTCCCCAGCCCCCTCCCTGCCGCATGCCACCATGCTGTCATTTTCTCTTCATTGGTTTGTGTCCTTACAAGATGGGTGTTGTCAGCAGGGTTTGAAATCGCAGAAATGAGCCTGGGTGTATACCTCACTTGTCCCCTTCCTTTTGCCCACCCTGCCTTAGGCTTCATGTCCATCTGTGTGGCTGTGCAGGATCCTAATCCAAGGTTTTGAGCCGCTGCACAAAATACAAAAGCCACGTTTTACCTACCCACATCCCTTAAGATAGTCCATTAAGTCTCCAACCGTTGCAAAATAACCGTTCCCCTCTGGAAGGTGGTGAGGGTGGGCAGTGTCTCAGACATCGGGTTGCGTTTTCTTGTCTTGCCGTCTGTCTGCTTATAGGTCTCTGTTTTTCAGTCTTTTGCTCTGTAACCCCATCTCCCTCTGAGTCTATCGGTCATTATAGCCTTCTCCGAGATCCAGTCTTGGTTCCCTTTGCCTCCCTGTTTCTCTATTTTTCTATATGAGCTCTGTCTCTGTCTCTCTCTCTTGTTTTCTGTCTCTGCTTCTCTCTCTCTTTCTGATGGGTTCCTCTCTTCATCCTTGGCCCCTCCCCAGGTGACAGTGGGAACTGGATTGAGATCGCCTATGGCACCAGCTCCGGGGGCGTGCGGGTCATCGTTCAGCACCCTGAAACCGTGGGCTCAGGTCCCCAGCTTTTCCAGACCTTCACTGTGCACCGCAGCCCCGTCACCAAGATCATGCTCTCGGAGAAGCACCTCATCTCAGGTGGGCCTCGCTGGGCTGCCCCCACTGCCCGTCTCCCTGCAGGATGGTGGCCCAGATTGGAGTGTGAAACCAGGGGGTGGCAGAGAATTTTAACCTGGAATGGTAATTGCAGAAGTGGGAGAATCCTATAAGGGGACCCATCCAGGCGAGAGTGAGTAATTCACCAAGTCCGCAAACATTGCTGGAGCACCTGTCGTGGGCCAGGCACCGGGGATACAGTGATGGACGAGACAGGGCAAATCCCTACCCCTGGGGAGCTCATGTTCTGCTGGGGATGGCAAATGATAAACAAATGCATCAGAATAGAAACCACCAACAAGCAGTGATGAAGACCATGAATAAAAAAACAGAGCCGTGTGCATGGCTAGAGCACAGTGGGGTCACTGGGGAAGGAGTTTGGAGCTGAAATGAAGGAGTGGACACGGGGACAGCCGTTCCAGCAGAGGGAACAGGCATTGCAAAGCCTCTGAGCTGGGAGGGTGATGGATGGATCTGAGCGGGGAGCAGGGAGCCCCTGTGCCTGGAGTGGCAAGGGCGACAGAGCCACGCAGGTCTTTGTCCTTGACCCTGAATGGGAAGGAGTCTCTGGAAGGAATGCTGTGAGCAGAGGAGGGCCATGTGTTCACAGGGTCACTCTGGCTGCGTGTGGGGACAGACCCTGGGGGCAGGACAGGAGCAGGGAGTCCAGGGAGGAAGAAGTGATGATGGACAGGACCAGGGTGGGGACAGTGACGGGGTTAGGTGAGATCAGGCTCTGGAATGATTCTGGAGGCAGAGCCAAGAGGATTTTTAACCATTCGGCGTTCTGGGGCATTCTCTAAAGGGGAGGAATTCATAGGGGCCCGCATCGGTACACCTTCGTGGGGGTCCTCCTGGGGCTCGGGCGTATGGGGTGGTGGGGATGCCGTAGCTGGCCTGACCTGCTGCCCACCCCCTTGCTCCTCAGTCTGTGCCGACAACAACCATGTGCGCACGTGGTCCGTGACTCGCTTCCGGGGCATGATTTCCACCCAGCCCGGCTCTACCCCGCTCGCTTCCTTCAAGATCCTGGCACTGGAGTCAGCCGACGGGCATGGCGGCTGCAGCGCTGGCAATGACATTGGTGCCTACCAGCCCCTGGCCCCTGGCCCCATGCGCCCTGCCTGACCCCCACTGGCCGCCATTGGCCCCTTCCCCGAGCCTGGTGGACCTCCATTCTCTTCCCGCCACCTCCCACTCCGTTGAATTCTGTTATCCCATTGTGTCCTCTGACTGCCCCCTGACCCAGGCCCCCTCACCCCGCATCCCTGAACTCCACTGACTGTTGCTAACCCCCGGCCCTCTCTGAGCTCACCCAATTCCAGAAACCTGGAAATGGGGACCTAGGGTCCTAGGAGGGTCTCATCCGCGGGGAAGGAGGCAGAGCCTGGGAGTCTGGAGTCCCAGGGACCCCTGCTGGCCCTGACTCTCCCGCCCCCCCCACCACCACCCTGGTGCAGGCCCCTATGGCGAGCGGGATGACCAGCAGGTGTTCATTCAGAAGGTGGTGCCAAGCGCCAGCCAGCTCTTTGTGCGTCTTTCGTCCACTGGCCAGAGGTGAGGACCATCCCATCAAACAGGGTGTGGGGAGTGGTCAGAGGAGAAGGCAAGATAACAGCTGGGGCATGGAGGCCAAAAGTGGGGTCCTAGCCGAGGGATCCCTGAAGGAGCAAGGGCTAGGAGGGAGCCTGAGGCCTGGCCTGGGTTTGGGGGCTGGAGGAAGCAAAGGTGTGACACGTATGGGTGGCAGTGACGCAGGAGAAACCCCAGGCGCCTATGCTGGACGTCTGGCAGGTGGCCCAGGGTGGTCAGGGCCTGGTGTGGGGGCAGGGAGCACAGGCGCAGGTGTCTGGGCCAGGGGGTGGGGTGTGGGCTGTGGGCCACTGTAGGAGCCCCGAGGGGGTGCTCGCCCTAACCTGGGAAGGGTGTCAGTGAGGCTTTTCTTGAGGAGGGAGCCTTGAGGCCCTCAAGGCTAGAAGTGACCAAATAGGACATCCAGTGGGGTGCAGCATAGTCTGGGGGCTGGAGCAGTGGCCAGGTTGCAGGGCGGGGCAGGCCAATCCAGTGGAAGAGTGGAGAGAGATTTCCTGGGGCGCATGCTGGGGAGCCGTGGCCACTGCAGGGGTGCTGGACTGGAGGTTGGCACTGGGGAGCCATGGTCACTGCAGGGGGTGCTGGACTGGAGGTTGGCACTGGGGAGCCATGGTCACTGTGGGGGGGGCTGGACTGGAGGTTGGCACTAGGGAGCCATGGTCACTGTTGGGGGGGGCTGGACTGGAGGTTGGCACTGGGGAGCCATGGTCACTGCGGAGGGGGCTGGACTGGAGGTTGGCTAGGAGCCACAAAGCCCAGGGAGGAGGCTGGGACAGATGCCTGGCCTGAGCAGGCAGCTCTCAACTGGGTCAGACAGGAGGGGAGGAGGGGGCCCTGGGAGAGATGCTGGAGGCGGAGGGGACTGGTTGGGGGGAACGATAGATGAGGGAGGTACCCAGGATGACTCAGGCCTTCCCTGCGGTGGGACCAGGGGAGAGCGGCCAATGCAGGGGAGAATCCCACCTGAGGCAGCAGCACCCAGAGAGAGAGCACGGAGGAGCGGGGGGATAAGGAGCCTTGGGATGGTGGTTGCAAAGGCAGGAACTGAGGCCATAACGGTGGGGTCTGAGGCCCTGGAAGGGTGTAAGGACAAGAAGACTAGCCACAGCCAGGGTGACCCCCTCCCCTCTGTCTCAGGGTGTGCTCTGTGCGCTCCGTGGACGGCTCCCCCACCACCGCCTTTACGGTGCTCGAGTGTGAGGGCTCCCGGCGGCTTGGCTCTCGGCCCCGGCGCTACCTGCTCACCGGGCAGGCCAACGGCAGCCTGGCCATGTGGGACCTCACCACCGCCATGGACGGCCTCGGCCAGGCCCCTGGTACTCCCTGCCCCGCCTCAGTGCTGGCCCAGAACCCTCCACTCCCCACTCCAGCCCCTCTCCTCAACCCCCTTCATCAGTCTCCCTCCCCAAGCCCTTGGCCTCTGACCCCTTTCCTCTGCCTTTGAACCCTACCTTGCCCCAGCGTGTCCACCCCACCCTCTTAGCTTCTGAGCCCTGTTCCTGGACCTCTGCCTTTTTTCTCCCATCCTGACCTCAGCCCTTGCACATGACCCTCGTCCCTTGCCCAGTGATCCTTGTCTTGCCCCCCTGACCCACTTCCGTGCCCCCCAGCTGGTGGCCTGACGGAGGAAGAGCTGATGCAGCAGCTGGAGCAGTGCGAGCTGGCGCCCCTGTCGGCCTCCCGGAGCTCCCTCCGCAGCCCCTCCCCCCGCACCTCCGTCACCAGGTAGGCCTGACTCCACTTCCCCTTTGTGAGGTGGGGGAGGGGGCCGAATAGGGCCGTGGGGTGGGGGGAGGGGGTTTGCTGGTGAGCAGCAACCCCTCACCAGCCCAGGATGACCCACGCTGACCCTCATCACCGCTCCCTGCCCCCCCAGTCTTCACTTGGCCTCCAGCAACACCTCCCTGTCTGGCCGGCGCGGGAGCCCGAGCCCCCCACAGGCTGAGGCCCGGCGTCGTGGGGCAGGTAGCTTCGTGGAACGCTGCCAAGAACTGGTGCGGGCTGGACCAGAGCCCCGCCGGCCACCAACACCAGCCCCTCGGCCCGCCACGGGTCTGGGAGCCCCCCTTGCACCCCCCAAGGTGAAGCTCAACGAAACTTCCTTCTGAACACAGTTACCATGGTGCCTTTGGATACCCAGATCCTGGGGGTGGGGGGTCAGGGGGGCCTCTGGTGCCTCCCTGCTTCCTGTCAGAGCCCTGGGTTCAGGGCCAGGGCCTCCTTGGAGTGGTCACTGTTACTAAGCCCCCACTGTCCCCCCTTTTCTGGAGCCAAAGTCACCTTTCCCTAATAAAGTTCTCACTGCCAACACCTTGCTGACATTCTTTTTTTTTTTTTTTTGACACAGAGAGAGAGATCACAAGTAGGCAGAGCAACAGGCAGAGAGAGGGGGAAGCAGGCTCCCTGCTGATCGGGGCTCCATCCCAGGACCCTGAGATCATGACCCCAGCCGAAGGCAGAGGCTTAACTCACTGAGCCACCCAGGCACCCCAACCTTGCTGACATTCTTAGAAGGTTTGGGGACCCCCAGGGAAAGGGTGGGAGAGATGTGGGGACCAACCAGATGTTTGGCTATAGATTCAGGAACATCTGGCTGTCTTTTCGGTTTAAGCAAAGAAGGGGAACGTAATGGTTTACCCCTGGCTTCAGGCATAGTTGGATCCAGGGATTCAAAAATCCATCCAGAATGTCTTTCCATCTTTTGGCTTTGCTTGCCTCTGGATGCATCATTCTCAGTCAGGTTTTCCCCTCTGGGTGCCAAGATGACTCCAGGTACCTCCTTAGCAACTTTTTTCCTCTCTAGCATCAGCTAAAAAATCACATGCCCTATTCTTACTGGCTCGAATGTAGTCAGATGACCACCCCGGAACCAATCACTGTGCCCCGTGTGATGGAGGCCTTCCACTGTTCCAAGGGTCCTCTGCCCTCACAAGCCAGGAGGTGAGATCATTTCTCCCCTCCAACGGGAGGAGGAGTTCCTGAAAGGTGAATCAGGGTACTGTTCCCACAAGCGGGGATGGATGGCTGCAGGTCAACAGAAACACAGATGTTGGCTAGACAATTGCCACATCCTTAACATTTGTACCCTAAACCTAGCCATGGCCAACACCTTGCCCACATCCCTGGCTGCCCAGTCTCATCCCTTTCCTGCCCCAACCAGAGAAGTTATGTGGGACACGTTCCACTCACTCCAGCTTAATATCCTTGAGGTTTTCCCCCAAATAATACCTATTCCTATGGCAACTTCTCAGGAAAGTTTTCTGCCTCTTTTCCTTGGGCCAATGAAGAGGAGAGGGGGCCAGACTCAGGACAAGGGGTTTTAGAATATTGCTAATTTGAGAATCCCAGAGTTTCTGGAATGCCAGAGTTTCTGTAACAGTGGAGAGGGGTCCAGAATGTAAGGGAATCTTCTAGAATGCTAGTGGATGAACAGCATTAGGGTCCTCCCCCTCATTTCAGAGAATGCAGTCTGTAAGAGTTTTCTTGGCAAAAGGACCTGGAAGTCAATGATTCTAGAATAGGGGAGTGTTCTAGAATACATATGAATCTACACTTGTAAGACTATTTTGTATGCCAGAGTTTCTGGAATGCTGACAATTCTAGGACACAGAAAGCAATCTGGAGTACTAGAAAATCTAGAGCATAGGGGCATTCTGGAATGTCAGCTTTTCTAGACCACTAAAGGATTTGTTGGATTTCTGAGAAATCCATAATGGCAGGGGGATCTGGATTGTCAGAGAATCTAAAATATGATTGGGACGTGAGTGATTCTAAAATGTGAGTGTTCTGGAATACCTGCAAATTTCAGACTCTGGAAATGTTTTTACATGTTGGGACATCCAGAACCCCGGGGGGGTGTTTGCATGTTAGGAAGTCGAGAATGTTAGGATGTTCAAGCATCTAGAAGGTGGGATGTTTTATAATGCTCCCAGATCTAGAATATTGAGATAGTTTTTCCTTGCCAGGGAATGCAGAACACTTGTGTTTCTGGAATGCTGGTGATTCTAGAACTGAGAGAGAGAGAATAAAAAAATCTGGAATGCTAAGGAGATTTGTCTGTTTGTTAATACTAGGGATAAAACCCTGGGTGTGAGCACATGATGGAAGGAAGCTTCCAGAATGCCATGACTCTAGAACTCGGAGGGATTCTGAAGGGTTGAAAGCAGATCAGGATCCAAGAGATGACATAGAAACAACCCTGGGAGATACTGGCACTGTCAGGGAGGGATTGGGAGCCTGGGGGAATCCAGAGGCAGGGGGGATGGGAAGCCAACACCATCCCCGGAAGTTGTAGTGGTGAGCCAGAGGCCGTTGCCTAGCAACAAGCATTGAAGATGCCCCGGCTCCCAGGCAGAAGGGAGAAATTTCGGCAGCGCCCCCAGCAAATGCTCCAGCCACGGGGTAGGAGGTGAGGAGGAGGGCAAGGGGGCGGGGGGTTGTCAGGACACGCTGTCCTGCCGGGCCATGTTAACTAGATTGCGGGGGCTTCACAAAAACAGGGACACAGCACAAATTCAGTGGGCAGTCAGACACTCCATCATCATGCTAGGACTGCCCATGGATGCCCGCGAGTGGGGCCTGAGTGTCGCTGTTACTGCTCTAAAGAGCTGCGTGTCCCTGGATGGCGGGTGGGCCCAGATTCTGGCTGTCAGTGTGGGATGGAGGCGTGGATTGCTGTAGGTGGCAGTAACAGTGTGCGTGTGGCTGTGTGAGTTACCGGGGTGCCTCGCTGTAATGGGGGGGTGAGGGGTGCCCGTCCATCCTGCACACCCTCCACTGGAAGAAGGAGCTGGAGTGGGGGGGTGAGGATGAAGCTGGATCGGTTGATATTCTTAGCCTAGGATGGGCCCTATATGGTCAGGGCCCGCGGCCTCCTATCCTGTGGGGGTGGAGCCTGTGACCCACTGGGGGCGGAGCTAAGTTTCCAGAACTGGAAATCTTAAGACTCAAACCGCCTTGAGGGTTGGGGCCTGGGAACCCCCCCACCCGAGGCGGGGCAGACATGAAAGGGGTGGGGCTTGGGATGCTAAGTATAGGGCTGCGCACGAATTTGCTGTGGGAAGGGCAGTGACCTGAAACTCAGAGGAGAAGGGGGCAAGTGGGGAGCCGGATCTGAAGGTGGTGGGGGTGGGGGGCGGTGACTTTAGAAGAAGAGAAGTGGGATGTGTAATTGCGAAGACAAAGGGTGGGGCCTTGAATTTATAATGAAGGGAAGGGGCTGGGCTTGAGACCTACCACTTCGAGAGGGGGGCCCGCTGTAAGCAAGGCTTGGAGCCTGGAACTCCCTAAAGAGAGTGCAGGTGGGGCCTAAGGCCCCCTGTGGCTTGGGGCTCCAGAAGGATGGTAGAGGACCCTGGGAGGGGAGAGGACTGGAATTTTCCAAAGGGAGTGTCAGTTGGGAGGTGCGCTCTTGGGAATCTTTATAAAGGCTCAGGTTAGGGAAAGAGAGTCTAATAACCTCGCGGGGCAGCGGTGGAGAAGAGGTGTATGGAGAACAGCTCTCTGGGAGCCAAGTCTGGGGGTCGGGGCGGAGCCTGGATCCTATGAGGAACAGAAGCTACGGCCTTCTGAGGAACAAGCTTTTGCTTGTTGCACCTGGAACCCCTGAGCCACAGGGCCTTGAGAAAAGGAAATCCTTTGGGAAGGTACAGAGTGGGCCTGGGGCCTCAGAGGGGCCAGACTTGGGGCCTACTGCAGGATTAGCACTCCCCGCCCCGCCCCCCCGCATGAGAAGTGGACACTTTTGGGGGCTTCCAGCGTTTATCCCAGTCAGGGAGCAAATTCAGATTAAATTCTCCCACAACTGAACGAAGGATGAGGCCTGTGCATGAGAGTCTAGTTTAGGGGAGCCGACCCAGTGCCTACGCATCCCTCCCAGCCATAGGGAGGGGTCCCAGCATCTCCACTCCTCAGCTTCTCCTTCCGGAGTCGGCACCTGACTCCCGATTTCCCCTCCAGCACTGAGAACTCCGGGCCCCAGCGCCCCCCGCCCGGCACCTGTCCCTCTTAGCCCCTCCCCTGCCGCCTTCCGATTGGCCAAGCGGGCAGCGCCCCCTGGCGGCATTGGGCTCCGATTGGCGGGAAGTTCGCAGCCGCGGCGGGGACTGTGGAGAAAATGAGTCGGCCTCGGGCGGGGGCGGGGGGCGGGGCCGCGCCGGGCCGGACCCGCTGGACAGACAGCCCGCCTGGAGCCGGACTCCACGCCGGACACGATGCGGCGGCGGCCTGGCCCCAGCGGCCGCCGCCCCCTTCTGCTGGTGCTGCTGCTGCAGCTCTTCGCAGCCACCGCCTCCGCCGCCAGCCCCAGCCCCAGCCCCAACCCCAGCGAGGCCGTCGAGGTTGCGGGGATCCCGGGCCGCCCGGCAGGGTAAGCCCCGCTGCGACCCCTTCTTCCTTGTGCCCCCTCACCCAATAAGTCTGGTGGTCCGGAAGCACCAGGACTTGCGGATTTAGGGGGATGACGAACCCAGTGTTTCGGGGGTAGTGATGAAAGAGCCAGAGCCCTTGGATTTATTAGGACCCTCTATTTTGCAGGGCTTAGAATCGGGGAGTACTGAAATGTGGAGGCGAGGGATTCGTCGCTGGTGTGGTAGATGGAGAATATGGCCCCAGGGAATTCTAGGGTATTTTCGGCGAAGGGTCCCAGCTTCTATGGGGATGGAGTTTTGAGTTTTCCCACGATGATAGGTGGGTGGGGCCCTTCAGATGGGATGGGGTTCCCCAAGCTTCTTAGGTGCTTGGAAGGAACAGGAGTAGCGGAGGTTATGAAGGGGCTCTATGGTGGGGTTGAGATGCCCTGGTTTTCTAGGGTTTGGGAACGTCTGGATGAATTAAAAGGGACCCTTGGATTTTCCTAATAACTTAGGAAGACGTGGACTTCGGGCTTGATGGCCGAGGAGCTTGCAAGGGGGGGTTGTGCGGAGGAGATTCTTCGGATTTCATGAGGGTTGGGAATGCTCTGGTTTCCTAGAATTTGAGGATCCCGGGCTTGAATGAGGGACCTGTGATTTCGCGGCATGCGATCCAAAATTTCCTATAGATTTGAGGTTTATAGCTATTCTTCCTGTCTACGGGTGAAGATCTCGAAGAAAGCAGTATGCCCAGCACCCCCACCCCCAGCCCTGCGGCCCAGCGCTCGGTTACAAAGGCCCCGGGCTCCGCTCCCGCCCGGGTATCTGCGAATGCGTTTAGTAACCCGAGCCGCGCCGGGGGCGGGGCCGGGAAGGGGTTAACCCGGAGAAAAGGCGGGAGGAATAACGGCAATATCGGGGGTCCCGGAGGCTTCCATCCGGGCGGTCTCCTCCCTCACTGGCCCCCACCCGTCTGGAAAGAGTCCGTGCGCCCGACGTCCCCTTCACAGCATCTCCCCACGGCCCTTTTCTCGGGGCCTGCGCGCGCGTCCTCGTCTCTCGTCCCCCTTAGCCTGGAGATAATGGATTTGTCTGGGGGGCCCCCTGGTTGTGACGCACTTGCGCTGGAGCTGAGGACTCCGCTATCCAGAATCTGAGACCCTCTGGGCGCAGAGATTTCTCGAAGAACGACTCCTTCCTCCTGGTCAGGCGGGAAACTGAGGCCCAAAGACCAGGAGATGCTGGCTCAAAGACACACCTCGTGGAAGGGCAGGAACGGTCTAGAACTCAGGCCTTGGGATTCCCAGTTCTGGGCTGTGGCTCCTTCGGTAACCCCCTCCACCTCAGCACCCTGCAGGACCCACAGTCAAAAGAGGACCTCCCTCCCCAGCTGCGGAGGCCTGTGGACGTGGCGCCACCTGCCGGCATTGCTCGGGATGACGGCTGAGTCAAAGACAGGGATAAGCGGGGAGGGCTGGGTTCTAGATTCCCAGACAGTCGGGGGCTTGGAAATGAGCTTAGAAACCCTCTTTGCGTCTTTAAAAAAAAAAAAAAAAAAAAAGACTTTAAAATGTCCTTACCAATGAGACTTTACCACTAAACACTTCAGAAAATAAGTAAAAGTAGGGTTGCTGTGACCTCCATCCCTGGAGAGTCTATGCCAATTTGCCTCCCAGGGTTCAGATGGGGAAACTGAGGCTTCCAGCATGGTGCTTCAGACTGATCAAACATCTATTTCGAGTGCTCTCAAGGCTTCTCTTGGCTTTCTCTCCCCTACTCCTTGTTTCCATCTCTGGGGAGTCTTAGAGAACTGGGGGCCTGAGTGACTTCCACCCCTGTTTATAGTCTTGCTGCTTGTCGGTGCTGCCCAGGCCGATCGCCCAGGAGAAGTCGCTGTCTCAGAGGTGGGTTCTTCTAGGTGGGGTATGGGTAGTGAGTGCAAGGGGGTAAGAGCAGAGGGGTGGGGTCTCCCTTCCCCACCCTGCCTCCCAGCTGGAATGCCGGATGCACTTGGTGGAAAGAAAGACTTGGTCCCCTCCTTCTCCACTTAGTCCCTGGCTGTCTCCGAAGCCTCCTGCAGGGTCCAGAGCTGCCTGCCTGAAAAGTGTGCAGGCCCTCCGCAGTGCCTGACCCCCGTGCCCCTGGTGCTGCCGACCCCCAGCCCCAGCGTGAGGAAGAGACAGGTGTCCCTCAACTGGCAGCCACTGACGTGAGTGTGCGATCCCTCCCTGCCCAGACATTCGGGAGCTCCCAGCTCCGCCACTATTCCCCACACACCTTTCTCTCTGCTCCCTGTGTCTCTTCTCCCTTCTCTGTCTCTCTCTCTCAACTTGTATTGCTGTTTCTAGCTCTCCTTTTCTCACCTATCCCATTCTCTGCGTCTTTCAGTCTCCATTTCTCTGCCCCTGTCTCCATGCCCTCTGTCTGTATGTGTTCTTTTCCATTTCTGTCTCTGTTTCTCCCATCATTTTCCTCTGTGTGTCTCTGACTGTCTCTCTCTTTCTGCCTCTGTCTTCTCTCCTCTTTCTCCCTTCCTCATCTCCATTCCCCCCGCCCCATCTTTGCCTCCGTTTCTCCCCAAGCCTGTGGAGAACACTCAAGGTCTGGTCCCTGGAAAGGGATTTGGGGGGGGGCGCGGTTGGAGAGCAGCCACTGGGAGATCTCCTGGCACAGAAGGCCCCTTCCAGCTAGGGACTGGGGGGAGGGAGTGTCCACCTAACTTCGTTTGTCTCCTCGGCCCTCTCCTACCCAGGCTGCAGGAGGCCAGAGCTCTGCTGAGACGAAGGCGGCCCCGGGGGCCGGGGGGCCGGGCACTGCTGAGAAGGAGGCCCCCACAGCGCGCCCCTGCCGGCCAGACCCAGGGTAAGAACATCCGCCCTTCCTCTGGCGGGGGGCAGGGGGGTGGGTTCCGGGCCAGATAAAGCCGTCTGGTTCCCACGGTCCAGCCGCCGCCTAGCTGCCCCCCATTGTAGCTCAGCCCCCCGCCCTATCCAGGCCCCCAGGACACCGACCCTCTAGGGACCCTGGCGTCCCGCCGCGCGAGGTGAGCCCGGGACAGGACCAGACGCCGGCCAGAGGCGCTGACCCGCGGGGGTGGGGCCGGGAAGCCAGGCGTCCGGGCTCCCTGCGGCCAAAGAGGGGGGCGCTGTCCCGGCAGAGAGCGCAGCCGAACTAGCCCAGACAACAAAAGCGATTGTGCGGGTTGGCGCCTGCCCGGTCACCGAATGCCCAAAATTGTGGGCCGGCCCGGAGCCAAAGGCCTCCCCCTGCTTCCCCGACCCTCCCTCTGCCCTCCTCCCACTCCGGTGCTCGGCCCCTGGGCTAGCACACCCCCTAGTCTCAACTACCCTCTAAAGTCCCCCTCCTGCTGTGGCCTTCAGCCCAGATGTGTCCCCTTCTCCCTAAAGTCTTCCAGATGTGGGCATCCGGCCAGATGTGAGGACCCCCGCCCACAGCCTCAATCCACCGTTCGCTCTTGTCCATTCTGACTTCTCCTACCAGGTGTGGGGGGTCCTGGCCAGATGTGACTGCATCCTCAGATGTGCCCCTCCCCGCCAGCGTCCTGCCCACAATCCAGACCCCCAATTCCTTCACGTTCCCAGGTGCACCGACCCTTCTTCTCTCCCCCAGATGGGCCACCTGGCTGCCCAGATGTGCCATGACAGCCCCCTATCCAGATGAAGCCTCTTTCTGTGTGTCTAGGGCGGGGAATCAGCCTTTACCGGCCTCCCCAAAGTGGCCCCCACTACTCTTTTCCTCTTTGTGGATTCAGCCCTGTCTGGGGGGAAACCGGCCCGCCCCCACCTGTTCCCTTCCCCGCCGCTCCCTTGCGGGCCCCATTCACTTGTTGGTGCGAGGCGGGGGCAGACGGGGCGCCCCCCTCCCCCCTGTGAGTCTAGCGCCCAGCCTGCGCGCCTCTGGCTGCGCGCCCAGCCCCACGCGCCCCCGCGCGGCCGCCGGGGAGGGAGTGGTGGGGAGGGGGGGCCTGAGCGGGGGCGCGGCCGCCCTCCCCCGCAGGCGGGCGGGCGCGGCCGGGCCCCTCGGGCGGGCTGGGGCGGCGGCGCGGCGGAGCGCGGCGCTGCAGCCATGGCGGGCGGCGCGCGGGTGTCGCTATTGGTGCTGCTGGCGCTGCTCGGGCCGCAGCCCGTGCTGGGCCGGCCCCGAGAGCGCCTCCGCGTGCGCTTCACCCCGGCCGTGTGCGGCCTGCGCTGCGTCCATGGCCCCACCGGCTCCCGCTGTACCCCGACCTGCGCGCCCCGCAACGCCACCAGCGTGGACAGCGGCGCGCCCGGCGGGGCGGCCCCGGGGGGACCCGGCTTCCGCGCCTGTGAGTGCGGGGTGGTGGTCCCGGGGGAGGGGTTCCTTGGGGGAGGAGGGTCCCCGGGGATGGGCGAGACAGCCCCCCAGGGAGAGGGAGCCCAGATTCGGTATGCAGGAGTGCTGGGGAATCCCTGGGGTATTTAAGGAAGGGGGACTTAAATTCCTGGCGTTTGGGGTTGAGCCCTGAGGGTCCAGATTTTGCAAGCAATGAGGATTCTCAGGGACCTGTGGCGTCCCACGTGAGGGGACTGGGGCCAGCTTTCATGCCTCTGAGTTAAAGCGGGAGATACCAGAACTGAGGGGCCTGGAGCTTGGGGGAAGGGGGCCCCAATTCTGAGGTTGTAAGGAATCCCTGGAGACCAAGGGAGGGCTTCAGGGCCCTGAGAGGTGTCCCAGTTTCTGTCTTGGGTGGGAGGCATTATTAAAGTCCAGGGTGAGAATGCCTGTGAAGAGGGGGATTGGGGTGAGGAAAGTTGATCCCAAGAGCTGAGAGGGAAAGGGTCCCTAGAAGGAGGGTCTCTGCAGGCCACTGAGTTGCAAAAGTCCCACGTGGGAGAGAAATCCAGATAGGAGGCCTGGAGGAAGGGGCGCCCCCTGGGGGGCAGAGGGGACAGGAGGGTGTTCTACCGGCACCCCTACAGTAGGAAGCCCCCCCCCTCAGGTGAGGTAGGGAGGGCCAGCCACCTGTTGGCCCCAGGATGCCGGGATGGGCGGGCTCTCAGGGTCGGGGCCTACCTGCCCCCAACCTCAGAGGCCCTCTGGAGTGGGGAGTGGGGGCCCCTGGTTCTGAGAACTCGCCCAGCCTGGCCCCCAGCCAATCCAGCCCTGGCCGGCGTGAGCTCATCTCCCGCCTCAGCCCCCGCCCGCTGCCACTCCCTCCCTCCTCCCCTCCCTCCCTCCTTCCTACACTCACTCCCGGCCCAGCCCCAACGCGCCCGTGCCAGGCGCCGTGCCCAGGCGGGTGCCAAGCCCCTGGAGGCTCAGGAGGGGCATGTAAAGGGGGGCTGACCCTGGCAGGACCCCGATGTCCTCAGCTCCTTATTCCTCCAGAGGCGTGGGGCATGGAGTTGGCTGTACCCGTGTAACCAGCCGTCCGGGGTGTGGGAGCCCCAAGGGGGCTGGGTGGTGTGATGGAGAAAAGGTGGAGAAATGCCGGTGGAGGCTGGAAAATGCCCTGAGACCTAGCTGGATTACTGTGACCACTACCAGAGACCCTTCCTATTCTGGAACCGTGATTCCTAGTTAAGTTTCTCCTGCTACTCAATTAAGGACCCTTATTAGGGCACTCCAGAGTCCTGGCCTGACTCCCTTAAGTAGGGGAGCTCAGCATCTCAGCCTTCAGACCCTAAGCCTCCTCCCCCCCCATCAACAGACTCCAGAGACCAGCCCCTCCAGTAAAGTTCCCTCCCATTCTTCTGATGTAATCCCCCCAAACTGTGCCCCTCACCAGAGAACTCTGTAGTATTGTCCCTCAGCTACTCCTCCCTACTTCTCAGAGAAACCCCAGATTACAAACCCTGTACAGCGATAAACCCATTCCCTCGCTGAATTCTCTTTCCACAAAAGACTACCATTCTCTTATATTTCCAACTGAGTGCCATCAGATTCCTGATTCCTGTCTTTCCAAGCCCTGCTTTTCCAGCTGACCCCTCCCTGGGAACTTCTGATCCATGTGTCTTCAGAGAACCCCAGAACTGCTCTTAATCAGCTGGTTCTCACAAGAAGACTCTGCAGACACTGTGCCCTCTATGCAGCCATTAATCCAAAAACTTGGGCACCTAATCCCTTAGCTGGGAGGGGATGGGGGATCCACAGTATGTAAGAATCTTCCCAGACAGTTGAGGCTCCTGTGTACTGGGGACTCCCAGGGAATCCCACTTCTCCATGTAAACCCTGTTCTCAGCACCCTATTTGGCTGTCCCCCAGAAGGCACTGGAGTCCTGTTTTCTAGGTAACTCTCCCCAAAAGAGTTTAACAGACTTCTAATGAAAGGGAGCTTCAGTTTCCTCTGAGCTAGGCTCTCTTTCCATTCTAGAAGTTGAGCCATCTTTGAATCCCAGAGCACTGCACTCTATCTGATCTCCTTCCAGGAGTCCAGTCTCTACCCTTCTAAACAGAAGGGTCTCCCTCTCTGCTTTTCCCCTCTCCACTGTGTGGCTCAGAATCCCACACACGCCTTCCTGGACGGCCCCAGCCGCCTGCCCCCTTCCTCCCTCCGCACAGCTGTCTCCAGCTGTTCTCTGCAGCCCCAGGGGAGAAAGGGAGGGGGTGCCCTCTCAGGATACGTCCGGCCTTCTTTGGCTCAGAGGACTCGGGGCTCCCCAAGGGTCCGGAATGCGGAGCCGCCGCCCTACCCCCGCCGCACCCCTCTCTTTGTTTACCCCGCCGCACAGCTGGCAGTGCCCCGCCCAGAGGTGGCCAGGGGCCCAGCGAGGGCGCGCAGAGGGGAGAGAAGGCGCGTCCCCGTCGCGGCCCCGCCCCGGGGCTACAGGAGGCGGGAAGGCAGAGCGAAAACTCTGCAGCCAGAGCCGGAGGGGACGTGGGCGGAGACAAAGCGCGGTGGGTGGGGCTAGGACGCCCAGATAGCTAGGGAGGTGGGGCGGGAGGAGCGTGGGCTGGGGGAAATCGGCGTGAGGAAAGGCGGGTGGGCGGGGCTAAAGGCAGCTGGTTAAACACCTTGACAGCCGAGGTTTAGAATCCGGTGGATAGAAGGTAATGTGGGCGAGTAGCTTGCAAGGGGACGCACAGCCAGTAGACGGAATCTGAGTGTCGTGGACCTCTGCAGACGGGATGTGCGTGTGCCTAGAATGGTAAAGAGATAGAGTTGGGAGACGGGAGTGGTGCCAGGCAGGTGGCCAAAATGTCGATTTGGTCAATGGAAGAGACCGGCGCCGGGCCGGCGTAGCTAAAGACCCAGCCAGATGATTAGGTGGGCGGGGCTAACTGCTTAGGAAAGAGCGAGAGTGGTCTGGGCTGAACCAATGGGCGGGGACAGCGCTGTCTGGGTGGGGCTGGAACGTCTGGACCCGGCCTCAAAGTGGGACTGGAGAGGAAGGGCGGAGTGACCTGAGAGTGAATGAAGAGCGGGAGGGCCTGGGGACCTGATCCAGGGGGCGGAGCTATACCAGAGGGCTGGACGACGGGACCCAGCCAGTGCAGGTGGCCAGGGTTGGTGGGGGTGACACAAGACAGCTCAAGGCGGAGCGACTTACAACGAGGTCATACTTTGAGTATAACGTTAAGGTCTGAGCTACCCTCTCTCTCCCCCCAGTCCTGTGTCCCTTGATCTGTCACAACGGCGGTGTGTGCGTGAAGCCTGACCGCTGCCTCTGTCCCCCGGACTTCGCTGGCAAGTTCTGTCAGCTGCATTCCTCGGGCGCCCGGCCACCGGCCCCAGCCATGCCGGGCCTCACCCGCTCGGTGTACACCATGCCACTGGCCAACCACCGCGACGACGAGCACGGTGAGGAAAATGAGGCCCGGGTCCCCTCTGCTCCATCTGTTTACTATCTCGCCGTTTCTCTGACCCTCATCTTTCCTGCCTTCCCCTGAGTACCCTTCTCCAGGGCGCCCTTCTCCCCATTCCTAGCCCCAGTCCGTAAGAACCCGTGGCGACACCCCTTTGCCCTGCCGTGCCTCCCTCCAGGCGTGGCGTCCATGGTGAGCGTCCACGTGGAGCACCCGCAGGAGGCGTCCGTGGTGGTGCACCAGGTGGAGCGTGTGTCCGGCTCTTGGGAGGAGGCGGACGCCGAGGCAGTGGCACGGGCGGAGGCGGCGGCGCGGGCGGAGGCGGCGGCGCCCTACACCGTGCTGGCACAGAGCGCTCCGCGCGAGGACAGCTATTCTGATGCCTCCGGCTTCGGTTACTGCTTTCGGGAGCTGCGCGGAGGCGAAGTGAGACGAGGCGGGTGGGGAGGGGCCCGGAGCGTGCCACCACGCGGGGGTGCGCTCACCCAACACTTTTCCGCAGTGTGCGTCCCCGCTGCCCGGGCTCCGGACTCAGGAGGTGTGCTGCAGAGGGGCAGGCTTGGCCTGGGGCGTTCACGACTGTCAGTCATGCTCGCAACACCTGGGTAAGCCCCAGGACGTCCCTGAGGTGCTCGGAGCTGGGGAGAGGTGATAACCCCGTGGCTCCTGGTACTCTGCCCGCAGACAAACCGTGTTCACAAAATCAAGCCACACCTGCCCAGCTGTGGGGATCATTTCCAGTCTAGAGCTATCCATACCGCTCTGGGACCGCCCACTCCACTTTCTGACTTTGGCTACTCTGTCCTCACCCCACCTTTATGCCACGGCCCCACTCATGCATTTCTGGAGCCTCCCACGTTGCCTTCTGTCCCACCTCCTCAAGCCGCACCCAACATCTTTTAACCCCTCCCACCCCTCTTTTGTCCCCGCCCACCTATTTTCGCTCCGCCCGCCCCTGGCCCACCCCTCTCTTCTCTCCACAGGGATTTCAGACCGAGTGGGCACCCCAGATGGACCGTGTCCAACCGGCTTTCAAAGGGTTAATGGGTCCTGCCAAGGTAAGCTCGGGGAGGGGGAGGGCACGGGGCAGGAGTGGGAAGGGCTTGGCTCTATGAGCTGGGCTGGCAGGGAGCTCTTCCCTGAAGCTACTGAGACCACGGAATTCCTGGCAGATGTGGATGAGTGCGCGACCGGTGGGCGCTGCCAACACGGGGAGTGCGCGAACACGCACGGCGGGTACACGTGCGTGTGCCCCGACGGCTTCCTGCACGACTCATCCCGCAGCAGCTGTATCTGTGAGCCACCGGGAGGGGGCTGAGGGTGTATCCCAAGTCCGTCCTCCCAGCCCTCAGACCCATTCCAGAGCATCCCTGGGCCTTAACTCCCTTAGACTCCCCAGGTCCTCCCAGACTCCCCCCGTCACTCTTATTACACCCCCCTCAGAACGTCTCAGACTTTTACACACCCTCAGACTCCCTAGACCTTCTTTAGCCCATCTAAGAACCCTTCAAACCTTTAGGTCTGTATCCTTTCAGATCTTCAGATTTTCTTCAGCTCTTCTCAGGCCCGGAATCCCTTTGTCTCCCTCCACCACCAGACCTTCTGCAGACCCCAAGATCCTTCTCAGATTCCCTCATTCCCTCCTCAGGGCCCAAACCTTTCTCAGACCTCCAGACCCCTCACCTCTCCTGCAGACCCTCTCAGACCTCTTCTGAACGGCCTTTACACCCATTAAACCCTCCCGGGGGCTATCCTCCTGTCTCCCAGATCCCCTACTTCCGCTACACTCCCAAGCCCGCCCTGAATAATTTTCACCCCCACCGCCAGCCCAGCACGTGATCTCAGAGGCCAAAGGGCCCTGCTTCCGCGTGCTCCGCGACGGTGGCTGCTCGCTGCCCATTCTGCGCAACATCACCAAGCAGATCTGCTGCTGTAGCCGCGTGGGCAAAGCCTGGGGTCGAGGCTGCCAGCTCTGCCCACCCTTTGGCTCAGGTGAGCGCCTCCCGCCTTGGCCTATCTCTAGACTTGACTAACTTGGTGCCCACTCTAGCCCCGCCCCCGGGCCCTAGCCTTGGCCACGCCCCGAGCCCCTGAGATCCTCAGACTGGACTCGGGCTGGGCCCCACCCCACCTTTGGCCACACCCACCCCTGAGACACACCCCTGAGTCACCGCCAGACTTGACAACCCCTAGCCCTTTGGATATGCTCCTTGCCCAACGGTGTCCCCAAGCTTTGGCCAAGCCCGAAGTTCCTGAGACCCTGCCTTCAGCCTACGCTCATTCTTGGGCTCCACCCCAGACACCCCCTTTCCTGAGACATTTCCCCGGCAGTCTGCCTCCTGTTTAAAGCCAGACCCTCCGACAGACGAAACCAGATTCCACTCTCAACCCTTGTCCCTGTCCGTATCCCAAATAAGGAAAAACACCTTTGGTCACACCCTTAGCCTCTAAGATGTCCCATTCTTTGGCCAGGATATTACCTCAAACCAGCATCTAACCCAAACCCCTGACCCACACCTAAAGCCAAGCGCTGCCCCCAGTCAAGGCCAGATTCTAGACCCCTCTTCTCATTCCCTCCTACTTTCACGTTCTGTCTCTCTCCCTCCCTTTCTTGTTCCCAGAGGGTTTTCGGGAGATTTGCCCTGCTGGCCCTGGCTACCACTACTCGGCCTCTGACCTCCGCTACAACACCAGACCCCTGGGCCAGGAGCCACCCCGAGTGTCCCTGAGCCACCGGGCTCCACCCTCCACCCCTAGGCCACCCACAGGTGAGCTGGCTTCTGGAGGAGGAGATGCCATCTCCAAGGGGAGGCCTCAGCCTCATAAGGAAAAGAGGAGAGAGAGGAGGGGGGACACCAAATCTAGGTCTCCATTTACTGGTACCCTTTCTTTGCCAGGCTTTCTGCCCACCCGCCGTCCAGAACTCCCACCTGAGCACAGGCCGGGCCCTGAGCTTCCCCTGCCCAGCATCCCTGCCTGGTCTGGTCCTGAGATCCCTGAATCAGGTGCAGTAGAGGGAATCGGGGGCATCGATGGGGGTATTACAGGTGGGGATTCTAGGAGGGAGCTCCAAGGTGAAGATCTCAGGATAGGGATGTTACAGCAGGAGGAGTTAAGGAACGGGTGAGAAGAGAGAAAGGTTTCGACGGTCAAGTGTTGAGTAACATTAGGAGCAGGTGTCATACAGGCCTGGGTTCAAGTTCTCTGTCAATTAAGCAAGTCATTTAACCTCTCTGAGCTCAGAAGCGGACTTGCAGAGGGACATCCATGAGGGTGCCTTAGGCAGAGGATCGGAGGGGATTGTCCTGGGATGAAGGGGACAGAGGATTCAGAGATGGGGGAACCCTGGTTGTCTGGACCGTGCCCCCCCCCCCAGGTTCCTCGGCGGGCGTGTGTCAGCGCAATCCCCAGGCCTGTGGCCCGGGACGCTGCATCCCGCGGCCCAGTGGCTACACCTGCGCGTGCGACTCCGGTTTCCGGCTCAGCCCGCAGGGCACACACTGCATCGGTGAGCCTGGCAGTGGTGGTGGACGGAGGCGGGGCGGGGGGGTGCTCTGCCAATCGCCTCCTGACTAGCCCCGTCCATGCCCTCAGACGTGGACGAGTGTCGCCGCGTACCCCCGCCCTGTGCCCCCGGGCGCTGTGAAAACACGCCAGGCAGCTTCCGTTGCGTGTGTGGCCAGGGCTACAGAGCGGGCCCGCGGGCTGCGGAGTGCTTGGGTGAGAAATCCGCCCCGCCCAGCTCCAGGCCCCACCCCTGCCCGGGTCACCCTCCAGCAGTTCCCCACGCTTCTGCTCCCGTCCCCCGCCCCGCCCCCGCGATCTGCTCCCGCTCTCCCTTCGGCTCCACCACTGCCTCTTCGGCGCCCAGCCCGCTCTTCCCGTCGGGGCGGGTCCCTGCTGTACAACCGCCCGGCTTCACTCGGGAACCCGCTCCGGCTCCGCTCCTCCCCTGGCCCCGCCCCCTCCGTGTTCCCGACGGGCTCCCGCCGTCCCCCCGGCTCCGCCCCTGTCCTACACCCGCCGCATCCTATCCCCTGACCACGACCCACGACTCCCAACCTGCCGCACCTCTGCCCCGTCCTCACCCCGCACCGCCCCTTCCCTCGCTCCTGCCTTCCCTTTGTTCGGTCCCCAAAAGCTGCCCTTCCCGCCCTAGCCCTGCCCAGGTCCTGCCCTCCCCAAATTGCCCCCCTCGCTGTTCTTCTCTCCGCCTCTGCCCTGGCCGGGTCCCCAGTCGTCGTCTGGTCCTCCCCTCTCACCTGCCCTCCTCCCTCCTTCCCCGCCTACGCCTTAAACCTACCCACTCCGGGCTGTCCTACTGCCGCTGGCTCCCGCCCCAGTGTGGCCCCGGCCCAAGTTTGGCTCCGCCCCTGCCCTCCCCACCTCCCATCCTCCCTGAGCCCTCTGAAGGCGGGCGTGGGGGGAGTGAGGGGGAGTGTCTGCCCCAGTCTCAACCTCCGGGTTGGTGCCTGCAGACGTGGACGAGTGCCACCGCGTGCCGCCGCCGTGTGACCGCGGGCGCTGCGAGAACACGCCAGGCAGCTTCCTGTGCGTGTGCCCCGCTGGGTACCAGGCGGCTCCCCACGGTGCCGGCTGCCAGGGTGAGGAACTGGGAGGGACTGAGGGGAAGGGGGTGTGGGGGGAAGGGTAGAGCGGCAGTGATGAGGGATGGAGAAACTGAGCAATGAGGCAGGGGGAGACTGATTGCTGCGAGACGGAGGGGCCAGGTTCTAAGAGCCAGGCAGGCAGCCTGATGGCTGTAGAGACAGGCCGACATGGGGATGGAGAGGCCAAGTGGTCAGAAACAGAAAAGCTGAGTCATGGAAGATGGAGAAGCAGAAGGATGGAGGATGGAGATGTCAATTATGGGGGAAGGGGGTAGAGTTACCAAGAGTGCAGCAAGAGACCAATTGATGGGGACTAGTGTTCTAGGAGGGCGACTGGAAGCTTAGGGATTGAGAAGGTAGAGGGATGGAGGACGGAGAATTTGAATAACGGAGAAGAGGACGTAGAATGAGGCAGACAAGGAGGGGGAGTGATGGGACAGGGAGGCAGAATGATGGAGAGGGGAAAGTGAAAGTGTTGGAGGGTCAGGGAGGCAGAGCGGAGCACAGGGGTAGGGGGTGGGGGGGGCAAAAAGGTGTGACTCTGGCTGACCCCTTGCCCTGGGCAGATGTGGACGAGTGCACGCAGAGCCCGGGCCTTTGTGGCAGAGGGGTCTGTGAGAACCTGTCCGGCTCTTTCCGCTGTGTTTGCCCGGCTGGCTTCCGGGGCTCGGCGTGTGAAGAAGATGTGGATGAGTGTGCGCAAGAGCCACCGCCCTGCGGGCCAGGCCGCTGTGACAACACAGCGGGCTCCTTCCACTGTGCCTGCCCTGCTGGCTTCCGCTCCCGAGGGCCAGGGGCCCCGTGCCAAGGTGAGGGTGCTGGGTCCAAGTCCATTCCACCCCCACTGGCTGTGGGGACTGGAGAGAGACATGGTTGGGGAGTAGAGAGACAGGGTGGTGGGGCTTGGTGATGGAGAGCAGGGGCACAGGAGTGGAGGTACTGAGAGGGTGGGGAGGGTTTGACTCCAGAGTCTTCTCCCCTTTCTCCGAATGTGAGGGTGCCCTGCATTCCTCCTCCCTTTTGGAATGACTCATGTGCTTGTCTGGGGAGGGGACCACCCTGAGGTGGGGAGGGCAACACGTAGGAGGTGGGGTCCTAGCTTCCCCATGGCAGCTGGAGAGACCATTGATGGGGGTCCGGGAAAGGAGTCTGTTCTCCTGGGAGTGGGATGAGCCTGAGCAAAGTCCAGGAGACTGCCTCCAGCCCGGAATGTCGGAGAAGTCGGAGTAGATGGTGAAAGCAATGGGGATGATTGGGTCCAGGCCCCTTTCTCAGCCCCAGTGGTCCCCTCTCCCCCAGACGTGGATGAGTGTGCCCGTAGCCCACCGCCCTGCGCCTATGGCCGGTGTGAGAACACAGAAGGCGGCTTCCAGTGTGTCTGCCCCACGGGCTTCCAACCCAATGCTGCCGGCTCCGAGTGCGAGGGTGAGGCCGGGGAGGGAGGGAGGAGTGTGGATGGGTGAGGCGGGCTCTGGGCTGCTCCTTCAAGGCCACCTTCTTCCCTGCCCCCCAGATGTGGATGAGTGTGAGAATCACCTGGCCTGTCCTGGGCAGGAGTGTGTGAACTCACCCGGCTCCTTCCAGTGTAGGGCCTGTCCTGCTGGCCACCACCTGCACCATGGCCGATGCACTGGTGAGACCAAGCCCCGGCTATGACCTTAGACCTGCATCGTGATCCATACCCTTCTAACCTGGACCTCAGTTCCCTGGACCATGACCCCTAGAGTCGGACTGTGACTCTTGACCTAGATTATGGGCCCCTGACCTGTATTGCAATTCCTGATCTGGACCATGAAACTTGACCCTGAATGTGACATCTAATTCTGTGACCCATGAACCCTCAACTTGACTGTGACATTTGACTCTAACCATTTCCCCTGCTGATAAACACTCCCTACAACCCTGATAGCACTTGTAACCCTTTTAATCCTGGCTGTCCCTTGACCCTGAATGTGACCTGTGACCCCTGAAACTGACTGTGACATTTGACCTAGCCATAACTCCTGCCATAACCCCTGACTCTCTGTGACCTTTGATCCTGTCTCTCACTGCCCCTGCCCATTCTCAGAATTCCTTACCTGGGGCCTGATTGGGTTCATGACCCCTGACCTGACCCTGACTAGAGGCAGAATTCTGGACCTTGACTCTCACCCCTGATCCGAATTGGTCTCAGATGCCAATCACTGACTCTGACCCCTGATTCAGCAGAATGCCATCCAGTGCTCCTGGCTTGTAATACCTGGCCTCTTAACCTAATTAATTTCTGACCCCAGTCCTAGTCCAGAGTCCCTCCCTGACTCCAGGATCCTAGCACAGGGAATTCCCAGAAATCTAGATTCACAGGATTATGGTCCCTAGAATCACAGAATCTTGGTGTCCCCCACTCACTTCTGCCACAGAGCCTTCACCTCCTATCCAACCTGAGACACTACCCACCAACTGCTCCAGACCCCTCGGCCCCAAGGGGATCCTTGCAGTGTCCCTAGACCAGACCCCTTCTGAAACTTGCATTCCCACAGATGTGGACGAGTGCAGCTCGGGTGCTTCCTGCGGCCCCCATGGCCGCTGCACCAACACCGAAGGCTCCTTCCGCTGCAGCTGCGAGCCGGGCTACCGCGCGCCCTCTGGTCGGCCTGGGCCCTGCGCAGGTGGGTAGGGCAGGGGAGAGGGCGGCGGGGGATCGGAGAACTTGGGAATCCAGGGGTCTGCGTTCCTCGGCAAACACTGTTGGAGAGGGGGAAGCTGGCTGTGGGTGGGGCTTGCGGGCGGAGTTGCTACTTGGGCGACGACCCCGGAGTCCCATCTCTCCCCGTACCCTAGATGTGAACGAGTGCCTAGAGGGCGACTTCTGTTTCCCCCACGGCGAATGCCTCAACACTGACGGCTCCTTTGCCTGCACCTGCGCCCCCGGCTACCGGCCCGGACCCCGTGGAGCCTCTTGCCTCGGTCGGTACCCAGGCTGGGTCTGGACCGGGAAAGGGTGGGCTTACACCAAGAAAATCAGGGCTAGGAGAGGGCGGAAGGCGGAGTCTGAATTTTAGGACTCAGGTCGCAAAGCTTCAAAGCCGGGATTGTGGAGCCTCCTGGTGGCGATCAGGGAGGGGCGGGGTTTGGAGGGGAAAGGGGCGGAGTCGGAGTAAGTTGTGCCGTGATTGGAGAGGGCGGGGCCTGAAGCCGTCGGAGGGGAGGGACTTGCAGAGAAAGGAGGAGCCTAAGACGGGCGGGGAAAAGAGTAGGAGGCCTCAGTCAGAGGGGCGGGGCCTGCAATGCTAAGCGGCGGAGGTGGGCGGCGATTTCGAACGTGGTCCGGCAGATGTGGACGAGTGCAGCGAGGAGGACCTCTGCCAGAGTGGCATCTGTACCAACACCGACGGCTCCTTCGAGTGCGTCTGTCCTCCCGGACATCGCGCCGGCCCAGACCTCGCCTCCTGCCTGGGTGAGAGGCGCCCCCGGCCCGATCCCTGCCCCTTCTCTCCTACCTCCCCTTCTCTCCCATTAGGCTCTCCTCCGCTGCTTCCTCCCTACCCCCATCCCCACCCCCACCCCCACCCCACCCCCGTTCTGACTCTCTACTGCCTTCCTTAACTCGCTCACCTGTCCTCCTTTGCCTCCCAGACTCCCCTGCTTCCCCCATTTGACTGCTCTGCCTCCTTCCTCAGACGTGGACGAATGTCGCGAGCGGGGCCCTGCCCTGTGTGGGTCCCAGCGTTGTGAGAATTCCCCGGGTTCCTACCGCTGTGTCCGAGACTGCGACCCTGGCTACCACGCGGGCCCTGAGGGCACCTGTGACGGTGAGACTACTCTCCTTCCCCACCCCTGCCCCTAGGACAAGTTGCTGGAGTCAGCTCTCTTGGGGACTTGAGGAGGAGCACCCTGCCTTCGGGACTTGAGGGGAGGGAAGGAGCCCCCAACCCGTGCACTTAACCGTGTCTCCATCTCTGTGGTGGAAATAAGCCACCAGTGTGCCCTTGCATTTTCTCGTGGAGGTGAGGTGGGAGGATTGGGGGAGCAAATGAAATGACTTGGGCTCTCTGGCTACCAGACCTTTGATCTGTGGAAGCCTAGTTTCAGGGGACCTCATTCAAATTCCACAAGAATTCATTAAACACCTGTGTGTCAGGCACTGGGGGTGCAACAGGCATCGAGTCAAACAAAGTCCCTGCCCTCATGGAGCTGACGGGGGATGGGGAGGGGGTGGGGAGAGATAGGCAATAAATACGCAAATAGATGCAAGGTTCATTCAGCAAACACTTTGGGGGCACCTACTGGGTGTCAGGCACAGTTCTACACCTTGGGGATACAGGGCTGGGGGTGGGTGGCAGGAGCCAGACAGACACAAGCTCCAGCATGGTGGAGTTTGTAGTCTAGGGAGGTGACAGTTGGTATGCCAAGAGACACATGGATAATATAATATCAAGTTTAAGAAGGAAAATAGAGCAGGATAAATGGACATAGATGATAGAACGGTGGGGGAAGGGGTGCTAGGAGGGCTTGACCTTGACACTTGAGTGAAATGAGAGAGGGAGCCATGCAGAGAGTTGAGGGAAAAATGTTTCCGACGGAGGGAACAGCGAGTGCAAAGGCCCTGAGGTGGGACCATGTTTGGACTGTGTGAGAAACTTGGCAGTAAGAACTTAAGAGTCCTTAGAAGCCCAGACTCCTAGAATACCAGATTTATAGAGACTTCTCAGCCACGGGAACTGGAAACAGCATCAGGAGCTTGTGAATCCAGTCGTGTGACTCCCCTCCCCTCCACCCACGCCACTCTTTTTTGCAGATGTTGATGAGTGCCAAGAATATGGCTCAGCGATTTGTGGAGCCCAGCGCTGTGAGAACACTCCTGGCTCCTACCGCTGCACACCGGCCTGTGACCCTGGCTATCAGCCCACGCCAGGGGGCGGATGCCAGGGTAGGTGTCCGTCTGGCTTTGGGTGAGATGTGGAGGGGAGGGAAAGTCCAGCAAGGGCCTGACTGTCTGGTGGTTGCAGATGTGGACGAATGCCGGAATCGGTCCTTCTGCGGGGCCCACGCCGTGTGCCAGAACCTGCCCGGCTCCTTCCAGTGCCTCTGTGACCAGGGATACGAGGGGGCCAGGGACGGGCGTCACTGCGTGGGTACGGGGCTCCAGGGGGTGGATGGGTCCAGAGGGTGGGGAAGAGGTTGGTCAGGCCCTGCTCCCCTCTGCAGACCCAAACAGCTCTGAGTTCACATTTGCTGTGAATCAGTATAAACACACACACACTGGGCCTGTGGAACTTAGACTTGGAATATACATTATTTCCTTATTGGTCAGGACTCCTTTGGGTTGCAAGCAACAGAAACCCTGTTCATTCAGATCTTGTTTGGGGAGGGCTTAAAAAAATACATGTGTAAAGTGTGTAAAATGCACACTAATCTTTTTTTTTTAATGCACACTAATCTTAAGTGCACATAAACATTTTCTTTTTGCCCAACATTTTGTGAGGAAAACATCTAAATGTACAGAAAATTGAAAGACCTATAGAATGAATGTCCACATGCCCATAATCTATATTCCACTATCATTCTTTTATTTACTTCTTGGCTCACCTACCTGTCTGTAATTCATCTTCTCTCTAGGATTGGTTTAAAATTAAATCACAGGCATCAGTACATTTCTCCCTAAATTCTAAAGTATGTATCGCATTAACCAGAGTCCAGTAGGAGTTTCCAGGTTTTTTCACTTGAGGTTCAATTTACGTACAGTGAGTTGCATGAATCCTAGTTTTTTGTGCATATATATATATATATGTGTGTATATATATATATATATATATATATATTTTTTTTTTTTTTAAAGTGGGCTCCATGCTGAGCCATCGTGGGGCTTGAACTCACGACCCTGAAATCAAGACCTGAGCTGAGATCAAGAGTCAGATGCTTAACCGACTGAGCCACTCAGGCACCCTGTGTGCAAACACAACAGGCTTTATTTCTTTGAAGAGAATTAAAACGCTGAAGTCCTAGAAAATGTTTGAACTTGAGGCACACTTAGATCCAGGGATTCTAACAAGGCTAGCTGTCTCCTCCTCTCAGCCCTGCTTTCCTCTGTTGTATTTATTTTCAGGCAGACACTTCACAATGACAAAGAAGGCCCTAGCACCTCCAGGCTAACATCCTTAGCTTGGCAACCCTAACGCGAAAGAGGGAGGCTCATTCTTGATATTCCTAGCAAAAGTCCCAGGACTGGCATTGACTACCCCCGCTTGGCCACCACCCGTCTCTCTGAACCAGAGAAATGCAGTAACCTGGTCGGCCATGCCTGGGACTTGGGTCTACTTGGAGTAGATTTAACCGTACTCAAAAATACATGAGTTGAAAATGGAGGAGCAGAAGGCTCCCAAGGGAAATCCAGGGTTTGTCCCCCAAAGAGAAGTAAATGATGGGGTCTGAGTCATTAAAAATACCCATTACATTTGGGTATTTCAGACCTTTAGAGCTTTGGAATCACAGACATTTACAACCGTTGACCCCCTCCCCTTCGTCTCTTGCTCACAGACGTGAATGAATGTGAAACGCTACAGCGTGTGTGTGGAGCTGCCCTGTGTGAGAATGTCGAAGGCTCCTTCCTCTGTGTCTGTCCCACCAGCCCTGAGGAGTTTGACCCCATGACTGGACGTTGTGTTCCCCCGCGAACTTCTGTTGGTAAGACTGATGCGTCTATTTAACTGATGGCTGCAGGGCTCACAGAAAAATGATGTGATCTAACCATTCCAGGCACAGACAGCTGCCATGTTAAATGCTGTTTTAAATAACAATAAAAAATTCAAAACACATGGGTTAACACGGGTGGCGGGACTTGGTGTCAGCCCTGTCCCTAACTCTATACCAGATTCTTTCATGCAACAAATGTTAACAGGGCATCCACTGTGTTTAGGCCCTATTCTAGGTCCTAGAGACACAGTAGTGATGAGGAGAGACCACTCTGTCTTTCTGTCTTCTTTTTTTTTTTTTTAATTTTGAGACCACTCTGTCTTTAAGGGGCTCACAGACCAGAAGGGACAGGTGGAGATATCACCAGATAGTGACAGCCAGAGAAATCAGGGCTGGAAGGAGGAAGCCCAGGCCAGAAGGAACAAGGCTGTGCCGGGGCAAGGGTAGGGGATTATGGGAATCCGGAGGAGGTACCTACCCCAGCCTGAGATGAAAGTCAGAGACAGCTTCCTATAGGAAGGGAGGTCTGAACTGAGAGCAGTAGGATGAGTAGAAATAAGCCAGGTGAAGTGGGTGAGGGAGGGCATTCTGGGCAGAGGATACAGCAAGGGCAAAGGCCTGGCAAGGCAAGCGAGAACCTGACCTGTTTGAGGACCAAAAATAAGTTCAGGGTGGCATGCTGTACAGAGCAAGGGAAGGGGCAGGGAGAAACGAGGCCACAGAAGGGACGCAGTGCCGGATCGCACTGATTTACCATCTTTGGGAGGTTGGCCTTTCCTGAGGGCACTATGGCACCCGGGGGAGGGTTTTGAGTGGGAGAGAGGTATAATCAGATTTTAAGACCTCCCTCCAGCTGCCCTGTGAAGGTGGACTGGAGTGGGTGACACTAGGGGCTGGGACCCTAGAGAGCGGGTTGGGCCAGGGACCTGGGCAGGAGAGGAGAGGACTAGACCAAGGCAGGGGGCTGTGGGAGAGGAAGGGAGGGTGGGTGGCAGAAGGCAAGAAGCCGGTGGCCAGGCTGTGGGCTTCCTGGGGGAAGAGAGAGATGTGTCCAGGCCTAAGGCTAGGGCTGGGAAGACTCTGGGGCCTGTTTAGAATGCATTGGATCTGAGGACCCAGGAGGTAAAAAGGAGGCCAGAGACACCCCCCTCCTGCCCCCGCTTCCCAAACTGCCCCTGGGCCAGGGCCCAGACACCTGGCAGGGTGTGAACTGGGGAGGCAAGTGATGGAGAAACGACAGGAAGTGAGAATGAATGAGGACAGATGGAGAGAGGTGTGGAGTTGGGTTCTGCCTCAGTTTTCTCATCTATAACATGGGGGTGGGAGGCTCAGCCCACACTGGGCTAAATTAGCCCCTTGCTTCCCTAGGCACATTCCCAGGCCCACAGCCCCAGGCTCCTGCCAGCCCGGGTCTCCCTGCCCGGCCACCTCCGCCATCCCCACCCCGCCGGCCCAGCCCACCCAGGCAGGGCCCTGCAGGCAGCGGGCGCCGGGAGTGCTACTTTGACACAGCAGCCCCGGATGCGTGTGACAACATCCTGGCACGGAATGTGACGTGGCAAGAGTGCTGCTGCACCGTGGGTGAGGGCTGGGGCAGCGGCTGCCGCATCCAGCAGTGCCCCAGCACTGAGACAGGTGGGCAGGGGCTACGGGGTGGATGGAGGGCTGAGGGTTTGGGTCGAGAGAGGGGGGCATGGGACTGGGACAGCAGATGCATTGGGACATGGGCTGGGGTACTGGGAACCGCAAGGGTGAGCTGCCAGCCAGGTGGGCATGAAGCCAAGAGGTGAGCACAAAGGCAGGGGGCCTGAAAACTTGGGTGATGAAGGGTGGCCCTGGGGGCAAGAGTATGCCCAGGACCCAGGGCAGGGGCTGGGTGTAGCGCATCTGTGCTCAGCCTTGTGTCTGTGTGCAGTGGAGTACCAGTCACTATGCCCCCATGGCCGGGGCTATCTGGCACCGAGTGGAGACCTGAGCCTCCGGAGGGGTAAGGCCAGACTTCAAGCGCCAAATCCCCCCTCAGCCCCCAGGCCCAGCTCAGTCTCACCCGCTGGGTCTGTTCCCCTCTCTCACTCACCGGTTCTCTGTGTCCCCCACTCCCCCACACCCCCTGCTCTCTCTCTAAACTCCACCTTTCCCTGTCTGTCTACCTCTGGGTCTCTGTCGCCACCTTTCGGTCCCTCTCTTCCCCGGTCAAACCTCGGAGCCACCCATTCCCCCCATCCAGCCGCCCCACGCCCTGGCCCGCCCCCTTCTCTCGCTTGGTGTGGGGCGCGCCTCTGACCGTGCTTCCCGCAGACGTGGACGAGTGCCAGCTCTTCCGAGACCAGGTGTGCAAGAGCGGCGTGTGCGTGAACACGGCCCCAGGTTACTCATGTTACTGCAGCAACGGCTACTACTACCATGCCCAGCGACTGGAGTGCGTCGGTACGAGCCCCCCCCGCCCCCGCTCCCCACCTTCCCAACCGTCTGCCCCACCAGTCCCTCTCTGGAATGTGGCCACCGCCAGCAGGAAGTCCTTCCTGAAGTCTAGACTCCATCTATCACTGTCAACGCGCTGGGCAAGTGGGAAAGGATAGAGGGCTGCTTCCTAACCACTCCCTCCACGCCTCCTTTAGATAACGATGAGTGCGCGGACGAGGAGCCTGCGTGTGAGGGCGGCAGCTGCGTCAACACCGTGGGTTCTTACCACTGCACCTGCGAGCCCCCGCTGGTGCTGGACGGCTCCCGGCGCCGCTGCGTATCCAACGAGAGCCAGAGCCTCGGTAGCCCCGCCCCCAGACCCGCCCGTCCCGCCCCTCGTCCCTCCCCTGGCTCCACCTCACGCCCCGCCGGGGCCCGCCCCCACGCTCGGCCCCGCCCCCTCACGCCCCTAACTCTAACCCCGTTTCCTCGCGGTGTGTGAGGCGTGGTGTCCGGGGGTTCACCCGAAAGCAGAGGTCCCAGGGGAGCCTGCCACTGGCTGGCCGTGTGTATCTGCACGTTGATTATAGCCCCGGGGCCCCAGCTTCCTTTCGGCACACTGGGTGCGCTGGCGATTGGTGGCTATGGGGAATTTTATTTCTGTTATGGGACCTGGTTTTACTAAGCGCTGAAGCCGCGCTTCCTGTGATGATTTCCCTGTGTGTGTCTGTCTCTTTCCACCTCTCTGGGCTTTCCGGAATTTCTGCCACTCTCGGGGTCTTTCTAGGTCTGTTTCTTTTCATTTCTCTCTTTCCCTCTCTCTGCATCTTTGCTTTCCTGTTTTTCTGGGAGTCTCTGACTCTTGGGATGTATTTGTCTCTATCTCTTTGGGTCCTTTCTTTTTGCGCACTCACCTAAGCTCTCTTCTCCTTCCACGCCCTGTTCTAAAATTCCCCCCGCCCCTCACCCCCCAAACATCCTGGGACTCCATTCAAACAGTGCTCAGATATAAAAAGCAACTGCCCTTCAGAGGCTGGGCTTGGAGAGAACCCTCTCAGACCCTACCTCCTGTATGACTGCCTCATTTCAGACCAAGCCCGGGAGCTACCTCAGAGGGCCTCCGGAAGGCAGATCACAGCTAAGGAGAAGCATCTGGTGTTAGGCACCAGGTGGCTGGGTTGCTCCAAGCATTTAGGAGGACCTGATCCTACCTGTCCCACCCTGATGCACACTGTCCTCTGCCCTCAGATGACAACCTGGGAGTGTGCTGGCAGGAAGTGGGAGCTGACCTCGTGTGTAGTCGCCCTCGGCTGGACCGCCAGGCCACTTACACAGAGTGCTGCTGCCTCTATGGCGAGGCCTGGGGCATGGACTGTGCCCTTTGCCCCGCCCAGGACTCAGGTACTGCCACCTGCCTGGGCCACACCCAGGGGCCGAGACAGCCCATGAGACCCCTCCTTCCAGATCCTCTATCCTTGACCTGACCCCACCATCCTGGCCCACAGACTACAGTGTACTGGACACTCACTTCCAGGTGCCTAAGACCCCAGCACACAATCCCAGAGACCCCAAAGCTTGGCTCTTAAAACCCCTGAGTCCCCCAATCCTTAGCCCTTGGGAACTCAAACCCAGGCCCAAAACCCTGGTCCTCAGTCCTCAGACCTCCAGCTCCCCTGGCTCAGATCCCTTCCTATGCATCCTGGCACCTCAGGCCCCCAGTTCCTGGGACTCCCCAGCTCTGGTCCCTAAAACACCTTCCATCTTATTTCTCTAGGCCCCTAGTCCAAGATCCCAGGGGTCCACCAAATTCCAACATTGAAACCTGATTCCTACCAGCTCTCCTTAGTACTCTTGATCCCAGCAACTTGGAATCCCAGTCTCAGCCCTCAGCCGCCTAATCCTAGTTCCAGAACCCCTGATCCTGACCAAGGGATCCCAGCCCCCTCCTTTGAAGCCCCTCCCATGCCTCAGCCCTAGGCCCTCCTCACTCCTCTGGGCTCCTCTTCCCACACTAGAACATGAATGGTGGGTGCTGAGGCTAGCCTGGGCTAACCATGAGGCTTGGCTCCTGTTTACAGATGACTTTGAGGCCCTGTGTAATGTGCTGCGCCCCCCTGCCTACGGTCCCCCGCGGCCAGGTGGCTTTGGACTCCCTTACGAATATGGCCCTGACCTAGGTCCACCCTACCAGGGCCTTCCCTATGGGCCCGAACTGTACCCGCCAGCCGTGTTACCCTACGACCCCTACCCGCCTCCTCCTGGGCCCTTCGCCCGCCGGGAGGCCCCGTACGGAGCACCACCCTTCGACATGCCCGACTTTGAGGACGATGGCGGCCCCTACAGTGACTCTGAGGCTGCCGCGCCACCTGGCCCAGGCAGCCGCTGGCGCTATCGGTCCCGCGACACGCGTGGCTCCTTCCCAGAGCCTGAGGAGTCACCTGAAGGTGGAGGCTATCCTGGTGAGCACTGTGGCCGAGGGATGGAGACTGAGATGGGGAGTTAGGGGTGCCCAGAGATGGAGACAGGGAACAGGGAGAGAAAGAGGAAGAGATCCAGAAACACAGAGAAGCGGGGTGGGGGCGGGGCTGGGGAGCATTGGCTCAGAGAGATGGGAAAACACAGATACAGTCGGAGAGAGCAACGGAGAGCCATGAAGAAGAGGGACGGAAACACCTGCAGACCAAGAGGTGAGGACCGCAGGAGAGCAGAGCGAGGGAAACTTGGCCCCACAGCGCCCCCCAGACCCCCGGAGCGGGACGCACAGTTTAGAAGAGGATACCCGGCAGGGGCGCGGCCCCACGGTGGGGGTTCCAAGGGTGGGAGGCTGAGACACGCACCCCCCAACAACAACCCCGGAGTCCCCGCCTTCTCTGCAGGCACCCTGTCTGGGCCCTACGAGGGACTGGAAGCGGAGGAGTGCGGGATCTTGGACGGCTGTGCCCACGGCCGCTGCGTGCGTGTCCCCGAGGGCTTCACCTGCGACTGCTTTAGTGGTTACCGCCTGGACATGACCCGCATGGCCTGCGTCGGTGAGGGGCGGCCAGAGCCAGCCCGCACCGGGAGAGGGTGGACGCCCTGACTCGAGCGGAGGTGGAGGGAGTCGGAGATGTCAAGGGGCCGGGCCAGATCACAGGGAGCAGGAAGGAGCTCCCGCACAGGGATGGGGCTTGCCAGCAGAAGCTGAGGTCAGGCTGGGAGGACCTCGGCGGGGCTGGGCTTGAAGCAGGATCGAGGCACCCTGCAGAATCCTGCAGGTGCGATCTCCCGGTGCTACCTGGGGCGATTTGCTTGACCGATTCGGAGAGCTTCCCTCTTCTCCTCTGTAGAATGGGAATGAGTCAGGGCTGCCTAGTTTAGGGAGCAGTAAGGCAAAGTGGTTCTAGTCAAGGACGCCAGGGGAGTTGGACAGACCTCAGGCTCAGTCTAGCAACGTGCTGTGTGACCCTGGACAGGTCATTGGCCCTTTAGTTTTTTGCATTCAAAAAATAAGCATAGTTGTAGAACCCATTTCATAGAGTTGTGACCATCATCAGTACTGATTGACAATGACACCAAGGCCTGTGTGTAAACCAAGGCTCAGAAAAGAGGACTGAGTGTCCCAAGGACTCGCAGCCAAGAAATAGCAGGGAACGGAGGACTCAGAGACTGTGAGAGCTGGCCTGAGAACTCGCTGGGCAGAAAGGGGGCTTGCTGTGTGATATTGGGCAAGGAGCTTCCCCAGGCTGGGCCTCAGTTCGCCCGGATGGCAACGGGATCACGGTACCTACCTCGTAGGGTTATTAGGAGGATAAATACATGTAATGTGCTTTAAACAATGTCTGGTATAGAGTAAGCATTGGTTGTTGTGATATCATTATCAGTATTATTTTCCTAACAAAAACCTAGTGACCTAAGGGCTACCGTCCCCATCTCACAGAACACAAAGCTGAGGCACAGATAGGTTAAGCCACCTGCCCAGGCTCACACAGCCAGCAGGGGGTAGTGGCCACAATCGACTCCAAGTAGGAGGCTCAGCATTTGTACCCCTTTGCCTCAGGAGCCCCAGGGGCCAGACAAGTGGGCTCCAGGGTCCCAAGGCCTGAGCAGCACTCCCTGTACCTCCTTCTGCAGACATCAACGAGTGTGACGAGGCTGAGGCGGCCTCCCCGCTCTGCGTCAACGCACGCTGTGTCAACACCGATGGCTCCTTCCGCTGTATCTGCCGCCCAGGATTCGCACCCTCGCACCAGCCGCACCACTGTACTCCTGCCAGGCCACGGGCCTGAGCCTCGGTGGCCCCAGGCCATTTGCTCCTTGCCTGAGCACGCAGGTCCCTGCCACGCACCCTCCTGCCCGCTTGTGTTCATGAGCAGGGGGTGCCTGAGGGCCAGCAAGGAGGGACACACGAAGCATGAACCGATGGAAAGAGGGATGCCCTTCACTGCTCCTGCCACCCTCAGACCCTCCTACCGACGCTGCGGAGCCCTGGGACTAGCCCATGGGCGCCTTCACGTTCCCTCTCCTTTTTATAAAAATTTTCAATTAAAAAACACCTATTTTGTACCTTCTGCTTCTGTCTGCCTATGTATCTTTCTCCTCCTATGTCTGTTTCTCTCTGCCTCTCTTTTCTCTCTGGCTCTCGTCTTTCTGCTTCATTTTCTCTATGACACAGGGACATAGTCTCTGTGTCTGTCTTTATTTTTTCCTATCTCTCTAATCCCGGGAGAGATCCCCTCTCCCCACCCCCCACCCCCGCCGTGTGGGGCCTTGCTTAGAAGGCTCCCTCTTTTCTCAGCTAGAGGGGGCCCTAGATTTCCCCTACTCCCCAAAGTCAAAAGCTATTGTGGGACTTGGGAGGTGGTGGGGGCTGGAGTCCCTGGAGGGGTGAACGGAGGAGACCTGGACCTCCCGCTAGGAGCAGGGAGTGGCCATCCTGGTGGGTGGCCTGTGCAGGGACATGTGGAAGTGACAATGAGCTGTGTGTGTTATGCTGAAGTGTCCCACACAGGCCTCCCTACCCCGGTGACCCCTGCCTACTTTCTGGCCATGATGGTGGCGGTTGGGAGAGTCCAAAATTCTTCCCACAAAAAAAGCAAAAAACAGCCTGGCAAATCATAAGCTCAGGGTACAAGGAATGGTTGGGAGTGGAAGGGCTCATTGGCACCGAAACAAAACAGAACGGAAGTCTCTGCCTGAGTCATTCCTCACCCACGTAGCAGTGTTAGGGTCTTTTTTTTTTTTTTTTTAAGATTTTTATTTATTTATTTGGGACAGAGAGAGGTGGGGAGGGGCAGAGGGAGAAGAGACTACGCACTGAGTGCAGAGCCTGGTGTGGGGCTCAACCTCAGAACCCTGGGATCATGACCTAAGTTGAAGGCAGACACTTAACTGACTGAGCCGGCCGGGGGGGCGGGGGGTGGTGGTGGAGGGGGCTGGCAATCCATTCTGGGATAGCAGAGGCACCGGTAGAGGGGTCAGGACCCGGATGGGGAAGATCAGAGGCTGTGGATGCCTAGAGAATGCACCTGACCCAGTCTGAGAGAACATCAGCGAAGGCTTCCTGGAGGAAGAGATAGGGTTCCAAACAGTCTGTGTTGGGGGTTTATAGGTCCCTTTGAGAATCCGTTGAAGCTCTGAACCTTCATAGAAGAAAAACACAAACGTAGGCAATTTCCACATTCTCATTCCCTCAGGCACCTCTGGAAGCCCACGTTCATCCCATTTCCTCCCACGACCACCTTGCGGTATAAATGTCCCAGGAATGGGGACAGCGGTGGCCAACAGTGCTGGAAAACTTTGAGGTCGAATTTCAGCTTCCCTCTCATCCCACCCCCCGGGGACCGGACGGTGTATCGAAGATCTAGCCTTTATCCTGCCTGTATCCTGCGCACTAATCCTCAGAACCAGTGCTATGAGGCCATTGGCACAAATCGGGGACCAACGCGTTCCCGTTTGGAATGTCCGGAGGAAAGCAGTCCGGGTGGTCAAGGCGTTCACGGGACGAGCGCCACCGCGCCCCCTGACGGTCACTGCGCGCCGGTGCACCCCAAACCGCTCGTGCCCCCTGGTGGCCGGTGCTCGCACAATCCTCAGTAAACACTAGGCCAGTTCCAGCCTTTGGTCTGGGGACTGGGGGTCGTGACCCAAATAGCGTCTGGTATAATGATTAAACTCTTCATTAAACTTCAGGCCTGGTTTCTTAAAGTGTACACGAATTGTAAGGATTGAAATTCATTGCAAATCCAAGTTGCAAAGGCTTACTACTAAAAAAATACAAAAAAATGCATAAATTGCAAACTAGTGGAAGGAAAAAAAGAAAGGCAAAAAAGAGGTAAGACAAAACCAAGCCAAATATGCAGCTAGCCACTTCAAAGAAGCCTACATTAGAGGGAGTGGAATACATAGCAAAAATGGGAACAACAGAATCACAAAATAAGATGGCAGAAGTCAATAAAATATATCCCTAATCATATACACAAAAGTGTATTCTGCGTCTAAACATTTCTGGCTACCTCCACTGCTTCTACCCACTCCCTCCCTCTTCCCCGTCCTGCCCCTGCCCCTGGGCTCTCTTCCCTCACACAGTTAGTGGGACTCTGAATACCCTAGTCAGATCAGGTCCCTCCCCTGCTCAGAAACTTCCCTTGGCCCCATTTCACTCAGAGTAAAAGCTAGACTCACCACTGCCGCCCTTAAGACTGGGCACCATTGGCTTCTTTCGCACTGTCTGACCTCATCTACCCACCCCACCTCCCTTGCTTGCTCCTCTCTAGCCCCGCGGATCTCCTTGTTGGTCCTCTAAAATAGCAAACATGTTCTCACCTCAGGACCTTTGCACTGTCTGTTCCGTCTGCCTGGTGAACCCTTTCCCTTTGGCTTACTCCCTCATTCCCAATGGAGAGGGGATAAATAAAGTAGGTATAGTCACACAGGGGGATCCACAATGAAAATGACCTCAGTTGGCAAAAACTCACCCCGCTGTACACTTATAGATTGTACTGTTTTGCACGTGTGTCTACTTAAATAGACGGTTAAAAAAAAAAAAAAGAAATGAACCTCCTTCTTCCCACCGCCCAGCTTAGGAAGCAGGCCATTTTCAGCTCTCAGGCCTTTCTCTCCCACTACCAGTGCTCTTATATCCACACACCTGCCCCCGGTCTCAGTTCCACGCCACCCCTCCCCCCGCCCCGCCCCAGCCCCAGCCCCAGCCCCAGCCCCAGCGCCAGCCCCACCCTCCACTTTGCTAAGCCCATCTCCTTGCGCAGGTTCAAGGCAGGCCCCGCAGAGAACTCTGGGGAGTCAGGGCTGGCCAGCGCGTAGCTGGAGGTGCGAACTGGAGGGATGCAGCTTCTGGAGGGAGCCAGGACCCAGGAGGTAGGGTTTCTGCGAAGCCCTTGCCCTAACTCCTGGGCTGGGGGCGGGGCGGGGCGGGGCGGGGTGGGTGGGTTTGGAGGGCGCCCCCTAGTGCTCAGAGCCCTGTGTCCGGAAGATGGGACTCAGAGCTGAGCCTTTCCTGTAAAGGAGCCATTGGAAATGCACCCTGCTTCTTTGTATGTGTTCTCTCTCTCTCTCTCTCTCTGTTTCTGTCTCCCTCCCTCCCAATCTCGCTCTCGTCCAAAAGGAAAAAAACTCAGTTATTTACATAAACCTTTATTACATCAGACTGTAACCAGAGGACCCAAGTTCAAACTTTGAATCTTGCCATAAACTTTGAATAATTAATAGTGTTTTTTTCTTTTTTTGTACTGTAATGTTTATTTTTTTCTTTTTTGTACTGTAATGTTTATTTTTAAATGCTTTTTCTACTGGCATGATTTTATATATATGAGGTTCAAGAAAAGAAAATGTTCACTCTGCATTTTTTTGTGGCCATTAATATTGTTCGTTTCATTTTCTGATTATTACTGGAAATAATTTTGTCATATAGGGCACGAGGGCACTTGGCAGGCCTCTGTGATATCCTGTTGGATATCACGCAGGGTGTGGTGTGATTTAGGAAGGCGGGAGGAGGAGCGGGTTCCAGGGGAAACAAGGGAAGGCTGTAGGCCAGGCAGGGGCCCAGGTGGCACAGGCACTGGGGTCCCCGCCCGCTGAGAGTCTCATTAACAGCAGGAACCACAGAACAGTGTCTGGTTGGCTTCGGGGAGAGAAAGGGGAGGGGCCAAGGAGTGCGGGCTGCTCTGCGCAGGCCTCGTGCCTGGACCAGATGACTCAGTCTAGGGGGCGGTAATTAAAGAAGGGAGAGTAGGTCAGACCACCACCCCCCACCCCCCCCACCCCCCCGCCCATCTCCCGTCACTGAGAGCTTCCTGAGAACCTTCCTAACTCACTGGGTCCTCAGAGCACCTACCTTACTGATGGGAAACTGAGGCCCAGACAGAGGAAGGCCCCAAGCTGGAGAGAGTGGGGAGAGGAGCCCAGGTCTCCTACCTAACCTGATGCTTGGAAATCTTATTAAGTAAGTTCAGGGCTTAAATCACCTCTGATTATTGCTTTCTCTTCCATTAGGGAAAAAAAAAAAAAAAACGTACAGAAACATAAAAACAAAACACACTTGACTACAAAACCCAGGGGCATTTTGGAATAGAAGTGCCCCAAATCCTGCTTCTGATGGTCATTAGCATGATTCTGTAGTTGCCAAAACTCATAGAACTGCACACACATGCACACACGCGCACACACACACACACACACACACTCACTTGACTTTCACTGTTTGTAAATAAGAATATTAAAAAAAAAAAAGAAACAAGAACAGGGGTGTGACTCTTGACCTTGGGGTCCTGTGTTCGGGTCCCACCTTGGGGAGTAGAACTCGTTAAAACAACAACAATTAAGAACAAGTACAGTGAATGTAGCCAGAATAAGGATTGGCTGTAAGAAATGTATCGGTGTGCCTGGTTGGCTCAGTTAGAAGAGCAAGCTACTCTTGATCATGGGGTCCAGTGTTTGAGCCCCACGTTAGGGGCAGAGGTTACTAAAAACAAATAAATAAACGTTTAAAAACATGTTAATTTGTTTAGATGTGATTAAGCATTGTAGTTATGTAAGGAAATATACCCCTCCCCCTTTTCGACGCTCATTGTATCATTTAAATGAATGTGATGTCTGGTGGTTTGTTTGTTTTTTTTTTTTAAGTATTGGAAACAATGGGGAGGGGAAAGAGGATGGAATGGCAGAATGTTGATGGTTCTTGAAGCTGGGTGATGGGCCTGTGTGGGTTTACTCTCTCTCTGTTTTTGTTTTGTTTTGTTTTATCTGCAGATGTTCATGATCTCAGTTACAATTTTGAAAAATAAAAGTTTCAGGGCACCTGGCTGGCTCAGTTTGTGGAGAGAGGAGCTCTCAATCTTGGGGTTGTGAATTCCAGCCCCACCTTGAGTGTAGAGATTACTTAAAAATAAAATCGTAAATATAATACTAGTTAACATTTTTATTTATTTATTTATTTTTTAAAGAATATTTTATTTACTTATTTGACAGAGATCACAAGTAGGCAGAGAGGCAGGCAGAGAGAGAGGGGGAAGCAGGCTCCCCGCCGAGCAGAGAGCCCGATGCGGGGCTCGATCCCAGGACCCTGAGATCATGACCTGAGCCAAAGGCAGAGGCTTTAACCCACTGAGCCACCCAGGCACCCCAATAGTTAACATTTCTTTAAAAAAAAAAAAGTTTGCTGTCCATTAAGCAGAGTTTGGAAAATAAAGAAAACTAGAAAGACAAAGATCCATTGCCTGCAAACCCCACGACACTATTGTAGTTAACAGGTTAATGTATTTCCATTGAGTCTTTTCTATTTTATTCAGGCTTTAAGAAAATGTGTGTGTGTCTGTGTCTGTGTTTTACATAACTCTGTGAGCGAATTGTTTATACAGCCCTACTTTTTCCCTTCTTAAAACGTAAGCTGTTCCCCTGTTAAAACATCTTTGTATAAACACAATTTCTAATGTTTGCACAATGTTTACTCAACGAGGCAGCGTTGCCAGACATTGAAGCTGTTTCCAATTTCCTCCCATTATAAATAATGCCGCGATCCACATCCTTGTACGTCCCAGAAGCGGGATTCCTGGGCCAAAGGGTGCGGACTCTGGCAGCTCCGTCAGAATCTCGGTAGAGTTTCTGCCTGACCCGAAGCTGAAATGACCTCATTCGGTTACACTGAGATCTCACTGCTATTTGTTATTTCCTAAAGGTTTGATTCATGACTCAGGTTCATGAAAGGATGTCTTTTTTTCCACTTGCGGGAAACAGAAATCCATTCACACGAGCTTATGTCAAAAGGGGGTTGTATCAGTCAGCAAGGAGAGCGGAACAGTCAGCCTGGACTGTCTCGCTGTGTTGGTGGCTGAGATACTGAAGTGCTTGCTTTGGTTGGTAAATTACGCTGCCTTGAGGCCTGCAAATGTCCCTCACCATGACCACTCCAGCTGCCCTGGTCCCTTCCCCAGAGCGTCCCAGACCTCTCCACAATGCAGCAGGAGAAGTGTCACTGTCTTGCACAGCAGTGAACCATACTGACTGCTCAGTGCCCAAAGCACTGGTTGTTAAATATTTTTTTTTAAAGATTTTATTTATTTAGGGGTGCCTGGGACTGACTGCTCAGTGCCCAAAGCACTGGTTGTTAAATATTTTTTTTAAAGATTTTATTTATTTAGGGGTGCCTGGGTGGCTCAGTGGGTTAAAGCCTCTACCTTCGGCTCGGGTCATGATCCCAGAGTCCTGGGATCGAGCCCCGCATCAGGCTCTCTGCTCAGCGGGGAGCCTGCTTCCCCCTCTCTGCCTGCCTCTCTGCCTACTTGTGATCTCTGTTTGTCAAATAAATTTTAAAAAATTAAAAAAAAAGATTTTATTTATTTATTTGAGAGAGAGATCACAAGTAGGCAGAGAGGCAGAGGGAAGCAGGCTCCCCGCTGAGCAGAGAGCCTGATGTGAGGCTCCATCCCAAGACCCTGAGATCATGACCTGAGCCAAAGGCAGAGGCTTAACCCACTGAGCCACCGAGGCTCCCCACTGGTTGTTAAATATTATGATTAGTCTCATGCAAATAACAGAAAAGCTGACTCAAATGGCTTATGCTACAAAGGGAACTTGTAGCTGGAAAATCCACCCCTTGGTTGGCTACAGCTAAAGCTGAGACAGTAGTTCAGCAATGTCACCAATGACCCCATTTTTTTTCCTCCTCCTACCCCCAACTTTCTCTGTGGCAGCTCCCAAAATGGCTGCCACACACCGCCTTCCTATTCCACAGGTAAAAGAGAGCACCTCTGACTCAGCTTGCCCTGCCAAAGTGATAAGGCTGACTCTGACTGGCTGGCCGAGGTCACATGACCTTGCAGCTCTAGTCACATGCCCATCTCACAGCCAATCACCGTGGCCTGGGAGAGTTGGGAGCAGGATGCCCGGATTGGCTGAGCCAAGTCACGTGTTCCTCTTTGGCAAGGTGAGTGGTTAACCCCAGCTGCTGAAGCTATAGCGGGGGTTTCAAATTCCCCTTTTTAGCCAATGTCCACTGTCTTCTGTGCTGTTTCCCATCTGTGAGACGGAGATAATAATGACGCTCTCCTCCGAGGCTTGCTGTGCAGATTAAATAAGGTGGTTAACGCCGAGCACTTAAAATGGTGCTCAGACACAAAAACACTTAAAATGTTATCAGTTGTTGCTATCATTGATCTGATCATGTTCAGCTCTGGAGGCTGCAATTCTCCGCAAGCTACTTATTTTCTGCACTCCACCCTCTTTCTAGTTAACTACTGCTGGGTAACAAATCACTCCAAAAACATAATGGCTTAAACCAAGAGTCAGCCTGTACTCTCTCACCATGTCTGTGGTCAGATTTGGGGGAAGGATCCAGAAGGGCAGTTCTGGCTGGGGATCTCATATGGTTGCAATCAGTGGGTGGCTGAAGCCTGGACAGAGAAGCAGCTGGGGGCCGGGGTGGGGGGCGGCTCTCTCTCCTCACGTGGTCTCCCCACGTAGATTAGTTTGGGCTTCCTCACAGGGTGGTGGTCCCGGGGCATTTAGAATTCTGACCCAGCCTCCGACGGGTGAGTGTTTCACCGAAGAGTCAAAAGAGAGGGCATACAATTCTCACTTCTCAAAGAGAGGGGCGTCAGGGTTCTTGGAAAATATGCGGGATAGGAAACCTTGTTACAGCCAAATTTGGGAAATTACAATTTGGCTCATCTTGGTACTAACTTCAAACCGACCTCTGTCCCAACAGTGCCCAGTACCATCCCCTGGGATCATGGCGTCCAAGTCCCAACTCCAAATGGAAATCGTTTATTGAGAAGTCTCAGTGCCTAGGGATCAAAACGTGAGTTTCCTTTTGTTTTTCAACTACTGCCCCACCTAATCTCCCTGTTAATTTCTTTTTCTTTCTTTCTTTCTTCCCATCCCCCCACCCCCCGCCCCCGCTGGATAAAGGCTGTGGGGGACCCTTAATGACAATTTCACCAGACTCTCTACTGCTTCTCTCACTGTCATGCATTTTGTTTTCATTGAAGTTTTTCTTGAGTTTGGTTGGCACACAATGTTCCATTAGCTTCAGGTGTTTACACTATAGTGATTCCGCCTCTTTAAAGATTACCCTATGCTCGCCACAGGTGTAGCTACCGTCTGTCACCCTGCATCCTTATTACAATATCATTGGCTACATTCCCTATGCTGTATCTTTTATCCCCGTGATTTACTCAACCGGTAACTGGAAGTCTGTACCTCCCATGCCCCTTCACCCATTTGCCCATCCCCCCAGCCCCTCCCCTCTGGCAACCCTCCCCTCGTTATTTCTAAGTGGGATTCTGCTTTTTTTTTTTTTTATCAAAGTTCTTGGCTTGAGATATCTTTTTATTTATTTATTTGACAGACAGAGATCACAAGTAGGCAGAGAGGCAGGCAGAGAGAGAGGGGAGAGCAGGCTCCCCACCAAGCAGGGAGCCCGATGCGGGGCTCGATCCCAGGACACTGGGATCATGACCTGAGCCGAAGGCAGAGGCTTTAACCCACTGAGCCACCCAGGCGCCCCGGGATTCTGCTTTTTATTTGTTCATTTGTTTTGGTTTTTTAGATTCCGCATATGAGTGGAACCCTATGGTATTTGTCTTGGTCGGTCTGATTTATTTCATTTTCATTCATTTTAAAACAGAGCCTTGGGTACCACATCTTTGTATGGAATGATTTGTGCATGGTTTGGGTGTGATAATGGTATTGTCATTCGGGGAGTGAATATCCTTATTCTTAGAAAATACATAGAGTCTTTAGGAGCCAAGACTCAGGATGGTTCAGCAAAGGTCACAGGTGTGTGAGCATGTGTGGTTACTGAGAGAGAGAGGAAACGAAGAGCGCAGAATGTTAGCACTGCTGATTCTACCGAGAGGATATGTGGGAGTTTGTGTACCATTTTCTCAACCTTTCTATAGATTTAAAATTTTTGTTAAAGATTTTTTAAAAAAGATTTTTATTTATTTGACAGAGATCACAAGTAGGCAGAGAGAGAGGAAGGGAACCAGGCTCCCTGCTGAGTGGAGAGCCCAACGAGGGGCTTGATCCCAGGACCCTGAGATCATGACCCGAGCCGAAGGCAGAGGCTTTAACCCACTGAGCCACCCAGGTGCCCCTAAAGATTTTTTTATTTTAGAGAGAGAGAGAGGGCAGAGGCAGAAGGAAAGAGAGAGAATCTCCAGCAGACTCCCAATCGAGCACGGAGCCTGAAGCGGGGCTCGATCCCACAACCCTGAGATCGTGACCTGAGCCAAAACCAAGAGTCGGCCACTTTAGCTGAGTGAGTCACCCAGGCACCCCTAAATTTTTTCATAACAAATATTTGAGGGGAAAAATAAAAAACTTCTGCTGAAACCTGATTCCGAGTTTATGAAGGAAAGAAAGGTCTTCTTACTCTAGGGAACTCTGCCTTTTCCATTCTCTCCAAACGGGCTGGCGCTTCCTTGCTCTGCTCCATCTTTTTGGGGGCAGGGGGGCAGCCTTGTGCCGTCTCAGTGAATTCTTTGGGTAGGTGGCTGGTTCCAATTGTGCAGACCTTAAACTTAAGCTGTGGGGTAGTTGGCCACTTTGGGCCCAATCTTGGGGACTTAGTAGCAATTCTGGTGGTCCTGGAAAAATTCAGTTCAGCATCCTCTTACAGAAGTAGGAGGAAGGGGGCGCCTGGGTGGCTCAGTGGGTTAAAGCCTCTGCCTTCCGCTCAGGTCATGATCCCAGAGTCCTAGGATCAAGCCCCGCATCGGGCTCTCTGCTCAGCAGGGAGCCTGCTTCCCTTCCTCTCTCTCTGCCTGCCTCTCTGCCTACTTGTGATCTCTCTCTGTCAAATAAATAAATGAAATCTTTAAAAAACTATAAAAAAAAACTTTAAAAAACTATTAAAAAAAAAAAAGTAGGAGGAAGAAGGACAGAGAGTCCCGTTGATTCTCTGTAGCCAATGGCTGTGATTCTCACCCAGGGGCAGTGGCTGGGCAACATTTGGAAATTTGTGGAATTGTTTTGTGACTGTCACAGTGACTTGGGAAAGGTTTGCTGTGGGCAGCTCTTCTGGAACTTTCTCAGTCTCAGGATCCTTTTCTTACAAGTACTAAGGATACCAAAGAGCTTTTATTTATGTGGGGTTACAACTACTGATATTCACTATATTAGAACTTAAAACAGAAATTTTAAAAAAGATTTTTATTTATTTACTTGACAGCAAGAAGGACCACAAGTAGGGGGAGCAGCAGAGAGAGAGGGAGAAGCAGACTCCCTGCTGAGCAGGGAGGGAGCCCGATGTGGGGCTTGATAGAGGACCCTGGGATTGATGAAGTTTTAGAACATAAGTGAGGTCCCGAGCCGATGACCAAGAAAGAATGCTTAAGACGTCTCTGGTGCAAAAAGGTGATTCTGTTAAAGCGCGGGGACAGGCCCCGTGGGCAGGAAGAGCTGCTGCCCTGGGATCCCGAGTGGCTGATTATATACTCGGGAGTTGGGGAGCTGAGGACAAAAGGGGGTGTTCAGATGGGCTGACATATGGTAAAGAAGACTTTCAGGATATTGGTGGCCTGGTTGTTGTCAAGCCAAGCTGTGTTTTGTTTGTTTGTTTGCTTCTCTAACGAGGTACCAACATGAAGACAGTTGGGAGTTTCCCGGTGGAATGTCACGTTTCTCCTGTCACACATCCTTGTCAGTGAGCTTTAGGTTTAGAAGAAGCAACAGTTCCTTTCACCTCAGCCTCCTTCAGTCTTATGGGGGGGGTGGGGGGAGGGCAGTGTTAGGGCTTCTGGGACTGAGTTATGGGTCTTTGGAAGCTAGGCTGTTGATAAGAAAGCCTCCTCCTTGCAAATCACGAGGACATTTGCAAACTGAGGGAGACTCAGGTCTTGCAGGATTGTGATCTCTACAAGTTCACTATTTGTTTTTCCTTTAGGGCAGCCAGGAATGCCTGAGGAATGTCACATCTATCCCATGGTGGGCCGGGGGGGGGGCGGGTTAGGGTGCCATTGTTCTGCATTGTCCTCAGCTTGCCTTCTGTTCCCTCATCATTTCCCCCCTGAACAATTTTGACCCTTGAATCTTTAAGGTTGTTGAAGGTGGAAGGTCTCATCTTCTATAACTTCTTCCTGCTGAATAGAGGCGTTGAGCTGTCCCTACCTATGGGTCAACAATGGTCAGTTGGGGAATGTGTAGGGGAGTTACAGAAGATGGAGGTAGCTGAATCCAATGGTGACAGTACGGAACTTATCTCTGTGAGTGGCCAGGATCATGTGGACGACGTGAAGTCATTGTAGCCACAGAGTCGGCACCAAGTGGAGAAACATCGAAGGAGGCAGCACATTAAGATTAGTAAGACTGTAAGAATGAGAAGTCCAGGGGTGCCTGGGTGGCTCAGTGGGTTAATCCTCTGCCTTCAGCTCCGGTCATGATCTCAGGGTCCTGGGATCGAGCCTCACATCGGGCTCTCTGCTCAGCGGGGAGCCTGCTTCCTCCTCTCTCTCTGCCTGCCTCTCTGCCTACTTGTGATCTCTCTCTCTCTCTGTCAAATAAATAAATAAAATCTATTAAAAAAAAATGAATGAGAAGTCCAGGAAAGAGATCTTTAATCATTGACCATAATCCTCCTTTAAACCAGGAACTTAACCAATTGCTGAGAGAGGGAAGGATTTTGTAGAGCCCCAGTTGGGGCATTCATATCTTTTATTAGTCCTGTGACATTTTTGTGATAATCTGGGATGTACACACGGTATTCTGTTCTGATCATTGCACCTGTGCCGTGCTGTGCGACCGTTAGGACAGCTAAGGCCATTCTATTCTGTAGGATCGCCTTGCACATCTGTGTGACTTCCATATTAAGTAAGGAAATGTTATTTAGTGAATCACTGAGTGCCTTCACAGTGCATTTATGAAGGGGTTCTACATGCCAGATGACATCCTCTAGCCCTACAGATGGAACAAAAATGGATGTTAAGTGATCATACCATTTAAAAGCAGATCGCGTCCACCTTTGTTTTAAATTGGGGAGATTAGTTGCAGTAGTGATGGTTTTTATTCATTTTTATTTTTTTAAAGATTTTATTTATTTATTTGACAGAGAGGGAGAGATCACAAGTAGGCAGAGAGGCAGGCAGAGGAAGCAGGCTCCCCGCCGAGCAGAGAGCCTGATGCGGGGCTCAATCCCAGGACCCTGAGATCGTGAGCTGGTAGTGATGGTGTTTAGTAACGCATCCATGAATCCCGGCAAAAACTAAGGTGCAGTGACCTATCCACCCCAGAGGAAGCCGGGGCCACGGGTTAGTTCCACATACCCAGTGGTTATTATTGGGGAACATGCTTCTAATGACAGCCATCCCAGATGTCATGTGTTACTTGTCCAAGTATCATCTGTATGATTTCTTTGCTCCCAGCATAAGACTGCCTTTTGATTGAGCTGTCTGATAGTGGGTGTGAGCCAGAAACATGGATCCCAGATTTGATACATGTTCTTCTCAGTATAGCGATAAGTAGGGTTTTGTAGCTTAGGCACTGGTCGGTGGGTATTAATTTGTGGGTTTGTAAGGTCGGTTAAGATTTTAATAGTTCGAGCATATGAAAAAGTTTGGTCATGTCCTGGTGAATTCCACGCCTTACTGATCACGGGCCAGGAAGAAACTTCTTGACTAGTGGTAGATTTATCCCGATACATGCTCTCTCTATATATTATATCTGAAATATAATCCTGTAGAGCGTCTCTGTCAGTGCCCTGTGAAGGGGAGACCCACCAGGGTAACCCAGACGTACTTGACATGGGCAAAATTCCACACATCCAACAACCCGTTTGATTTTGTAGTTCAGCATAATGCTGTGCCCACTGTAGAAAGGAACTGTCCATTTAGATAGGTGAAAGGAAAGCAAAGAGAAGATATACAATCTTCATTTTCACTTGAAGAGAAGTTTGAGATCTTCTGTGGGTTCACAGGAGGAAGAAGACACATTAGTTTGTGCACCGGGTTCCTGTGAAGGAGGTGCAGGCTTTATTCTAGATACATGAGCCCACGAAGAGCGACCTTCTAGCTTTACCGCAGTGGGAGTACATAGTATGACCCGATATGGGCCTTTCCAGTCTGGTTTTAAGTTCTCTGCTGTATCCAACTTCCAGTTTTTTAAATAAACCATGTCTCCGGGATTTCCATGGGGTGGGCATTCAGTTATAGTTAAATCAGGTTTTGGGAGTGATGATTAGTAGATTCATTGAGTAATTTATGAATTAAACCAGCTTCCACTGAATAATTTAATAGAACATTATAATCTCCATCTAATAACAGATCTACAGAAAGAAATGGTTATCTGTACAATAACTCAAAAGGGCTGAGTCCTAGGGGTTGTTTTGGAGCAGTTCTTATCCTGAGAAGTCCTATTGGCAAGAGAGTAATCCAGTTTTCCTGGGTTTCTAGACTAAGTGTAGCAAGATGATGTTTTGAAGTATGATTAGCCTTTTCTACTTTCCCGGAGGATTGTGGAAGCCAGGCTGAATGCAAGAAATATTTAATTTTTTTTAAAGATTTTATTTATTTATTAGAGAGAGAGAGAGAGAGAGCGCACAGGCAGACAGAGTGGCAGGCAGAGGCAGAGGGAGAAGCAGGCTCCCTGCCGAGCAGAGAGCCGGATGTGGGACTCGATCCCAGGACGCTGGAATCATGACCTGAGCCGAAGGCAGTTGCTTAACCGACTGAGCCACCCAGGCGTCCCAAGAAATGTTTAATATTTAAGGTTTGGGCTATTTGTTGAGTTATTTCAGCGGTGAAAGAAGGACCGTTGTCACCTTGAAGTGATCGAGGAAGGCCAGATCTAGGGATAATCTCTAGCAACAAAATCTTGGTTACTTCTACGGCTCTTTCAGTTTTACATGGAAAGGCCTCAACCCATCTGGTGAAGGTATCAACAACACTAATAGAAACTTAGAGCCTTTGTAGGGTGGCCTTTGTGTGACATCAAGTTGTCTGTCCTCTCCTGGAGAGGATCTAGGCCTTTGGACTGGTTTTAAGAGAGGAGGAGGGCGAGCTGCGCCTTCTGGATTTACTTGGGTACAGACAATAGGGGATCGGCAGACCTGTTTTATTGTGGCTGTTAAATTCACTTCACCAAATATATATACATATTTAAAGATTTATTTATTTGACAGAGAGATCACAAGTAGGCAGAGAGGCAGGCAGAGAGAGAAAGAGGGGAAGAGGCAGACTCCCTGCCGAGCAGAGAGCCCGATGTCGGGCTTGATCCCAGGACCCTGAGATCATGACCTGAGCCAAAGGCAGAGGCTTAACCCACTGAGCCACCCAGGCGCCCTTATCAAATATATTTTTAATTGAATGTTTTAAAGCGTCTTTGCGCAAATGAGTAGCTTGGTGTAGGCCCTGTATTAACTTCCACTGATTATCTTTGGGTATAAAGATTTTCCCCTCATTGTTAACAAGCCCGTCCTCTGTAGTTTTAGTATATCCTCGCTCCTGAGCTATGTGAGTGTCTTGATCTGAGTAGACTGGCGGATTATGGACTCCATTGGAGCTAAGACTGGCATAAGGCTTAATATCTGTTTCTGTTTTGCTACCTCTTTGGCTTCATGATTCCTGTAGATTCTAAGGTCCTGTCCTTTTGATGTCCTTTGAGGTGAATCGCGCTACCTCCTTGGGCAGGGGTACAGCCTCAAGAAGAGTAATAATTTCAGGCCCATGTTGGCTTGGGGAGTTATGACTTGATAACAATCCCCTTTCCTTCCAAATAGCCCCAAAGGCATGTAGTACCAGGAAGGCATATTTGGAGTCAGTATAAATGTTAATTTTTTAGACCTTTTGCCAACTAAAGAGCACGGATGAGTACCATTATTTCAGCTTTTTGGGCAGAGGTATTTATTGGAAGGTTTGTGGTTTTTTTTTTTTTTTTAAGATTTTATTTATCGGGCGCCTGAGTGGCTCAGTGGGTTAAAGCCTCTGCCTTTAGCTCAGGTCATGATCCCAGGGTCCTGGCTGGGATTGAGCCTCGCATTGGGCTCTCTGCTTAGCCGGGAGCCTGCTTCTCCCTCTGCCTGCCTCTCTGCCTACTTGTGATCTCTGTCAAATAAATAAAATAAAATCTTAAAAAAAAAAAAGATTTTATTTATTTATTTGACAGAGAGATCACAAGCAGGCAGAGAGGGGGAAGCAGGCTCCCCGCTGAGCAGAGAGCCCAATGTGGGACTCGATATCAGGACCCTGAGATCATGACCTGAGCCGAAGGCAGAGGCTTAACCCACTGAGCCAGGCGCCCCTGTCCTGTTTCTTTACAGACAGGACACGGCCATAGTGGAGAGGGCTTGTTTGGACATTCTCTGCTCCAGTGTCCGATCTGGCCACACGTATAGCATGGGGACTTACCTAGTTCTCTGTTACCAGCCTTTTCTTTTGCCCCTGGTTAGTCTGGTGCAGCCATCATTGGAGCCTGTATCTTACCCTGCAGTTTAGTTCTCTAGTCCTTTTCTTGCCTTAAAGCCATGTCTCTATTATTAAAGCCTCTAGTCACTATTTCTAGGAGGCGCTGGATGGGAGTTTAAGGGCCTAAAGCCATTTTAGTTCGTTTTCGGTGGATGTCAGGTGCCAACTGGCTTATAAAATGCATATTTAGTATGGTGACTCCCTCAGGTGAGGCTGGGTCCAAATTTGTATATTTCCGGATGGCCTCTACCGCTCGTCCCTGAAATAGAGCTGGATTCTCATCAGTTCCTTGTGTGACTTCCTGAAGTTTATCGAAGTCTACAGGTTTAGAGAACCGTTTTTTCATTCCTTCTATCAGTGATCATACGGTCTCGTTTTTCTCTCCCTGGACTGTCCTCCTGATAGTTGCAGCGTGGTTTGGTGCTAGGGACAGCAGCACCCCCGGCCAGGCAACGATCCCATTGCCAGCTCGTCACAAACTCCTGTGCTCCCTCCCAGATTCGTCTCTTTCCCTCAGGGGCGCAACGAGTTAAAATGATATATATATCCTGCCAGGTCAAATCGAACATAATCGATACTTCTTGAAAGCTCTCAATAAATCAAGAGGGGTTTTCAGAATACCGTCCTAATGGTTGTTTTATCTGAGCCATGTCTGCCGTGGAGAATGGGACGTGGACCCTAATCGTGTCCATTTCTCCATTAGTGACTTCCCTAAGAGGATGCATCCCATTCTTAAATGGAAGATAGGGAATCCTGCTCCTGGTATGTCCAGCTGGGCTGGGGGCAGAGGGGTCTTGGGGTTTATAAGGAGGAGGGATAGCAACAGAGCAGACGTCCTCTTTCTTTGGACTGGCTGGCAGTTCCTCCAATATCCCAGGTTTTTTAAGAGGAATCCGCCTAGTTAGACAGTCCTCACGCAACATATCCACTGGGGCTTGTTAACCTGGCTGAGGGTTAGACACACTCTCCAAGAGGCCTGCAGGTCCGGATCCCGATTTAGAGCCATAAAGCCTTGCACGTATGGGATTTCAGTCCATTTGCCCTTCTCCTTGCCGAAGAGGTCTAACTGACGGATTGACTTGAAATTTAATGTCCCATTTATGGGCCACTTTTCCTCTCCTCCTAAGGAGTACTGAGGCCATTCAGTGTTACAGAGGAAGTCCATTTTTTTTTTCTTTCTTAAATCTTGTAGTCCGAATTGATACCAGTGGGTTAAAAGGCATCCCAAGGGAGAATCCTTGGGAACAGAAGATGATCCCATGTTCCTAGAAAAAGAAGGTCCATTACCAAAATCCCCCCCAACTCCTGGGTGGCATCCCACACAGGATACGTCAGAGGTTCCAAGTGTCAAAAGCGACCAGAGATGTCCCTCAACGAAAATCACTATTGAGCACCATCCCTGCCTTCCTGTGACGGTGTTCCTGCCGGGAAAGGCCCTGGAGGGGTGCCGGCGGCTCTACTCTTCCCCATCGCATCCTGGGCTACAGGTGGGTGCCTGGCGAATGGACTAAAATATTGTGTCGTCCTACACTCTGGAAGTTGTGTTATTGCCCTGCCATTTTCAACCCATGGAAAATACTAGAAGAGTTTCACAAGGGGACATTACCCAATTTTGTAACTTTAAGTAGTTAATAGAGGACATTGACAGAAAACCGTAAAGACAGAAATCCATCATGGTCTAACCAACATTCCAACACATGTGGTCCTTACAGCCAACTTCCCTAGGAAACGGTCCCAGTTGGGTTTTAATTCAGTCGGGTCCTGGTTTCGGCCGGCTCCCAGTGGAGGTCCCATGGCCAGAAGTGGCTAGACCAGGGATGTGGAGGGGATCATGTTAGATTAGACAGGAGGAAGCCTCACACGGGAGTCTTAAGATTGGCAGCCGTCCTAGTGACATAGGTGGCTGCCCCGTGCCCAAGACAGACAACTTTGTGTAAAAACAGGAATAAAGAGAGGGCATCAAGTTTCTGGGTCTTACTACCATTCCGACCAGGAAACTAACTTGCAGCCAAAAGGCAGACTTTTCCTCCCCGTAGAGTAGCCACAGGCTAGATGGTTACAGCCTGAGCAATCGACATGCAGGTGTTTCACAGAGACCGCACTCCTTGAAGGGCGCCTGAAATGAGACTAGGGGAAGAGGAAAGAAAGTACTCACTGATTTGGCGCCCAGGCTCAGAGTCCAGATGTAAGGACTCAAAGCCCCATGTTTGGGCACCAAATGATGAAGTGTTAGAGCATAAGTGAGGTCCGGAGCCGACGACCAAGAAAGAATTCTTAAGACGTCTCTGGTGCAAAAAAGTGATTCTGTTAAAGCGCGGGGACAGGCCCCGTGGGCAGGAAGAGCTACTGCCCCGGGATCCCGAGTGGCGGCTGATTATATACTCGGGAGTTGGGGAGCTGAGGACAAAAGGGGGTGTTCAGATGGGCTGACATATGGTAAAGACTTTCAGGATATTGGCGGCCTGGTTATTGTCAAGCCAAGCTGTGTTTTGTTTGTTTGTTTGCTTCTCTAACGAGGTACCAACATGAAGACAGTTGGGAGTTTCCGGTGGAATGTCACATTTCTCCTGTCACACATCCTTTAGGTTTAGCTTTAGGTTTAGAGCTTTAGGTTTAGAAGAAACAATAGTTCCTTTTACCTCAGGATCCTTCAGACTTTTTTTTTTATTTAAGATTTTATTTATTTATTTGACAGACAGAGATCACAAGTAGGCAGAGAGGCAGGCAGAGAAAGAGGAAGGGAAGCAGGCTCGCTGCTTTGCAGAGAGCCCGATGCGGGGCTCGATCCCAGGACTCTGGGATCATGACCTGAGCCGAAGGCAGAGGCTTTAACCCACTGAGCCACCCAGGCGCCCCTGGGATCCTTCAGTCTTATGGGCAGGGAGGGGGCAGTGTTAGGGCTTCCGGAACTGAGTTATGGGTCTTTGGAAGCTAGGCTGTTGATAAGAAAGCCTCTTCCTTGCAAATCATGAGGACATTTGCAAACTGAGGGAGACTCCTGTCCTGCAGGATTGTGATCTCTATTAGTTAACCATCTGTCCTTCCTGTAGGGCAGCCAGCAGTTCCAGAGGAATGTCACAGATGTCACAAGGGGTCGGGGGTGTAGGGTGCCAGTGTCTGCTTTGTCCTTAGCCAGCTTTTTGCTCCCTCATCACGATCATGACCTGAGCTGAAGGCAGATGCCAAACCGACTGAGCCACCCAGGTGCCCCCAAACAGAGAATTTTACACACAAGAACCTGGGGCCCCTGCCTGGCTCAGTCAGTAGAGCATGCAACCCGTGATCTCAGGCTTGTGAGTTCAAGCCCCACATTCCGTGTAGCGATTACTTTTATATATATATAAAAATAAAGTGAAATCCTACCTCAAAATAAATAAAATATGAGAACTTACAAGCACACGTTCCATGAGTGAAATAAGCTAAAAGAACATATTGATATTATTATGGAAATCCTGTGAACTTTGTCCACATGTCGTCTCCGGGACCTCCCCTGGGGTCCCTAAACCAAACTCTTGAGACCTGCTCAGAAGGCGTGTATAAGCCTGGGATGGCTAGGAGCGCAGAGTGTGCCCCAGTGTGTGGGCCGCCCCAACATGGGGGCTCAACACTTTGTTATCAAATTTATTAGATATATTTATTATCAGATAGGTCATGTCTCTGATGGAATGTTTATTTCTCATAGACATGCTCCCTGAACACCTTAAAATCATACCCCATCAATCTCTTTAAAAAGATTATTTTATTATTTTTTTAAAGATTTTATTTATTTATTTGACAGATCACAAGCAGGCAGAGAGGCAGGGAGAGAGGGAGAGGGAAGCAGGCTCCCTGCTTAGCAGAGAGCCCGATGCGGGACTCGATCCCAGGACCCTGAGATCATGACCTGAGCTGAAGGCAGCGGCTTAACCCACTGAGCCACCCAGGCGCCCCTCTCTCTCTATTTTTTTTATAAAAATATTTATTTATTTGATAGAGAAATCACAAGTGGGCATAGAAGTAGGCGAGAGAGAGGGGAAAGCAGGCTCCTGCTGAGCAGAGAGCCCAATACGGGACTTGATCCCAGGACCCTGAGATCATGACCTGAGCTCAAGGCGGAGGCTTAAGCCACTGAGCCACCCAGGTGCCCCTATTAATTAATTTATTTATTTTAGAGAGAACGAACACAAGACTGGGGTAGGGGAGGAGGGTCAGAGGGAGAGAGGGAGGGACAGTTTTCTTTTTTTTAAGATTTTATTTATTTGAGAGCGAATGAGAGAGTGTGTGTGTACACACACAAACACACACACACTAGCTCAGGGAGGAGGAGCAGAGGGAAAGGGAGAAGCAGACTCCCGCTGAGCAGGGAGCCCTGATGCGGAAGCTCAGATGTGGGGCTCACCCTCAGGACCTTGAGGTCACAACCCAGATTCCAGTGCGTAACTGACTGAGCCACCCAGGTGCCCCTCAGCCCATCACTTTCTGTCCCTTCCACTGGCTTATTTCTCTTCGTAAAACTTCATAACACTCAACCAGGCAGTGTATCACACATCTACTTGGTGATTTCTTTATTTTTAGCCTCTCATTAAAATATCCTCCAGCAGAACAGGATTTCTGTCCCGCCTCCCGCCACTGCTCTATCCCTAGATCCTAGGGTAGTACGTGGCACATGGAAGGTACTCAGTAAACATTAAATAGTTTTGAATGAATGAATGAGCAAATGGACATATTTTCCCATTAGCCATTGCCCCAGCCGGACTTCGACTTCCCTGAGGCCAGAGCCTGTGTGTGTGTGTCATTGTGTGTTCTCAGCACCTAGTATCTGATGGAAGCAGGTATCCAGCAAATGCATGTAAAGGGAGAAAAAAATATATATGCGAGGGAAAGTAGATGAACGGCTGCCTGGGGCTGGGCGTGGGAATGGGGAGTGCCTGCAAAGGGGCCCAAGAAATCTTTTCAGGGTAGGTGCGCCTGGATGGCTTAGATGGTTTAGCGTCTTCCTTCAGCTCCAGTTATGGTCCTGGGGTCTTGGGATCGAGCCCCACATGGGGCTCCCTGCTTAGAGAGCCTGCTTCTCCCTCTCCTGCTGCTGCTCCCCTTGCTTATGCTTGCTCTCTCTCTCTGTCAAATGAAAAAATAAAATCTTAAAAAAAAAAAACAACTATTAACCAAAGCAAAATGTGTGTTGAGGGAGAATGTTGAGGGTGCCTTGCTGGTCATCTGAGCCTTACTCTGTGTTCCTGATTGTGGCGTTACAGTGGTGACCCAGACGGCCTTTGTCCCTTGCCTTCACAGGCCAACAGTGACAGCCCAGGGGGTGGGGGTGTAGAGAGCAAAATGGAGTCTCTCATGTCAAGCGGGAGCCTGTGTCAAGGAATGACACAAGCATTTAAGGTACCGCAGCTAGGACATATCACCCAGACCAATGTCAGCTGACACCTAGACTTGATAACGAGCAGAACCGGAGGAAGTCTGCAGAGACCCCAAACCTTTGAAATCCCTTTAAAAGAGATAGGATTTTGGCAGCAAACTGTGAGACTCTTCAGACCTGACTCCTCTCTGTCTTGACACTTAAAAAAGGCAGCTGCAGGGGCGCCTGGGTGGCTCAGTGGGTTAAAGCCTCTGCCTTCGGTTCAGGTCCTGGGATCGAGCCCCACGTCGGGCTCTCTGCTCCGCAGGGAGCCTGCTTTCTCCTCCTCTCTCTGCCTGCCTCTTTGCCTACTTGTGATCTGTCAAATAAATAAATAAAATCTTAAAAAAAAAAAAAAATAGGCCCCAGTAGGTACAAAGAGTTGACCCCGACCGTGCTTTTGGTCCGTTCACTTCCTGTCCCCTTCTGTCCTCTTGTTTGTCGCGTGGCTTGTCTTCTGTCCCGCTCTGTGCGCTGGGTAAGAAGCCATGTTTAATCACATGGTGAGTTGTCATTGAGCTTGGAATCCTGAACCTGCTTTAGAGTTGTGATTTAACTTTGCTTCGTGATTGAACAGAGGCGACGTCGTGGAAAGCCCCAACTGGTGTGTGCGCCTTCGCAGTGTCCTCGTGACAGGGGGCCAGACCTGGGAGGCACGGGGCAGGGTGCTCAGGGAGGAGCGGGAGGCGTGAGTGATGGGAGGAGTCAGGGAGCATTCACTGAAGGAGCAAACGGCTGAACCAGAGCCTGAACAGTGTTGTTCATGACTGCGCCGCCAAATTTGTTTTTATCCACGCATGCGTATATGTATGTGCTTGAACACTCTTTCGGCCTTAAGCGTCTGTCCTGTGGGTCTCTCCTTCCGAGCCCTGGTCCGGCTTGCCGAGGACAGGGCCACAAGGGGGCGCTGCTCTCCTGCGCTCGCGCTGATGCCCGTAGCCTTGCCGGAGCCGGAGGTCTGGCGGGGACCGTTTGTCGGTGGGGGACGTTTCCGCAGAGACCCGGGCCGCAGGGGCGGTGAGAGGCGCGGGGCCCGGGGAGCCGCAGGGCGCCAGCGCGGTAGGGTCTGTTCCCCTGGCTCGGGGGCGGGGCACCCCTGGGCTTGCGGGGCCCTGTAGAGCTTTCCAAAGAGCAGGGGGGCGCTAAGCACGAGCCCCTCGGTGGGACGTTCCAAAAGAGCCCTTGCGGCCTCCCTGGTGCCTGAAGAGAAGGCATCGCGAGGGGCGGAACCCTGCAGAAAGCACGGGGAGGGGCTCACGTGGCCTGTTCCCCGAGGGGGTGGGGCTTCCCAGACAGAATTGGAAAAGGGGCGCTGAACCAGCCTGGGCTGGGTGGTCCCCGCGAAGTGACCTTGGTGGCAGTGGGGTTGGGATGCCCCACGAGGGATAGGTGGGAGGAGGTTCCCAGATAGGGCGGGGGTGTTAGGTCTGAGAGCCCAAGCTTGCGGGGGAGTGAGTGGGTTACCCCCAGACCTGTGGTCTCTGTGGAGGGAGAAGCACCCTGAAGAACCGGTCTCCATGGGGTGTGGGACCCCAAAAACAAGAGAGAGACTTAAAAAAACGCTGCTGTGTCATCTGACACTTTGGCCTAAGTTAAAGAAAATGCAAATTGACCAGTTTTCCAGCTCAAAGATCTACTGTTCCAAAGCTGGTTATTGAGAATTTCCATACTCAATTAAGAAATACAAAAATGACATTTCAATACTGAACTGATTAGAAGCAGATTATAATATTTTGAATTCTTTGGTTCAGACTCTGTTAAGAATTAGAAAGTGGGGTGGTTTTGGGTCCCCTTTAGTACCCAACCTCTCAAATGCTGGGCCAGCATTCCCTCCTACCATGTTATGACTCAGAGGTTATGGTCCCTCTCGTTTTAGGAGAGGACTCAGGAGAAAAGGCTCTGCCACTGCACCATCCCCGCCCTGACACACCCCCGCTGTCCCGAGGGACGTCATTATATTCTTCCTTTATTGGCTGTCCTTGTATAATACAAATCTGTAAGTTTAGATACAAAAAAATCTGGAAATAAAAGATAGAAAAGTACCCGCCAGGCGCCCCCCCCTCCTCGTCCCGGACCCCTCCCCAGCGGGCACTGACGTGAGGTAACTGAGCATCTCCTTCCCCTTCCCCCTACCCCGCCTCCTGGGCCCCCAACTTGGCCCCCACCCCCATGAGACCTTGGCCCAGGGAAGATGTGGGCCCCCCCAAGTGGGGGAGAGGGGTGATCGGGGTGAGCACAGCATTGGCAGTGAACGCAGCAGGTGGGCAGAGGGAAGCCCTTTGCTTGTGCTGTGTATGGGAGGGGATGACCAGACTTGGGGTGGGCCCTGGTGGCCCCAGAAGAGCCCCGAGGCAGGCATCCCTTATCCATCCCACCCGACACTGGAAGGTGGAAGGTCAACAGAAACTGGGAAATGTCGCTTGAACCGAGGACACTCAGTGGGACTGTGGCCATCCCACTGTGTTTGGGGGTTGGGGTGGGGGAGGGCATTGCCAGCCTAAGTCCGGCAGTGAAATGGGTCCCTTAGCCAGGCCGGGTCCATCCCTGAATTCCATCCTGTCGCAATCTGGGCGTACAATGTCAGTTCTGTAGTGGTTGTGGGGGGTGATCAAGGGGCTGGAGGGGGTGCTGGGGGGCGCAGCCCCAGGGTGCGGGACTAGGGAGAGAGATTGGGCCTCCATGCCCAGGTGTGGGGCACCCGGAGATGCTGGGACGGGCAGGGCGGCTCGAGCTACAGTTCAATCTCGAAGGTCTTCTGCAGGTCGCCGGAGAAGGGGTTGGAAGGTTTTTCAACAGCCGGTTTGCCTTCTAATGCTGCCCACTGGGCCTCAAAGGGGTCCAACTCAGGGGCCGGGGCAGGGGCCGGCTCTGGGGGCCACGGTGCCCCATTGGGGCGTGGGCGGGCCTGGCCCCCGGGGGCAGTGGCCATGGCTGGGGGTGGGAAGGCGCCAGCCTTCCCGAGCAGGGTGGCGGGCTGGGGCTGGAGCTGGGCGGCGGAGCAGAAGGCGTTGGCCACCATCTGTGAGGGGGTGATGCCCACCACGGGCACCCGGGGCACGGGCGGGTAGCCCAAGCCCGGGTAGGCGGGCACAAAAGGGGGCTGCATGTGTGGGGGTGGCAGGAACACGGCCACCTGGGCGGGCGCCGCATCGAAAGGCCCCACGGGGGCAGGGAAGGGCTGCAGAGCGGGGGCCACAGGGGGCACGGAGGCTGCTTGTTGCTGCTGCTGCTGCTGCTGCTGCTGCTGCGCTTTGGCCACTTGGGACACCTCCTCCAGCCACCTCTCGGCCTCCGAAGGGGTCCGCTTGTGCCCAGGCTGGAAGGCAGTTGCGGGGGGCACGGAGGACTCACCCCAAGCAGAAGTCCCTAGAGAGAGGAGAGAGGCGACAGTTGAGAGACCCCTAGGCTGGGGGCTGGGCCCTGCCGCTCACTACCTGTGTCGACTTCAGGGCAAACGGCTTAACCATCCTGGACCACGGGATGGTTCCGAGTGCTCAGAAAATACAGTTCTGAGAGTCTCAGGTCCTCAGATGGAAAAGTACAGGCGAGACTGACTGTCACCAGCCCAGCTTCCCTTCTGATGGGTCAGGACCAGACCTGTTCCTAAGTATTTTTGATAGCACCCTTAGTTCTGATTATTTTGACAATGTATCGTTTTGGGAGGCTAAAATTCTAAGATGCTGTAAGTCTTTCTCGAGGGGTCCCATACATTTCCAACATAGTGAGGTTCACTGGTTTTAAGGTTGTGCTTTCGAAGATTCTAGAGCTCTAAATTTATACTGCACTTCCGAGGGCTTCTGTGGTTCTAGGATAAGCTCCTGGCTCTAAGGTGATTCCAAGGTTTCGTGGCTTCGAATCTGGAGGTTCTAATATCCTGTGATCCTAAGACTGTGGGTTTCTCAATTTTATGGTTCTGAGGAAGGTTTAAAATGGATCCCGTGGTTCTAAGTTGACCCAGTGGTTCTAGGATGAGCCCATGGCTCTGAGATCACCCTGGGATTCTAAGATGATCCAAGGCTCAAAATTGATTCCATGGAGGTGGGATGGTCCCCTAGCCCTTAGATGACCCAACAGTTCTAAGCTCGTGGGATTCCTAGGTTCCCGGCGTCTGGGAGGTAACCCTGGACAGAGTAGGGGCCTGCAGGCGGGACGCTGCGGGGTGGCCGCTACAGGAGACAGGCTGGGCTTACCTGCTGCGGCCGGTGGTGGCCCAGGTGCTGGGGCTCCAGCGCTGGCGAAGGACGAGCTGATCTGTGTGCACAGAGCGTTGATGCTGTCGCTGTCACTGGCACCGGGAGGCTCCATCTCGGGCACTGGGAAGTCAGGGAAGGGTGGAGGTCAGCCAAGGGGCCCAGGCCCTCAGGTGGCCCCCTCTGACGACCTCTGGGGTCATGGGGTATGGGTCATGGGTCCACTCTGCGGTGACCAAATGGATCCAGGCATGTGGCGTCTTGTGATTCCCAAGCATGAGCCAATGCAATCACCCACATGTGACCCACGAGTGTGTTCGCAAGTGCATGTGAATCTGAGCTGTGACCTCCAAGTCTGCGTGATCCTGGGCGTGTGGCTTGTGAGTGTGTGTACATCTGCGTGGGTTAGCTGGGTACATGCCCAAGGGCATGTTAATGGAAACACCGGCTTCTGTGACTTCCCAGTGTGTGTGACTTCTGTGTGTAGCCCCTGTGACTCCTATGGAGCTGAAAGTTCGGGGCGGGGGGGAGGGGCAGGTCACACCCAAGCAAGCGTGCCACTGCCTCCGGACACACGAAGCTTCCAAATCAAGGGGAGCCAAGGAGTATGTGTGCCAGCCCTGGGGTGTGTGATGGCCGCGGTACGATATGGGACAGGGAGTGCGTGTGCATCACTCTCAGCCAGCACTGGTATCTGCCCAGCAATCACCTTTGGGAGCAGCCCAGCCTTCCGGACACAGAGCAACACCTCCCATGCCAATCCCCCAGGCCATAAGAGATGGGTGTCTCCGATTTGGCATATGGAAACATGACCGTGGGCCAGACCCCGTGACTTACAGACAGCTGGGAGGAAAGGCAGCCCGCTTGCCTGTCTCCCTCAGACAGAACACAGTACTGGGCCATCTCTCTTCCCTCTTTTCCCGCGCAGACCTGGCTTTTAGATCATGACTTATGCCACCTCTCTCCTCTTTCTGGCCCATGGCAGATAGGAATAATCAAACACGATGCTTCTCTCCTCCCACCGCCCCCGCCACTGGACTCTTTGCTCACCTTCCGGCCTCACCCAGCCAGACCCTATGGCTAGGAGAGAGTACTGGTCCGTGCAATTCCATCTCCCCTCTAAGAAAACCGGAACAGCCACACTTCTCCTATCAGCACCCAGGGCAGACATTACTAATCAATGAGGATGTGTTGCTTCTTTCCTCAGCACCGTCCCTGGAAGACGTGGCTGGTCAGCGACGATGGGTGCTGCCTTCGCCTGATCCTTTGCCCGCCAGCGACACTGCAAACCCATCACTATGCTTCCGGACCCCTGACCTCATGTGTGCTCTTCACCTATTGTCTCCACTGGCCAAATTCTGGGAGCCTCTCCTTGAGCTAAAATAACTTCTGCTCTTCTCCCTTCTCCCTTATCCATGGCAACCTTCACTAATTAATCATATGGTATGCCACCTCGCTCCTTTTTCTTCCTCATGGCAGACCCTGTCAGGAGACCATGCCATATGCCATCATTCTATTCTCCCTGTCCCAGGCATTCTTTTTTTTTTTTTTAAGATTTTATTTATTTATTTGACAGACACGTCACAAGTAGGCAGAGAGGCAGGCAGAGAGAGGGAGATGGGGGAGCAGGCTCCCTGCTGAGCAGAAAGCCCGATGCAGGGCTCGATCCGAGGACTCTAGGATCATGACCTGAGCCGAAGGCAGAGGCTTAACCCACTGAGCCCCCCAGGCGCTCCCCAGGCAGACATTCTTAATCCATCACAATCCGCCTTCCTCTGAGCCCGTATCCTTCACCCAGCCAGATCTCATGGCTCCACTGGCCAATAAATGCTTGGGAGTTTTAGCTTCCTCCTGAGCAAACAGTGGCATCTAGGCAGCTTCTCTCCTCTCCCAAACCCCTGGCACACTGCTCATCGATTGTGATACAAGCCACCTCTCCCCTTTCCCTAACCACAACAGACATTACTAATTGATCGTGGCTTGTGCCACCCTTCTGCTTTTCCTTGCCAATAGTAGACATTGCTCATCAATCTCTCTCCCCCCTTGTTGGTGGCAGACGCTGCTAATCGACCATGATGTGTTCCACCTCTTCCCCAGGGCAGACAGTGCTAACCGATCAAGGCTTATACCCCTTTTTCTGTCTCTGGTGCTTACTAGGGATGGTATTGATCCCGATGTTCTCTCCCGCTGAGCCCCGGGCTCACCTGTGCCCTTCACCTGGAAGTCTGTGCGGCGCTGCAGTGTGGATGGCAGCTCGTTCAGCCGTAGGCTCAGCTGCCGTTTGAAAGGTGAGTTCTTCTGGCTGAGTGCCGGGAACCCGCGGAAGGAGCCCTGGCGAACCAGCTGTTCCAGCGGGGCGTGGCGTCGGGGGATGGCGGCCGCACTGGTGCCTGCAGCCACTGGGGTGCCCGCCTCACCCTTCTCACCGGGAGATGTGGTGGCCGGTGTCGGGGACACGTGCCCAGGCTGCGCAGGGCCAGGAGCTGCAGTTGGGGCAGCTGCTGCCTCTGCTGGAGACACGGGGAGACAGGCGGTCGGATACCACACCCAGGCATTTGCTCCTCTCCCAGCAAGCCCCCTTCATCATCTTCCCCAGGACAGGCTGGTCAGAGCCCTGAAATGTCTCCCACTGCCACCACACCTGTACCGCCTGCCCCAGGGAGCCCTGAGGGATTCCTCCTCCAACCTGACCTTTTGGGTCTCTCTAGTTTTCTGTCCCCAATCTGGCTTTCTTCACTGCTTCTGCTGTTTTCCCTTCTGAGACCTATTTCCCTTTCTGATAAATTTTTTTAGATTTATTTATTTAAAATATTTTATTTATTTGACAGAGATCACAAGTAGGCAGAGAGGCAGGCGGGGGGGGGGGGGAAGCAGGCTCCCCGTGGAGCAGAGAGCCCGATGTGGGGCTCGATCCCAGGACCCTGGGATCATGACTGAGCCAAAGGCAGAGGCTTTAACCCACTGAGCCACCCAGGCGCCCCTAGATTTACTTATTTATGAGAGAGCAAGCAAGCATGAGCGGGGGGCGAGGGGCAGAGGGAGAAACAGCTTCCCAGAGTAAGTTCTTTATAAATTCTAAGCAGTGTTTCCCACAAATTTAAAAACTAAAATCCACAGTTAAAAAAAAAATACTGTGACTTACAACAAAGTATATTTATATTTTAAAAAACCTGTCTTAGGGGTGCCTGAATGGTTCAGTCGGTTAAGTACCTGACTCTTGATTTTGGCTCAGGTCATGATCTCTGGGTTGTGAGATCAAGCCCAGTGGAGTCTGCTTGGGGTTCTTCTTTTTTTCTTTAAAGGTTTTATTTGAGAGAGGGGTGCCTGGGTGGCTCAGTAGATTAAACATCTGCTTTCACCTCAGGTCATGATCTCAGGGTCCTGGGATCGAGCCCCGCATTGGGCTCCCTGCTCCACGGGGAGTCTCCTTCTCCCTCTCCCTCTGCTTCTCCCCCAACCCCCACTTGTGCTGTCTCTCAAATAAATAAAAATCTTTAAAAAAAAATTTATTTGGGAGAGAGAGAGAGAACGCGCTCAGGCAAGCACGAGTGGGGTGAGAGGCAGAGGGAGAGGGATAAGCAGATTCCCTAATGAGCAGGGATTCGGATGTGGGGCTCGATCCCAAATGAGCCACCCAGGCGCCCCTCCTTGGGATTCTGCCTCTTCCTCTGTATACCCCCACTTACGCTTTGTCTCTAAATAAATACCACATTGTTTTAGAATTTACAAAGTACTTGCCACTTACCTGTAATGTTAGAGACCACCGATATTTTTGTTGATGGCAACCCAGAGTAAGCAAAACCTTTTGCATGGTAACCTGTCCCCCCCCTGCCACATGCACACAAATACATAGCCTGGACTAAAAGTATCATTAAACTACACTTCCCCTTACTACATTCAGCTAATCTGATATTTTCTATTTTTTTCTATTTCAGTTCTTTTCAGTGCCAGCCAGCCACAATCCACCAAGCTGACTTCACAACCCAGTAACTGGCCTTGAGCCACAATTTGAAATGCTTCCGAACCTCCCTGGGTTAGAAGATAACCCAGTTTTGCTGGGATCTATGGCCAGCCGAATATTGCCCAAACAAGTGAGCTCTGTAAACTGTAACCAAACCTTGTGGCTGGTGCCCTGCTCTGTAAATTGCAGAGTCCCTGGGCCTCTGTCGCTCTCCCCGGCCCCCGGCCCAGAATGGATCCCCAGGCCCCGCCCACAGCACCCACCTTTCTTTTTTTCAGGGGCCTCTCGCTCAGTGGGCCGGCCGCCACCCGACAGGCGGAAGGAGCCCTCGCGGGCAAAGCTGGTGCGGCTGGCATCGAAGGCGGCCGTGACCCCGCATTCCTTCTCCCGCCGCTGTTTCCGCTCCAAGCAGGCGGCGAAGGCGCAGCCCACGGCGTGGCTCAGCCTCTCCCCCTGTGGGAAGAGCGGTCAGGCCCGGCTTGGAGAGGCGGCATTGTGCCGGCTGGAGGCCAGAAGCCCCGGCTGCCACCAGCTCAGTGTCAGGTGATCCTGGACCAGTCCCCTGCGCCCGTGCCCGCCCGGAGCCTCAGAGCACCCAGAGGGAAACAGGGAAACAGGGCAGCTCAGAGAGAAAAAAAGCCAGAAACAGGAGTACAGTGCCATATGGCTCCCTTGGTATGAAGTTTGAGAACCAGTAAAACTAATCTGAGGTGAAAAAAGCTGGAAGCCTGGCTGTTCCTTAGGGGGCGGGGCTGAGAACTCACTGGGAAGGGGCAGGAGGCATTGGCTCGGGTAGAGGAATGTTCTAGGCCTTGATGGCAGCTTGGGTTGCACGAGTACGTGCAGTTGTTAACATCCCTGGGTCTGTGCACAGCAAGCATTTGACTTCAAAAAAAAAAAAAAAAAAGGAGCTGGAAACGAATGCATTCTACTGCGGGGCAGGCAAGCTGAAGTGTCCGGGGGGAAGTATTCTGATGTCTGCAACTTTGAAATGCATCAAAAATGGGACAAATGAGCAACAGTAAGCGCAGACACACCTAACGGCGGGATCTGGGTGGTGGGTGTCCAGGTGACTGGTCATACAAGTCTTTCGGCTTCCCTGCGTGCTTGAAAGCATTTTGTCATAAAATGCTGGGGGTGAACACAACAGCCCTGTTGAGTGCCTACTTGGGAGGCTGCAAGGGCACAATGATGCTGGCTTCCTGCCTTCCAGCTGTGTTTCTCGAGAAATCCACATCACCTCTTAGTGCCCAAGCCTCCTGGTCTATAAAATGGGGATCCTAACAGCACTCACTGAACCAGATTGTTGCAAGATTTATGTATGAACTAATATGCAAGGCATACAGCAGAGGGAGCCAGCCCAAGAGCCAGGCACAGGGAAACACCACACAGGTAGGAGTCTCAGTGTATCTGTCCATGCGGAACCCTCCCAATCATGCCAGGAGGTGGCTGTGCTTACGAACCCATTTTACAGACAAAGAAACTGAGCCTTCATCAACATGCCCATTACAATAAGCGAGTGGCAGAGTTAGCATGAGAATGAGATCGATTTGACCTGTTTCCTAACCAAGATGCTCAGCCACCTGTTAAACTTGGGGACAAAAATCGTCCACAAAATACCAGCACAAGAAAAGGGTTATACGCCATGATCCAGTGAATTTATCCCAGGAATCCAAGGTTGATTCAACTTGCGAAAATCAATCAGTGTAACACACCACATTAACAGAAGGATGGAACAAAGCCACATGATCATCCCCATGAATGCTGAAAAAATATTTGACAAAATCCAGCCCCTTTTTATGATTAAAAAAAAAAATCAACAAACTTCGAATAGAAGGGAACTTCCTCAACCTGATAAAAAGTCACAGCTAACATCATACTAATGCTGAAAGAGTGAAAGCTTTTCCCTAAGAACAGGAACAAGACAAGGATGCCTATTTTCATCACTCTATTCAACACTGTGCTGGAAGTTCTAGAGTAATTGGACAAGAAGAAGAAAAGCATCCAAATTGGAAAGGGGAAAGTAACATTATCTCTATTTACAAATGTCATAACCTTATATATAGAAAATCATAGAGAATCCACAGAACAACTATTAGTGGTAATGAATGAATTTGGCAAAGTTGCAGGATACAAGATCAACACCAAAAATCAGTTATACCTACCTACGCTAACAGTGAACAATCCAAAAATGAAGTTACAACAATGCCACTTACGATAGCATCTAGAATAAAATGGGATGCCTGGGTGGCTCAGTCAGTTAAGCATCCCACTCTTGATTTCGGCTCAGATCATGATCTCAGGGCCATAACATGGAGCCCTGTGTTAGGCTCTGTGCTGGGTGTGTAGCCTGCTTATGATTCTCTCTCTCTCTCTCCCCCCCTCTCTCCCTCTGTCCCTCCTGTTCCCCGCCCCCCATTCATGTTCATGTTCATGTTCTCTCTCTCAAAACAAAACAAAACAAAACAAAAAACAAAATAAAATAAGGGTTATGAATAAGTTTAACCAAGGAAGTCAAAGACATGTATGCTGAAAACTACCACACACTGTAAAGAAGACCTAAATAAGTGGAAATGCATCCCATGCTCATGGATTGCGATATTTAATACTGTTAAGGACAGCAATATTTCCAAAGTGGTCTATAGATTCAATGCAATCCCCACGAAAATCCCAATAGATTCTTACAGAAATAGAAAAGCTGACCCTAAAATTAACATGGAATTGCAAAGGACCCAGAAGAGCCAAAGTAATTTTGAAAAAGAACAACAGAGGGTGCCTGGGTGGCTCAGTGGGTTAAAGCCTCTGCCTTCAGCTCAGGTCATGATCCCAGGGTCCTGGGATCGAGCCCCGTATCGGGCTCTCTGCTCAGCGGGGAGCCTGCTTTCTCCTCTCTCTCTCTCTGCCTGCCTCTCTGCCTACTTGTGATCTCTGTCTGTCAAATAAATAAATAAAATCTTAAAAAAAAAAAAAAAAGAACAACAGAAAAGAACTCACACTTTCTGATTTAAATAGTACCCCAAAGCTACCGCAATCAGAATAATGTGATACTGCCGTAAGGATAACATATAGATCAATGAAATAGGATTGAGAGCCCGAGATTGACCCACACCTCTACGGTCAATTGATTTTCAGTAAGGGTACCAAGACTTCAATGGGGAAAGAACAGTCCTGTTATCAAATGGCGCTAGGACAATATCCACATGGAAAAAATAAAGTTGGACCCCTACTTCACACCATTTACAAAAATTAACTCAAAATGGATTAAAGTCCTAAATGTAAGAGCTAAAACTATAAAACTTTTATAGAACAAAACATGGAGTAAATCTTCATGACCTTAGATTTGGCAATGGATTCTTAGATGTGACACCAAATGAATGAAGGACAAAAGAAAAAAAAACCAGATACACTAAACTTCATCAAAATTAAAAACATTTGTACCTCAAAGGACACTACCAAGAAAGTGAAAAGACAACTGACGGAATGGGGGGAAATTTTTGCAAATCATAAAACTGTTAAGTGACTAGTATCCAGAATATATAAAAAGTTCTTACAACTCAACAATAAAAAGACAACCCAATTTTTAAAAAATGGATACAGAATTTAAATAGACATTTCTCCAAAGATATACAAATGGCCGATAAACATATAAAAAGAGTCTCAATCTCCTTAGTCAGTAGGGATATACAAATCAAAACCACAGTCAGGCACCACTTCACACCTACTAGGATGACTATGATTTAAAAAAAAAATGGAAAGTATTAAGTGCTAGTCAGGATGTGGAGAAACTGGAACCCTTGTACTTTGCTAGTGGGAATATAAAATGGTGCAGCCTCTGTGGGAAATGGCTTGGCAATTCCTCAAAACTTTAAACATAGAGTTACTATATGATTTAGCAATCCAGCTCCTAGGTGTGGACCCCAAAGTATTAGAAACAGGTATTCAAACAAATACTTGCACACCAATGTCCATAACAGCATTATTCACAATATCCAAAAAGTAGAAACCACCCGAATGTCCATCAAAGGATGAAAAGATAAACATGTAATATATCCATACAGTGGAGTATTATTCAGCTATGAAACAGTGCGGACACACTCTACAAGGATGAACCTTGAAAACATGATGCTAAGTGAAAGAAGCCTGCCGTAAAAGACCGCATACCGTACGGTTCAATTTGTATGAACCATCTAGGAGAGGTAACTCCACAGAGACAGAGAGCCGACTAGCCATCAGGGAGGAGGGTGTGTGGTACAGGGAATGACGGCTTAATGGGTCTGAGCTCCCTTTTAGGAGCGATGAGGGTATTGGCAACTAGAGAGAGGTGATGAACCAACAAGGTTAAGAGCCTGCTAAATGCCACTGCAGCGCCAGCTTTCACATGATCAATTTCATGTGAATTGCACCTCAAAAAGTGAAGTTATGCTTGGGGAATCCCGGGAGTTCTACCACTTAATGCTTCAAACCCGCGGCTCAGAAGTGGAAGGGAAAGCAGAGAAGGTCGCGCTCTCTACACAGAAGAGATGGCCTTGTTCTTTTCTTGCTTTGATTCTCAGCCCCAAGTACTTTTAAGATTTTATTTGAGACAGAGAGAGAGCACACAAGGAGGGGGAGGGGCAACGGGAGAGGGAGAAGCAGACTCCCCACTGACTGAGGAGCCCCATGCGGGACTCGATCCCAGCACCTTGGGATCATGACCTGAGCTGAAGGCAGAAGCTGAACTGACTGAGCCACCCAGGTGCCACGCCCCACCCAAGTACTTTTCAAATGATAGCAACTGTTCCTAGTAACTAAACCCATGTTATGCAACTCTGTTCAGAAGTTTCTGGGTGTGATCCTAACAAACGCTTCCCCAACACACCTGGGAGCAGCCACTGCTAACACCCCCATTTCATGGAAGAGGAGACTGAGTCCCCAAGAGGAAAGTCACCCGGGCCTCATGTCCCACAGCTGTGTTGTTAGGACACTGAACCCACACTAACCATGTGGTCGTGTTTTCCATAAATAGCCACAACAAATTTCTGGCACCCGCCCACTCCTCCAGAACTTTGTCACTCCCCTATCAGAGGTGGAGTCTGTGTTCTCTCCCCTTAGCCTGGGAAGACCTCTACGACCACCTGGACAGACACAATCCCACAGAAGCAAGGCTGTGTGGTTTCCAAGACCAAGACCAAGACCAAGCAGGTGTGAGCTCTGTCTCTCTCGAACTCACACTGGAGCCCAGCGCCACCACGGAAGAAGTCCAGCTCTCCTGAACCCCCTGCTAGACAGCCCTTGTGAAGAGGTCCTGAGATCCGTGAAGAGTGGGGCTATCCGGCCAGGCTCCTGGGGTCACAGTTCCAAACACCATCGCATTGTAACAGCACAGGTGACCCTGGAGCCAGCCCCACGCAGCTGAGCCTTGTCCAAATTCCTGACCTACAAAACCCCTGAGAGATGGTAAATGACGATCATTTTAAGTCACTAAACGTGGGGGCAATTTGTTCCACAGCAACAGACAGCTGATACAACTTAGCCTGCTCTGCTCAGGAAATCTGCAGTCGCTCAGGGTCCTGGGTTTCTGATATCTCCGTACTAGCCCCTGGCAGGTGCTCACCCACCCTGACATCCTGATACTCTTACGCTGGTTTTCCATCCCCGGTTTGACGTCTGAGATTGTGTGTATGACAGAGGAGGTTGGGGGTGCTGAGCAGTTTTGGGAGTCCAGAGTCCTTGGGGTGGGGATTTCTTTCCTTTTTTTAAGATTTTATTTATTTATTTGAGAGAGAGATAGTGAGAGAGAGCATGAGAGGGGAGAAGGTCAGAGGGAGAAGCAGACTCCCGATGGAGCTGGGAGCCTGGTGTGGGACTCGATCCCAGGACTCTAGGACCATGACCTGACCCGAAGGCAGTTGCTTAACCAATTGAGCCACCCAAGCACCCGGGGTGCGGATTTCTGAAATACGAAGGAATCCCATGAAAATCTGAGAGGGCTGTGTGTTATTTTACTTGCCCAGTATCTGTTCCCCTTGCATTTGATAACAGCACCCCAAGTTCCCTTTGGGGAGCTCCTCGTCCATGTTGGATAAGTCAGTGTGCTCCACCCTCCCCTGACCAAGGGAGGTCTTACTCAAGACAGGCCAATCCCATGCCCTCTTGTTAGAATTTTAACCCCAGGGGCGCCTGGGTGACTCAGTGCATTAAGCTTCCGCCTTGGGCTCAGGTCAGGGTCTCAGAGTCCTGGGATCGAGCCCCGCATCGGGCTCTCTGCTCAGCAGGGAGCCCGCTTCCCCCACTGTCTCTCGGCCTGCCTCTCTGCCTACTTGTGATCTCTGTGTGTGTCAAATAAATAAATAAATAAATAAATCTTTAAAAAAAAAAAAAAAAGGAAATCATTTTAACCCGGGACACTGAGAGGCTGGATTCGTTTCTGCAGCAGTGCAGTGGAAGGAACTGTCCCCTCCGTAGTGCCCCCAGGCTGCTCAGCTCCCTGACTATCCTAATGCTTAATGCTCTGATTGCCCTTTGATTTTTTTGTGAGATTTCCCCCCATTATAACATTTTGGAGTTAAATCAGCCAGATTGGTTTCTGCAGCCAGCTACCAAAAAACACTGGCTAATGCAGGGAGCTGAGACCATGCCTTCCTACCAGGTTGGGTGCGGTCTGAGGTCAGGGTCCAGGGATAGGACAGAATAAAGAGGATATTTTCCATTATCTTTTGTGGCAAGGGATGTCCACGTGACTACATGCTGGCCAATGGGATGTAATTGTTACGTAGCTCCCCAAAAGGAGAGGGTTTGCCCCTCTGCATGCCTCCCTCCTTTAGGTAGCTGGAATGAAGATGCAAGGGCTGGAGCATGTGCACCGATTTTGGATCATCGAGTGGAGGCCACACTCCAGTGCCACGACAAGATCAAGGAGCTGCAGCCCTTGATGGGAAGAGAAGAGCCACCCCAATCCTGTACTGCCTACCTCTGGATACCTTTCGCACAAGCCAGGAACAAATTTCTATTACCCTGAACTGACTGGCAGCTGGGGATTTTCCATCGCAGCTTCAGAATCCTAACTATGAGAATGTTTCTGAGAAGACAGACCATTTGTGGCTTCCATCAGATTCTCAGAGGGGACCCTGATGTCCCAAATATATGAAGAACTGCAGACACATTGAATCAAGGTTGAAAAGAGTGTGTACCCTGGGGGTATCACGGAGGAGGGCCCGAGGGACCAGCTGGGGTTTTTATGTAAGTAAGAGTTTACGGAGCCGTGCCCTGGACGCCTGTGCATGTTACTTACATGCATGCGACCCTCATAAAAAAGAAAAATAAGAGAAACATGCACAACTATGGACAATGAGGATGATAATTAATGTGTCCCTGAGCGCTTCTGATGTGCCAGGCACTGTTCCAGGCACTTGTATTAACCCCCTCCAGCCTCCCTGTACTCCTCTAAGTTAGGAGCTGCGAAGGACACAGGGAACGGAGAAGAGAGGTGAGTGTCGGGCCTGAGCCTGCCGAAGAGCAGCCAGCCAGCTTCCTCCCAGCTCTGGTGATACTCACAGAGTCCTTGAGCGCCAGGAAACAGTGGCAGATCCAGCGGCGGGTGGTCCCATCCCGGCAGATGTAGGAGAAAGCCTTGTCCAGGTTGCGGTCAGGGGCACAAAAGGAGACCTTTTCGATGGTCTGGTCTACCAGCAAGTCCTGGAAGGTGGCCGGGGAAACCAGGAGAGGAACTTGAACTGTCTTTCCTGTACTCATTCAGTGCTCCCTTATTGTCTGTTCTCTGTCTTGTCCTGAATGGGTGGGGACCCTGCACTGATTGAAACAGAGGTGGGCCCTGCTCCCACGGGGCTCCCCAGTTAGCAAGGCACTCAAGGCCCATCACCAGAGAAAGAAACAGGCGATGGGTCAGGGCCGGGATTGAGGGAGACACAGGGACCCATGGGAGCCACAAGGAGGTGCCCAATTCCACTTGATCAGGAGACAGCAAAAGCTTCCTGGAAGAGGTATTAACTAGGCAAAAAGGCAGGGAACAGTCTTTTGGGGCAAGGGAACTGCCTCTGCAAAGATGTCAATCCTGCTTAGTCATTAACCTAACCCTTGTCATGTGCTGCTGCCTCCTTGGGCAGTCTCCGGTCAGGGAAGTCAACAGTGAGCAAACAGATGCTTCAGTCCGGGCCGCATGAGGCTCCCCTCTGGCCGGGAACAATGACAATAAACCCAGAACAGCTAATATCCACTGATCTGCGCACGTATGCTGCCCCAGGCACCGTTTTACATGGCGTGCACCTACCCTCTCATTTAAGGGCAGGGTCCGTGTTTATCCACATTTCACAGATGAGGCAACTAAGGCTCAGAGGGGTTAAATCTCATACTCGGGGTCACCCAGCAGATGCGTGGGGGAGCTGGGATCCAAGCTAAGGCTCTGCTCCACAGCCTGTGCTCACACCCACCATCTGTGCCAGCTCATGATAACTGCAGGACTCAGCCCTGAATTAGGACTATGAGGTGTGCCAAGATGTTGCGGGAGCACGTGGTCTAGGACGGCCGGGAGGGAGGGACATCCTGGAGGTGGGTGGGAAGGTGTCCTAAGTCCTGATTCAAGCTGGTGGGGTGGGGTGGGGGGCGAGGGGCCCACCGGTGCCCCCTCCTACCCCCACAGGCCTCCTACCTTGGTCTTGTCATCCACCACTCGGAGTCCGTCGGCTGACACCCAAAGGACAGACTTCACGGACTTCCGGCCCATCTGGGGTGGGGGAGGAGGACAAAGGGCCTGGTCAGGGCTGCCTCCTGGGGTCTGAGCCCGGTTGGGGGCCGGGGGGGGGCCCTTCCCGCCTCCAGCCTCACTCACCGCCTTCAGCTTCTTCACGGCATCTTCACACACATGCATCCCCCGGGACTCCTCCACCTCCACGTGACCCAGGTACTTGAGGGAGAGGAAACGGGAGGACAGGTAATCAGCACAGTAATCAGTACCTTCCCAGTGTGCCCCGAGCAGCTGCGACCCGTCCTGCAAGGTGCCTAGCCCATCATACATATTAATCCACTCTGCACCTCGGCCCCGTGAGGTGGCTACTCTGCTCCCATCCCAGGCATACAGACGAGGATGCTGAAGCAGGCAGGTAGTACTGATTCCCATCGTGCCTCTATTCCTGGGCCTTAACACGTTACCCTCTTCCTTTTGGGCCCCAGTGTCTGCGAGCCCCAGAGCCCCTGTGAGCCCCAGGACTGGCCCACTGATGAACTGATGGGAGCCGGGGTACACTCGCCCCAGCTCTCTCATCCCGTGGCTAGGATGGCTCTATTTCCCAGTATTTTCCCCAGCGGCATGAAGCCAGGGCTGGGTAGCCGGAGGGAGGCATTGGCCTCGGGTGCGCATGCCTCTTAGAGGGCTTTCTCGCAGGGTTCGGGCCACGAGTACTCAGGACCCCGGGGCCAGGTCCAGGTGGCGGCCACGCGGGCCCACAGCTGCAGGTTAACGAAACACCCTTTACTGGCCACCTACCCTTCCTCGGCCCCACAGCGTTTCCCACATCACCAGATGGACCCCTCACACTCCATGTCTGCTTCTGGGAGAAGGGAAAAGAAAATGGAGGGTTTGTGACCATCGGCTGTGGTCACCCCGCCAGGAAGGGACTGAGTGGGATATGAACCTGAATCCTGCGGTCTCCCTCACAGAGGTGCAGTATGTGTTGTGAGAAGTCGTCCAGAGCCTTTTGGAAATTGTGAGCTCCCATGGAATAGGGTGACTAATAGGAAGAAGGTAACCCCCCCACTCCCCAGGTAATAACTTCCTGGTACAAGAGAATGTGTGTTGGGTTTTGGTCCCGCCTTTGAAGAGCCCAGGCCGTGGGTCCTGCTCTAGCAGGACGAGCCCTCAGCCCTCTAGCCAGCACCACACCCGGAAGCTCACAGCGCCCCGCCCATGGCCCCGCCCATGGCCCCGCCCACTCACCCGGACTGGGAAGCTGCACGTGCCCTTGCGCACAGCGTCCTCGTCCGCTTGCCACTGGTGGGGGCGCGACGCCTCGGGCACGTAGGCTGGTTTTCGCCGTCTCAGGCTCTGCCGTAACTTATTCATGGTGCCCGCCCCTTCTGGTGACACAGGACAGGGGCACGGGTCAAGGGCGGTGGCTGGAGTCATGGGCTCCAGCAGGAGGGATAGAGTGCTCAGGGAACATGGGGTCAGACAACATGGGATCTGGGTTACAGTAGGGGGGGTCACTGGGTCAGAGGGCATGGCATTCAGGAGATGTGCATCAGCAGCAGTCAGGGGACACCGGGAAGGCAGGGTAATGCCAGAGTAGGCAGGGGGGTTTCAGAAGAAAAACTTGAGGCCAAGGTACATGGAGGTCGGGGATGGGGAGGGTCATGATTCACAGCTTTTAGCGGTCTGGAGATTAGGGAGGCGACAGTCAAGAGGTATGAGGATCCAAACTAACAGGGAGTCAAGACACTGGAGGGCACAGGGCGTAGAAGGCATAAGGGCCACGGGTCATGAGGCCAGGGGTTTTAGGGGTAGGAAGCCAGGGGATGAGATGGTCAGAGAGCATGAGAGTTCTGAGTTGCCTGGGTTCGATGTGGGGGGGACTCAGAACATCCAGGGATTGAGGTCCAGAACCCAAGCCAGAGGGTGTGGGGGCTGGGGGCTCATCTCTGTGCCCCTGAGATCCGCCCCTCTGTCAACTGTGTCTAGTCAAAGACAGGAGACGCTGGGGTGGTGTGCACCTGCGACCATCAGATGAAGGAGGGAGAGTGGAGGTAGGACAGTCTTCAGTGACTGAGACAGTCTTCACCAACTGAGAAGCCATCCTGACAGTCCCAGGAGCGTGAGGGCCAACTAGGACAGAGCACCAGCGGCAGATGGGGACCGTGTGTGTGTGTGCGCATGCAAGTGTGCAATTGGTGTATTCCCAGTGTCTAGATCTGCACATGCAACCATTGCGAGTGTGTGTATTTCTGAACACTGTGTGCACCGAAGGCCACAGGTCTGAGAATGGTTGTCTATGAAAGTGTGTGCCTGGGAGTGCAGTCTGTGAGGGCGTCAGTGCCCAAGAGTGCGGTTGTTGTCCGTAAGTGAAGGTCCCAGAAGGTTGTTGCTGAAGGCTATCTAAGTGTGAGATGGTTGTGGAATGTGCGTCGGGAATGCTGCCTGTGGGGATGTGTCTGAGCATGAAGCTGTTGGCTTCGAAAGGGTGTGTGTGTATCCCTGACCGTTGTCTTGGAAGCTGTGTATCCATGTGAGGGTGTGGCTACTGTCTTCGATGGCTGTCGCCTCTGACGGTGTGTGCCTGTGACTTATCAGAGAGTCTTTGTCTCTGGCCAGGAGTGCGGTCGGTGGTGAGGTTGTGTGTCTGTGGCTTTTGTCTGGGAGGATGTGTGTGTGTGTCAGAGAGTGTGGCTGTTGCAGAGACTGTGGGCTCATGAGTGTTGTGCCGAGGCTGTGTCTATGCAACCAAGTATCTGGGTAGATGTGAGATAGCACAAGGTTGTTGTCTGTGAGAGTGTATTCATGTTATTTGCGAGGCTGGGCCTGATGGTCACTGAGTGTGCAGGGAAGACATTCAAGGGCATCCACTCCTGAGTGTGATGAAGTCCGTGTGACCGCAGGGACAGTTCCTCCCGTCGTGAGAGGCAGACCCAAGCACACACTCAGCCCTTGCCCTGGCCCCAGCTGGTCATTCACCTGGCTCCGTCCTGGAGGTTTCGGGGGGCCCCGGGGCCCCACAGGGGGCTGGGGGCAGATGCTGCTCAGGCCTCCTGGGTCCGCCCTGCCCAAGGAAGGGAGGAGAAGGTGAGAAACTGGCTTAGGGTAGGGCTCAGTCCCCTACCTCACCCCCTCTTTGGACAACAGCCAACCCCCCCTCCATTTCAGGCTCCCTGATGGGAGCCCCAGTTGTCATAGCAACTGTTACTAAGGAGACCAGCCACCTGGTAGCGAGAGCCCAGGAATGAGTAGGTGCGTTTCCGGGGGTTATATGTTGGGGATGTCCTGGCCTCAGGAGGCCCTCAGTACCCAAGGGGATGGTGTGAGGAGGAGTGGCCTTGACCTCTAGACACCTGTCCAGGCTGCACATAAACATATGGTCACATGCATGCACGCACACAACTCAGGTCTCCGGCTGTCCCCAGCACCTGGGCACAGTTCCACACGTGTGTCTGTGCAGACACCACGGCAGGGGCACACAGTGGGTCCCACAGACACACAAAAGTGGCGGCAGCCACTATAACCGGCTGGTATCCTATCCATGTTCAAAGACACAGACGTCTGTCCACGTGAGTAGCAAGTCTCAGCCTGCCCAGGCACGGCCATAAACACCTGGTCACACCAGCTACTGGATGTTTGGTCACTCCTTGTTTTCTTGGCCACGTACGGACAGCCAGTCCTGGGCACCCCCACTGGAGCAGCGCTCACTCCCAGTGAGATCTCCGCAGGCCCCCGCCCGACACACTCACGTCGCTGCCCCTGGAGTCACACCGGTCAAAGGTCACCCACTAGCACAGATAGGGTCCCCATCACACACACCTGTCACATGCGGCTCCATTGCTGCGTGAGGACATGTGGTCATGGGGGCATGCAGACACACGGCCACACATTCGGTCCCACACTGCCACCCCCAGCCACGGCCACGGGTGCCTCCTCGTGTCCAGGCACACAGCAGCCCACGGATTCTTGGCCCCAACTGCAGCAGCCACACCAACATGTTGTCTGGGTCACGTGCTGTCACGGTCACACACACACCCAGTCACAGGGACAAACACGTGGTCACCGTATCAGCCACCCTTACATGGAGAGCCCTCCCCGACCAATCACACACAGAGACACAGATGGCAACGGCCTGTGCCTGGTCGAGGACCAGGCACACACACTGAAGACATGCACAGAACCATCCAGAGACAACTGTCCCTCGGGATGGCCAGGCTCAGGTACAGCCAGACGGATGCTGGCTCAGAGTCTCAGCCACATGCATTTCAGAAATGGCTGTGTGTGCCAAGCCACAAAGCATCGGTGTCCCAGTACCCAGCCACATGCCCTGGCCACGCTACAGTCCCCCAGTGCCCCCCCCCACGCAGCTGCACCATGTCACCCCCTCACCAACACATGGCCTCTCTTCATGCAAATACACGAAGAAGAAGCCTGTGGCCACATACAATCACAGCGCCATGTGGACAGACACACAGCATCTCACACAGGGAGACATCGGCACGCAATTTCTGTGTCACACATCATAAGCACACAGTGATGATGAGACAGAACTCAGAAATGCGGTGACCCAGACATAGCGCTTATAGCTGCGTCCACCCAAAAGACACGGTTCCTGACAGAGCCATGTATGCAGTCAGGAGAGTCACCCAGTCACCCAACCACCCAGATGGAAACAGTCCAGCACGCACACATGGACAGGGACACGCACACCAGCCACACGGCTATAGACATGCGCACTCCCACAGGCCACGACATATAATCACCCAGGGTTGCAGGTGTGCAGGTCCTACACAAATCTAGAAGCCACCATCACCTCTATCTGCACCCCCACACACACAGTTCCCTGGTGCCACCACACAGACATAAGTAGAGCTTGAGTCACAAGTGATAAAATAACCCTCTATTAATAATCAGTCAGGGGTTCAGACCCCTACTCCAATCTGTCACCCAGATCGCACGCAGACACAACTATAAATGCGCACACTTCATATCGACAGAGCTAGATGGAGACCTTTCTACAACCCAAGTCACATACGCAGATGTGGCCATGGACACACAACCTCTGTCCTACACATCACAGGGCCATCACACAAACAAGGCATGGCGTGTCTTCATATACGATGGCAGTTACACACCCAGAGTTGCAGGGACAGTTGTGTGTCACAGAGACGTATGTGTGACCCACATATAAGATCAGTTGTAGACGCAACCACAAACATTCGCAAGTCACTGGGAGAGCAGCACATGGCCACAGAGTCATAGACACAACTCCACGTACCACCGTCCCAACTCCACCCACGGCTAGTCGGCCACACATTTGACCAACCCCAGACCCAACACACACACTGTCACAACCCAGTGACAGTTACCAAAGCACACGCCCGGGGTCAAAAAAGATGTAATCACAGACCCAACCACACAGTTACAACCATGCACACGCACACTCGAACAGACTAAAAAGTACAGGGTTCAGCATAAGGAGCAGCTGTCTCACACACACACACACAGTCACATCAATGCCGGGGTCACAGAGACCATCACACACATTACCAGACACAACCACAAGCACAAAACACAGACACACGCACAGGATTCCTCGGTCCCCAGCTCTAGCGCACACGCGCACACACCCACAGCCACAGTCACAGAAACACCGGGTCACACTCTTAGCCACCTCCCTATCCCTTGCTTTCCCCCTTCCCCCCAGGTACCACACACAAAGCCTCCGTCACCCGCAGTCGCTGCAGACAGATAGGGCTGCGCTTGGTCCCTGGGGAGCCGCCCCCCACCCCCAGCCTGAATCTTGGAGCCTGGGGGGCCATACCCAGGAGAGGGAGGCGGTGCATTGTCTGAGGGTGGGGCCGCTCCCAGACAGCTGGGCAGCCCCAGGGACCCTTGACTAAGCCTTTGGGGGTTGCCTGAAATTTCCCTATTTTATTCAGGCTGGGTGGGGGGTGGAGTCCGGGGAACAGGGAGCTTGTTTTGAGAAGGGGCTGTTCCTGGGACGCCGCCCAAGGATTGGGGGGGGATGCTGTGCTCAGGACGTCTCTGAGGCCTGGGTACAGCCTGTGCCTGGAATCCGACCCCCAGGCCTTGGCTTGGCAGGGGAGCTGTGCCCAGGGACCCCCATCCTCAAGACCTTGCCTAGAGGGTTGTTGTGCTCAGAGACCACCTCAGGCAGGGAGGAGTAGGGATTGCGTCTGCTCTGGAATGGCCTCTTGGAGGCCTTGGCCTGATGTGGGGGTTGTGTCCTGGACCCCATCCCTAAAGCCTTGCCCAGGGAGTTGTACCTAGAATCTGTCCCCCTGCCCTTGATTTTTTTTTTTTTTTTTTTTGAGGGGCAGGTCTATTTCCAAGATCTCTATCTCCAGGGCCTTGGCAAGAGAGGGCCTGTGCCCCGGACCCCTGTCTCTCAAGCTTTGGCTTAGAGGGGGCCTGTTCCGGACCCCCACCCAGGCCCACCCTCCCCACCCTTGGCACCCTCTCTCCATCCGGGCGCCGCGGCCGCCTCCCACCCTTCGCCACATCAGCAGCGGCGCCGCCCCCCACCCGAGTCCCCCTCTCCCGCCCTTCTCACGCTGGCCGCCGCGCTGCGGGACATCCAGGGCCCGGGCGCCCCCGCCTCCCGCGGCCCCGGCTGGGCCCGGATCCCCGAGCGCTGCTGCTGCTGCTGTGGCGGCGGCGGCAGCTCGGTCTGGCGCGGGCCGGGGCCGGGGGCCGGGGGATGGTGCGGGATGCACGCGCGCGAGCCTGCTCCGCTCCCGGGAGGATTCCGTTCCGGGGGCGGGGGAGCGCCCCTCCTGCCTCGGCTCCCCGCCCCAGCCCCGCCCATTGGCCCGCCGCCTTCGGGATATGCAAGAAAACCCCGCCCCGGCCCGGCGCCTGGCCGGCTCAAGCCCCACCTCCTGGCCTGCAGGCCACGCCTATACGCAGATATGACCCCGCCTTCCCTGGTGCGGCCACCGCCCCGCCACGCCCATTGGCCAGTCCCGGGCTGAGCCAGCATGTGAGTCTAGTTGAGACCTTACCCTAGGCCTATCCAGGCGTCGGCTCTCTTCCCCTCCGTGAACCTTGACCTCAGGTCCCCTTCTGTTCCACGTCCGTGAAAGAGTTGCTTCGGGAAGCTCTTTGCCGCCCCCCATACCCAAATCTTCCAGCTAACCCCACGGTTCTCCCAGCCCAGCGGGGGCGGGCAGAAGCGGTGACGAGGCACTTTTTGCAAGGAAGGGGAGGGGGAACGAAGAGACCCTGGCGTCCTAGTGCGCGAGCGGTTCGACTTCGGGGGTGGGGGTGCCGGGCTGGGACCAGGGCGCTGTTCTGGCCATCACTGCACCCCCGCTCCCACTCAGTCCTGTGGGTTTGGCAAAGCAGCTGGCAGGGCATTACGGTCCATTAGCAAAGGCGAGGTTGCCGGGAGCCGAGGCGAGGGAGCGCGGAGCCCGGGAGGTGTGTGGGGCGGGGGCAGGCCTTCTCAGCTGCCGCGGCCTTTTGAGCAGGTGGTCAGCACGTGTGGGAGGGGCTGGAGGAGGGGCGGGTGGGAGGGAAAGGGTAGAAGGAGGATCCCGGCAACAGATGGCCCAGGCTGGGCTGGGGCTTTCAGACCAGAGGATGGGAGGGGGCTGGCCATCTGCACCTGGAGGCAGGCTGAGAGCTCCTCCCCACCCCCACCCCTCCCAGCGCAGAGAAAGGAGCCGGGAAGGGGAGCCGCTTTTATTCCGTCCGAAGTTTCAAACACCCGCCCCTACCCCCTCCCCAGCATGTAGAAATGAGGGAGCCGGGGAGATCGCAGCTGGTGGAGGGGTGAGGGCAGCAAAGGTGAGGGCTGCCTCCACTAACCCCCTCCCACCTTCACTGGCCAGATCCGTGGGAGACCTGAGGCAGAGGTGAGGGGCTCCCCATCTACAGGAGTCTGGATCTGCATGCCTGCGCGCAGGGGGCCTGAGGCTCTTAAATGTGGACAAAAATAAGTTAATTCCTGGCGCAGAGTTCCTGGATGCCCACTTTGGAGTGGAGAGAACAGGAGATGGGGGTGTGAAGCTGGGAGTTCCCTAGCCCAAGGGTTCCCCAGCTCCCAGGAAGGGAGTGAGGCAAGACAGGGAAGCCGGAGGGGGTGGTCTCCCAACCTGCAGGAGAATGGAAAGGAGGCATCACAGCACCACCCTCCCCTCCAAGGCCTGCTTTGGGGCCAGAATCCCTGGATGGAGGATGGAGGCTGTCTAAGGGGTCTGACCAGGCATCCCCTTTGGTCAGGAGGCCGCAGGCAGCGGCTACGCCTGGCGACTGGCCCAGTAGCGGTGGTAGGTGTCCTGGAAGAGATCCCGGCATGCGATGTGGGCGCGGAGGCGGGCACAGGCCAGGAAAGCCCCTGCCAGCTTGCGGTGCAGGGCGTAGGTCTCCTCAGGCGGTGGGCGCAGCCGGTGCCGCAGCAGGACAGGGATGAGGCCCTGCACTCGGCGGGCAGTGTCACCAGCCCCGAAGTCATAGGGGCCGGGGGTGGCGAAGGGTTCCCCCAGGATCATCACTGCCTCCACGTGGGCCTCCGAGAATGCCTGTGCATGGGGGAGAGCAAGAGGCACGCAAGGTGGAGGGACAGGCCTCCACTCAACCCAGAAGGGACAAACACCCTGGTTTCCCTCGTACTCTCAACTGTAAACACAAGCCCCCCACTCCCTGATGAGTGGTAAGCAGCCTCCCCTCCTTCTGGAGCCCCTAGGCCTCCCCAGAGTGGCCCTTTACTTCCTCTCAGAGCCTCAGTAGACAAGCATCCCTCTCTCTAGAACAAACAGCTCCACTTCCCCACCCCCAGTACCCACCAGCAGCCCCCCACTCCCTCCCTCTAGAATAAATGGGCCCCATTTCCTTCCGGTTTCTGAGTAGCCAAGCAGCTTTCATTCCCCCCACTCCTCCCCAGAGCCCCCCAGTAGAGATAAGCAGTCCCCCAACCCCTCTCCAGTGTTTCCAACCTTGGTTTCAAAGCCTGTGAGGAATCTGAGGTCCCGGGATTTCTGCAGGACCCGGTCTCTGTCTCCATTGGCTGCTGCCATCACCACCTGGGGAAATGGGTGTTTGGCAGAGGTCAAAGGCCAAGGGAGTGGGGTTCAAGGAGGGCTCTGGAAAACTGGCCTGGCCCTCCCTACATTCTGGTCTACTTAGCCCTCTCCTCTAGAAGCCTCTCCCTCCTCACCTTGCCCCTGTCTGTATCTCCCTTGGGCCTGTTCCAGAGCCTGGCGGCGGGGATGGAAAGGGGGGAAGGGGGGTGGTCAGGGGATTTTCCCACTTGTCCTAGAATGTAGAGCCTGCCTGGAAACTACCACAGTGAAACAGCCGCAGGAAGATAAATGTCAACTGCTATTCGTGGGTCCAAACACTCAACTGGACAAGGATGTGACCATGACCCAGAACTCCATCTGAGGTGGCCACGGGGCCATCTCTGTAACGGCCTGATTGATGTCTGTCTCCTGCACGGGGCTTTGCACCCCAGAGATGCCAGACTTGTGGCACGAGGCCTGGCATTCAGGTGGCCCCTGGTGAACCTGTTTGGCAAAGGAGCACGTGGAGTGCCAGCCATGGGGGCGTGTGGGGAGAGCAGGAGCTGAGCTGAGGACGCGGACAGACAGAAGTGAGCGCCAGCCTGCCGGGGGGTCCATCCCAGCTCTGCCACTTGCTGGCTGAGAGACTCGGGGCAAGGCGTTTGGCCTTGGCCCTCGGCTTCCTCATCTGTGGAGCTGGGACGATGAGAGGATCGTCCTCATGCGGGGCTGTCGGGAGGCAGGAGGAGGTGGGCTGTGCCTGCGTGTAGGGTTCGCCATGACGGTGAGGAGCCATGACCGTGAGGAGCCACCGCTATCAGCAGATGGATGGTAAGGTCCCTACTTCACGGAAAAGCAAGGCCGGGAGGGAAAACATTAACCACTTTCTCGGGAGGAAGGGGAACACAGGATTCACTCTGACAGTTCCAGTCTGTCTCAGCTCCCCCTGCCCGAGCCTGTCTGACCATCTGTCAGGCCTGTGGTCCTCGGGGACTGATGTGACAGGGCTTTTTTAAACTGGAAAAGGCTGGGGAGACCGGAGGAGAGCCAAATAGGCCTGGGGGCGGGGTTAGGGGGACACACAAGATGTCCCACCCACCCAGAGAGAAAGGCCTTGGCTTTGTGCCTCAAGTGGCGGGGAGAGAGGGCCCAAGAGCCTGTGTGTGTGTGTGTGCATGTGTGTGTGCACACGTGTGTGTGCACAGGTTGGGGGTAGGGACTGCCAGCTCCTCTTTCCTGTCCCTATGTCAGGGATGGCCCCACCATCCCTGAGTCCCCAAGCCAGAGCCCTGGGCCTTGTCCTCTCCTCCCTTCCCTGCGCTCCCAGCCCCCCAGTCTCAGGAAGTTTTCTAATTCTGTCCCTCCCCTGCTCAAATCCCTTCTGGGAGTCCCCCCAGCACCTGGATAAAGCACAAGGTGCCCAGCATGGCTTTTCAGACTCAAGAGTGATTTGGCTCCAGCCTCGTCGCTGGCTCCTGCTCCAGCCCGCACCTGCTGGCCCGGTCAGAAATGAACTTCCTTTTGGTCCTCGAGGACTGACTATTCAAAAGTGTGGTCCCTGTACCAGTTGCTTTGGCATCAGCTGGGAGTGTGTTAGAAATGCAGCATCTTAGGCCAGACTCCAGAGCACGATCTGCACTGAACAGGCGTGGGGGGCCGGTAGGTGTCTCATGGCCACTGAAGTTTGAGAAGCGCTGCTCTAATGGGAATATCCCTTCTCTCCTCTTGGCCCTTGTATGTTTATCAGTGTGGGAGACCCTCCTTGCCTCTTCCTGATTGGTCTCCTCACCACTCAGGTCCCAGTCTTGATGCCTCTTCCTCCAGGAAGCTCTCCCTGACCCCCTAGGCTGGCCCAGGCTCCCGCTCTGGCTTCCCACCGTCTCCTGTGCTCCCCCATTCCAGCCCTGGCCGCTCTGGGTTCTTACTGTCTCTTCCCGTCCTGGGCTGTGAGCTCCGTGAAGGCGGAGACCGGGCTGGGTTAGTCACCGGGTTGGCATTGCCCAGAACAGGGCTGGGCACAAGGGGGTGTCAGAGAATGCTGGAACTGATGAGTAAACAAGTAGCAGGCCCCCGTCAACTAGTCCATCTCAACAAATTAATGAGATGCCTTAGCTAGGTGGGTGGGAAGGACAGGCAGCAGATGTTCCTGAGGCGAGAGCTGCCCCTCAGGGAGCAGCCGGCCAGAGAGATATGTGAGTGTGAGGCCGGAGGCCCAGGACAGCCTGGGGTGTGGGGAGGTGGCAGGATGGCCACTGTGGCCATCAGGGGCTAGTCAGGGTTTGGGAACACGGGCTCTGGGCCCAGGCTCCCGGAGTCTGAATCCCAGGTCTGCTGTCACCTAGGGCAAGTGATTTCACCTCCCTGAGCTCTAGTAACTTCATCTGTAAAGCGGGACTAAAAACGGTCCTAACCCGAGGTACCTGGGCGGCTCAGTCGGTTTAAGCCTCTGCCTTCAGCTCAGGTCATAATCTCAGGGTCCTGGGATTGAGCCCTGCATTGGGCTCTCTGCTCAGCAGGGAGTCTGCGTCTCCCTCTGCCCCTACCCCAACTTGTGCACCTGTCCGCGTGTGCTCTCTCTCTCAAATAATTTTTTTTTAATAAATACATTTTTTTAAAGATTTTATTTATTTATTTGGCAGAGATCACAAGTAGGCAGAGAGGCAGGCAGAGAGAAGGAAGCAGGCTCCCCTCTGAGCAGAAAGCCCGATGCAGGGCTCGATCCCAGAACCCTGAGATCACGATCTGAGCCGAAGGCAGAGGCTTTAACCCACTGAACCACCCAGGTGCCATAAAATAAATACATTAAAAAAAATGCTTAAAAATGGGGGTGCCTGAGTGGCTCAGTGGGTTAAGCCGCTGCCTTCGGCTCAAGTCATGATCTCAGGGTCCTGGGATCGAGCCCCGCATCGCATCCGGCTCTCTGCTCAGCGGGGAGCCTGCTTCCCCACCCGACCCCCACCTGCCTCTCTGCCTGCTTGTGACCTCTGTCTGTCAAATAAATAAATAAATAAATAAAGGTTTTAAAAAAAAAGGCTTAAAAATGGCCCTGACCCCATACAGTTACTCTGTGGTTTAAATGAGTTACCACATGGACAGCACCTCAAACAGTACCTGACATTATATTAAGGGCTTTTTATTTATTCGTTACTACTATTACTATTATATATGATTTCTTAATTCCAGATACCGTATTTCTCCTTCTCAGCCTCGCCTCAGTATCGGGCTTGAGGCCCTTCAAAATTGGGGGGACTCACCTCAATGTAATGGTCTGTGAATTCAGTCCCAAATTCCCGGCTTGCACCGAAGTCCAACAGGGTCACCTGGGACAAGGGATGGTGAGAGGGATGCTGGGAATCCACCATGACTCCCCACCAGCTGAGGTTGTGGGGGGCCCCAGGTCCATTCCCACACTGTGCCCCTCATCAGAGTTCCCGCCCTGCTGACCCCCTGGATTCCTGGCCTCCCATCTCCACACTTCTTATCCACCCCCATATGAAACTGAAGGGACCTGGCTTTTATATTGTTGATCCTATCTTTATAATAATATGTTTTAGGCATAGAAAAAAAAAATCTAAAGAATAATAAAATATGGGGTGCCTGAGTGGCTCAGTAGGTTAAGCCTGGGATCAAGCCCCACATCTGGGGCTCTCTGCTCATCAGGGAGCCTGCTTCCCCAACCCCTCTGCCTGCCTCTCTGCCTATTTGTAATCTCTCTGTCTGTCAAATAAATAAACAAAATCTTTTTTAAAAAGAATAATAAAATATGTGGGGGGAAAAAAAATGAACACCCAGGGCGCCTGGGTGGCTCAGTGGGTTAAAGCCTCTGCCTTTGGCTCGGGTCATGATCCCAGGGTCTTGGGATCGAGCCCCACGTCGGGCTCTCTGCTCAGCAGGGAGCCTGCTTCCCTTCCTCTCTCTGCCTGCCTCTCTGCCTACTTGTGATTTCTGTCTGTCAAATAAATAAATAAAATCTTAAAAAAAAAAAATGAACACCCAAAAATCCCAGCAGCCCACTTAAAAATGTTCAATATTACCAAACCAGGTGGAGGCTCCCATGGACCCTGGCCTGATCCGACCTCCCCTGTCCTCTCTTCCAGGGTCACCACTTTCCCAAGATTATCATTACTAAACTATTATTTTCTAAATTCCCATGTGTGCATTTCTACATTCTCTACATATGTGTGCACCTGTGAACAATAAAGGAGGCATGCTATGTGTGTTTTAAAGCTTCAGATAAATAGTATTTATGATAGTTACCCTGTAGCTTATTCTTTGTGCCCAAATTGGTTTTGCAACTTATCCCTGTTGCTATGTGTAGCCCTGGCTCATTCATTTTTTCCCTTGCTGTGTAAGGACTTCATCGTGTAAACATATCAAAGTATATTTATCTGACCAGTGGACATTGTGGTTGTTTCTGGGTTCTGCTATTAGAAACAGTGCCAAATGGGTGCAGGTGTAAGAGTTTCTCTAGGGCAGTGGAGTTCACACTATTGATCACAACCCACAGCAAGAAATACACTTTGTAGGGGTGCCTGGGTGGCTTAGTCATAAAGCGTCTGCCTTTGGCTCAAGTCATGATTCCAGGGTCCTGGGATCGAGTCCCACATTGGGCTCCCTGCTCAGCCAGAAGCCTGCTTCTCCCTCTCGCACGCCCCCTGTTTGTGTTCCCTCTCTCACTGTCTCTGTCAATTAAATAAATAAAATCTTTTAAAAAAAGAAAGAAAGAAAGAAATACACATTGTTTTTGGGCACCAGTACCCAGGCACACCCAAATATAAGGTCAAACAAAAGCATCCCGAAATAATATGGATCCCTCCCATCTGTGACACACTAGTATCTTCTATTCTATGGTTTTAAAACAAAAGATCTTGTTGAGACCCAATAAATTGATGTCAGGATTCATATCACCGCCCCTCTCATCCCAAGTTACAAAAATATTTCCTTGTGGTGTGAGCCTCGCAGGGACACAGGCTATCTGTGCACTTGGCAGGGAGGGGGTGGCAAGGGACTGAGGCCGGGGACTCAGTGGGGCCACATCACACTCAGCAAAGGGCTCAGACTTGATCCTGAGGTGGCCACAGAGCTATGAAAGGGACAGTTCAGCCAGGTTTGTGTTTTCGAAAGATCCCTCTGGGGATGGGATGCATACAGACCACTTTAGAGAGTCGTCTGGCAGTCATGCTCACTGAGTCTTTCAATCCAAACTCTTACCCCAGGCCTTTGGCTACCCTGTGTCCTCTGCCGGGAACACTCTTCCCTTTTCTTTTCTTCAGGTGGCCATCCCTTTCTCATCTTTCTGGTTTCAGCTTTTTTTTTTTTTTTTAAAGATTTTCTTTATTTATTTGACAGAGATCACAAGTAGGCAGAGAGGCAGGCAGAGGGAGGGGGGAAGCAGGCTCCCTGCTGAGCAGAGCCTGATGCGGGGCTCAATCCCAGGACCCTAAGATCACAACCTGAGCTGAAGGCAGAGACTCAACCCACTAAGCCACCCAGGTGCCCCTGTTTTCAACTCTAACGGCACTTCCTTCGAGAAGCCTTACTTGACCTCACCTGCCCTGTGCCGGGTCAGCCATTTCCCTGGCTCCCCACAGCCCCCTGTGCCTCCCCTGTCACTGACCACTCCGACCTGCGCTTCCCCATCCTGGTACTAACTACTCGGTCATCACTGTCTGGTCACGGGTCCCTCCACGGGACTGGGAACTCTGAGAAGGTGAGGATCAGAGATGTCTTGGCATCACTGTCAAGAGGCAGTAGATGCTTGGTGTGTTAAATGAATGACGGGTGTGGTAGCGATGACTAACTGCCTTCCTAAAGCTGTTGCCGCTAGGGAACCATTGCCTAGCGGAGATTCCATTTCCCAGCGTCCCTTGCACCTAGCCAGGCCGTGTGACCAGTTCTTACCAACGGAATGGTACGGGAGGAGGCGGCAGGGGGAGACAATGTGTCACTTCTGGCAAAAGCAATTAGGCAGGGCGCTGTCCTCTTAACCTCTCTTTCCCCCTTCACTGGAAGGAGAACATTTCAAGGCCTAGGGGATGGTGCCATCACAGAAGGGAAGGAGCCTGGGTCCCTGAGTCACCATGTGGAAGACGGCCACTCCAGCCTGTCATGTGGGTCATAACTACTGTTGGGCTGAGCTACGGAAATACAGGAAACTGTCTCTTAAAGCAGCGAATGTACCGTGAGCCACATCGTAGGGAACCCACCTGGTGGCTGGAGGCATCATAGAGGAAGTTGGCCCAGTTGGGGTCTGTCTGCATGAATCGGAACTCGAACAGCTCCCGCAGACACAGCCTCAGGAGCTGGAAGCAGATCTGCAGTGGGGAGGAGTAACAGACACGTCAGACCCATCGGGCCCTCTAGAGCTCTCTCTGGCCTGGAAGTGGACTGTGGGCCTGGCCAGCCCGGCCAGCCCTACCAGCCCTGCCCAGGGGCAGCGCCCTCCCTACTGTCCCTCGAGCCCCTGTACCTGGTTCCGGATGTCCTGGCTCAAGCTCTGGCACTGGTCCAGGGGCACCCCTCCGGCCAGCTCCATGCCCAGCACTCGCGTTGTGCACAGCTCCTTAATCACAGCTGGTACCCGGAAGAAGGGATCATCTGCCAACAACTGCCTGGGGCAGAACGGAGGGGAAGGGACAGGACTTCATGCTCCTGGCCCCTGTGGCCCACCTTGAGGCCTCCTCCTCTTCCTCTGAGAAGTGCTCCCAGAACAGTCTCTGTCTTGCCTTCCCTCCTCGCACCTTTCTAGCCTGAGTGATGGCCAATAGCTGGCCAGACTGACATTCATTCAGACACTTCATTCATTCACTCATTCATCGGAAGTCTCCGTAGTGCTACTCTGCGCCTACCCCTAAGCTGGCTGCTGCCGGAGCCCCAGTTACCATTTCCCTACTGGGAACACTTCTATGACTTCTGGTTGCCTCAGTATAGAGCTCAATGTATTAAGCTTGATGAACATAACTTTTTTATTTTATTTTATTTATTTATTTGACAGAGATCACAGGTAGGCAGAGAGACAGGCAGAGAGACAGAGAGAAAGGAGGAAGCAGGCTCCCTGCTAAGCAGAGATCCCGATGCGGGGCTCGATCCCAGGACCCTGGGATCACGACCTGAGCCAAAGGCAGAAGCCTTAACCCACTGAGCCACCCAGGCGCCCCTGAACATTACTTTTTCATCAACTTACTAATTATCCAACCCAAAAAAGAGTTGCTGATATACCGATCTCCAAGTCCATAGTAATATTCATTGGCTACTCCTTGGAGGCATTACTCTGAATACTGGTTAATACTGACTCCTTCTTGGGACACCTGGGTGCCTCAGTTGGCTAAGCGTCTGCCTTCGACTCAGGTCATGATCCCAGGGTCCCAAGATCAGGTCCCGCACCAGGCTCCCTGCTCGGCGGGGAGCCTGCTTCTCCCTCTGCCTGCTGCTCCCTCTGCCTGTGTGTGCGCACACGCGCTCTCTCTCTCTCTCTCTCTCTCTGATAAATAAATAAATAAAATCTTAAAAAAAGAAATATACTAGGGCGCCTGGGTGGCTCAGTGGGTTAAGCATCTGCCTTCGGCTCAGGTCATGATCCCAGGGTCCTGGGATCGAGCCCTGCATCGGGCTCTCTGCTCAGCAAGGAGCCTGCCTCCTCCTCTTTCTCTGCCTGCCTCTCTGCCTACTTGTGATCTCTCTGTCAAATAAATTAAAAAAAAAAAAATACTGACTCCTTCTTGGTGTCTGTCCCTGCATGGGACAATGCGGGGTGACAGAGCCGTGAGTGAGTTCTGGGCCTGCCCTCCTGACACCAGAGACCGCACTCTAACAAAAACACACACAGACCAGTAACAGACTGAGTTCAGTGTGTCAGTGTAAGATTTGGGAGGCAAAGAGTATGAGCAAGATCCATGGCTGAGACCTGTGGGATGGCTGGGGCTGGGGGCAGGGGGGTGGGGAGGCCCAGGGGAATGATCCAGGTTTTATTCTAAGGGCACTGGGAAATCCTGGAGAGAATGGGCCTACCAGATCCCCGACAGGACTGCCCTGGCCCAGCCCACTTCATCCTCTTTTCTTCAGGGTCCCAGTGCGGGTCTTGTATTTTTATCCTTGTTTGTAAAATCTCTGATGTTCAAACTGCTCATCCTGGGCCAGGCCCTGAGCCAAGCATTTAATTAACACAATCCCCTTCCCCCCCCCCCCCCCACTCTCCTATGAGGATGCTGCTCTCCTGAGGGTGTGGATTCAGGCCACCCAGCCAGTTAAGGGCAGACCTGGGACTGGATCCCACTTCTGGGTCCAGGGCCCATGCCCGGAACCACCGCCCTCCGCTGTCCCTTCTCTCGCTGGTGAGCGGACCGTCATTTATTATCTACCTTGCCGAATTCATTAGATTTGAGTTGTGTCTAGTTTGGGGCGGCTGCTGTTCAGAGCGTTCTGGAAAAGGCTGATGGTGTACCCCAGCCTAAGTGCCCCTACAACATCTCTTTAGCAAGGAGGGTGTTTACAGGGTTGCATGTGGATGCTGGGCCTTGATGAGGCCAGACTGTTCTCCAAAATGCTGACTGCAAAGCCTCCTCCTTCCCACAGCAGATAAGAGATGACCTGGAGCCCCGTTCTCTCCCACCGGTGACACAGTCGGACTGTTAATGCTTTGTCCGTCCATTGGTGTGAGGGTATCTCATGCCTGCTGACAAATCCATCACCCCCACCAGACTATAGTGGTTGTGCATCCCATTTGACAGATGAGAAAACTGACAAGAGAGAGGAAGTGACGTGCCCAAGCTCACAGAGGACACAGGGGACAAATCAAGTCAGAAGTGAGTGGAGGGAGGAGGGATGAGCAAATGAAGAGACACAGGAGTTTGCTGGCTCTACCCCAGGCCTCCAGCTGCCAGTGGCTGTGGAAGGATCCACTGCCCACCCATCCCGGGAGGGGAGCCAGGGGTCCTGGGCGGCCCGCAGGGGGCTCAGCTCACCTGAAGCTCTGGGCACAAGCCGCCTCACGATGGTAGTCACACTCCCAAGCCAGCTCCTGCTGCAAGGCCCGCAGGCTCTGCTCAGCGAACAGGCCTGAGGGGACAGCCATGTCGGGCAGGGAAGGCCACAGCCTGTCCCCTTCACGACAACCTCCCCCCCGGGCTTTCCACTCAGGGATGTCTTCTCTTGCCAGTCATGTCTCTCAACGGTCTGTCACAGTCCCTCACACCTTCTGCCCCATGCCTTTTACCACATCATCTGCCCACACTCACCTCTGCTCTGCGTCCCTCACACAGCTGCGGCCTCTCCTGCAGCCTCCGCCCTGGGGTCTCTTTCTCGGGCACGCGTGCCAGGCCCCAGGCATCTCTTTCACAGTCCCACATGCCACTGACCCTGTCTCTTTTTCATCGTTTCTCACACTGTTCTCAAGGCCTCAAAATCTTACTTCCATGGAGGCCCCCTTCCTCCCCAACGCACACACACAAGGTCCCGCTTACACGCCCTTTCTGCTTCTGTGGCTCTTTTCCAGACCTCCAGGCCCTCTCTGGGCGCCCTGTGTATCTGTTTCTGAATTTCAGTGTGGGCTTCTGACTCTGGGTCTGTCAGAATGTTTGTCTTTTTCTCATACGTTCAGACTGTCTGGGCTCTCCCTGCCTTGGTGCCCCTTCTTTCTGTCTCACACTCATGGACTTGCACATTCACCCGCGCTCACACCTAAGGGCACACCCTGCCCCCAGCTGGCCTCTCTCCCCCCATCCAGCCCCACTTCCTCCCTGCAGGGGGCCCACCCCCCCCAGTCAGGGGTGGAGTGGCCCCTCACCCTCGGGCAGGGCCACACTCATCTTGAGCACCGCCAGCAGGTTCTGGACATCACTCTGGATACTCTGGGCCACACCTGGGTACTGTGAGCAGGGAGGGACAGAGGGCAGGAGTCACGCCTCTGGGACCCCAGGGTGCCCTCTCCCACCCCGGCCGCTCCCCTCTCCCCCACTCACCTGGATCTTCACGGCCACCTCCGTCCCATCCTTCAGTGTGCCCTGGTGCACCTGCCCGATCGAGGCTGCAGCAAAGGGCACCTCCTCTAAAGAGGCTACCTTGGCCTGCCAGTCCCTGCCAAGCTCTTCTTCGAGAACTTTCTGTGGACAGTGGTTGAAACAATCATCGTTGCAGCTATGGACAGGGAGATTTATGGGCCGGAACCTGTCCACAGTGGCTCTGGGAGGGGCAGTCATGACCCAGGGTCACAGGGCCAGTGAGCAGAGAGATCAGAAGGCAGGCAGGCAGCTGGATCAGGATTCCGCACCCTCACCCAGTTACTAGAACAGTTCGTGTCTTGGGCACTTACTTGGGGCTGGGCGCTGTGCCAACCTATTTACAGACACAATCGCTTTTAATTAAGAAAACTAGTACTGGAGCGCCTGGGTGGCTCAGTCAGTGAAGCATCTACTCTCGATTTCGGCTCAAGTCACAATCTCAGGCTATGAGATCGAGCCCTGCATCAGGCTCTGCGCTCAGTGCAGAGTCCGCTTGAGTTTGTCTCTCCTCTGCCCCTCCCCCCACTGGCCCCACTCGCATGTGTGCTCTCTCTTAAGTAAATAAATCTTTTTAAATAACTAGTAGTAGGGGTGCCCAGGTGGCTCAGTTGTTAAGCGGCTGCCTTCGGCTCAGGTCGTGATCCCAGGGTCCTGGGATCAAGTCCCGCATCAGGCTCCCCGCTTGGCGGGGAGAAGCCTGCTTCTCCCTCTCCTGCTCCCCCTGCTTGTGTTCCCTCTCTCGCTGTCTCTCTGTCAAATAAATAAATAAAATCTTAAAAAAATAAAAAAAAAACTAGTACTAATAACAGTCAGAACTTGCTTGTCACTTGTGGTGTGTCAGGGGCCTTTTCAAAGTGCTTTACAAATACTCACTTATGTAACCCTACAATGCAGGGGTTCCTATCACTATGGCCAGTTACAGATGAGGTAACTGAGGCACAGAGAGGTCAGGCCACATGTCTGAGATCATGCAGGCAGGACCCAGCAGAGCCAGGATTTGAACGCACAAAGCCCGGGCTGCTAACCATTGCACCCCCTGCCTCTTCGGCAGCTGTGACGGATCCCTGAGCCTGCCTGGGACTGCATGAAGCACTCCACGCCATTCTCTCACGTCATCATCAACAACTCTCTGAGATATGTGCTTTAGCGATGCCCATTTTACAGCTGTGGAAACTGAGGCTTCAGCAAGGAAGCCAGGGGCCAGGGCAGGGGGAGGTCAGGCTGGTGGAGCCCGCCTCCCTCACCAGGCTTCCCTGACGGGACACTCACCAGCATCTGCCAGCGGGGCATGAAGTCGGCGCTCTGGCGGACGCGCTCGAAGATGCGCTGCAGCTGAGGACTGATGAAGCTGTTATCTGGGGAGATGGGGGGGTGGAATGAGGGAAGCAGTGAGGGAGGAGGTGGGGAGGGGCCCCTGAGGGGTAATCTGAAGTCAGAACTTGCAGGTGGGTGGGGGTGCTGAAGGAGTGAGGTCAAGGGTCAGGGGTCGAGGGTCATGGCGTACCCTGGATGCTGAGCATTTGGCCAACCTTGAGGGCAGCCCCCCGCACTGTACACAAGGTCTGCACAATCCGCTCGGCATTGGCCTCTGACAGGAAAGGGCTGGAGCCTGGCCGGGAGCTGCTCTCTGGGGTGGAGAGAATAATCACTGGTATTACGCCCACAGAAAAAGTCATTATAGCATCACTGCATAACCCCCAGGATGGCTAAAATGAAACCGACAATACCAAGTGTTGACAAGGATGTGGGGCAGCCTAAACACTCATAATGCTGATGAGTGTCGTGGCTCAAATCCTTTGGGAAGTTTCCAGTACAGCACATGCCTATGGCCAACGTCATTTCTCTCCTAGGTATGTACCCAGGAAAAGGCAGATGTATGTCCACTGACAGTTATCTCAAGATGGTTCACAGCAGCACTATTCATAATGGTCCCCAGCTGGAAATAACCCGATGACTGTCAACAGAATGAACAAAGGCATGCTGGGAGAGTCACAGAGTGTCTCCTACAGCACTGAATAAACCACCTCCCTCTAACCACAGCAATACGGAGGCATCCCTCCGACAGAATGTTGAGCAAACGCAGCCAGACAGGTATGAGGACATGCTTTCTGATTACACTGGTATAAAGAGGAAAACCAGTCAAAATTAATCTTGGGTTGGGGGTCAGAAGTCCAGAGAGTGGTTTCCCTTGGTGGGGATGAGTAGCCAAGACAGGGCAGATAGGAGCTTCTGGGGGAGGCAGTGATTCTCAAAGTGTGGTTCCAGCAACCCTGAGGGTCCCTGAGACCCCTCAGGAGGCTCTGTGAGATCAAAACTATTTTCACAATCATATGAATGTTATTTGCCTGTTTTTACTCTCATTCTCCCATAAATGCTCAGTGGAGTTTTCCAGAAACTCCATGATCTGGGATGATGCCATTGCTCTGATGGCTGATGGAATGCACGTGTGTGTGTATTCTTGCGTTCTAAAAATACCTTTTCTCCTGAAACTAATATTACACTATATGTTAACTAATTAGAATTTAAAATAAAACAGAAAAAAATTGTTTTAACCTCGAATGCGCTAAATATTCATAAATATAACCCCAAAGTATAAACTACAACCAGGTTCTTTGGGGTCCTCATTCTATTTTTTATTGCCATGTAATTCACAAACCGTGTAACTCACCCATTGAAGGCATACAGTTCAATGGCTTCTAGGACATTCAGAGTTGTACAACTATCACCACAAGCAATTCTGGAACATTTTCTAGCCCCAAAAGAAACCCCATAGCTATTACCAGTCACCCCCCGCCCCATTTCTCCGAACCACCTGCTCTGGCATCCCCGGGAACCATTAATCTGAACACTCTATGGATATACTTGTTCTGGACATTTCCTATGAATGGAATCATACGGTATGTGTCCCGTTGTGTTTGGCTTCTTTCACTTAGGATAGTTTTCGAGATTCATCCACATTGTAGCAGGGATCAGCAATTCATTCCCTTTTCTTTCTTTCTCTTTTTTTTTTTTTTTTTAAGATTTTTACTTAATTATATGACAGACAGAGATCACAAGTAGGCAGAGAGGCAGGCAGAGAGAGAGGAGGAAGCAAGCTCCCTGCTGAGCAGAGAGCCTGATGTGGCGCTCGATCCCAGGACCCTGGGATCATGACACCCGAGCTGAAGGCAGAGGCTTTAACCCACTGAGCCACCCAGGCGCCCCGATTCATTCCCTTTTCTAGCTGAACAGTATCCCACTGTGTAACTATAAGATATTTTGTTCATCTATTTCTACGTTGCAAGGCTGTGCAGGGATCCTGAGATGGCCAAGTTTGCGAACTGCTGTCTCAAGGTTTCCTGATCTGGGCACACAGATGTATCCACTTGGTGAAAATGAACCGAGCTATATGCTTAGGAGATGTGCCTGGCTCTACATGCAGATTTTTTTTTTTTAAAGATTTTATTTATTTGCCAGAGAGAGAGAGAAGAGAGTACACACAAGCAGGCCCAGAGGCAGGCAGAGGCAGCAAGAGAAGCAGGTTCCCTGACGAGCAAGGAGCCCGATGCGGGACTCGATCCCAGGACCCTGGGATCATGACCTGAGCCAAAGGCAACGGCTTAACCAACTGAGCCACCCAGGCGTCCCTCTACATGCAGATTATAGGATTATTCAATAAAGCATTTATTAAGCTTTTATTTATTTGACAAAAAAATTATTGAGCTCTTTATCTAGCTAGGGCTCACTCTGTGCAAAGCAGAAGTCCAAGTGTCTCTGTGGCTTCTCTGGCTGAATCCCCACAAGGAGCCCAAAAGTAAGAACTATCAATGCCTCAGTTTTCAAGGTGAGGAAGCAAGACATTCAGAGAGGTACAGAGCCTGGCCCTGGGTCACACAGCACAGAAGTGGCAGAGCAGGGGGCAGACTCAGTTTGGGCTCACCTCAAGCCTAATCCTCCACTTCCACCCACCTTTTTATTTGGGGGAGAAAAAAAATCCAAATGAACAGAAAAGTCACACGCCCGGTATCACGGACACCTGCGTATCCAATTCAAACTTTTTTTTTTTTTCCTGATTCAAACTGTTCACCTTCAGCCTCACCTGCATACTTTATCCTTGTGTATGTGCCCAAACACTCGCCCTTATTTTTCACGGGCCCACTTACATGCAGTTGCATACAACCTGCGCTAAAAATAAGGATATTCCCCTACTTAATCACAGTGCCATCACTGTGCCTATGAAAATGAACATGGATTCTCTCCTATCTGCTCTTCAGTCCAAATTCAGATGTTTCTGGTTGTCCCCAAAAGTCTTTGATAGTCATTTTTTCTCAGGCTGCCATTCAATCACGGGTAACACATTCCATTTGTCAGTTCTTATGGCCCTAGCCTCTTTTTCATTCGAAACATCCAGCCCCATTTTTGCTTCCGGACGTGGGCTTGTTGGGAAATCTTAGCCACCAGTGCTAATCTCCACACATGTCTTTCTGTTTCTGTTGTCCACAGACACTGCTCACCCCCTGACACTCCTATTCTCAGCTTTCCTCTCCTGCTCTGAGTTTTAGGAACTCGACTCCCAATTCTTTTTCTCACACGATAGGCTTCTGCTCCTCATGACCCTGACGGCAGCTTCATGATGACCCTGAGACGGGGGTACATGATCATCCATTTTCCAGATGAGAAAACTGGGCTTGGAGAGGTGAAGCCACTCAGCCCAGGTCACATAGCAAAGCCAGGATCTGAACCCAAGCAGTGTGGCTCACTCACTCACCTGATGGTAGACGTCCTCCCAGCAGAGACTTCTTGGCCACCTCCGCCAGTGCTCCCAGCCCCAAGCCCACAGCCAGTCCTGGGGAGTGAGAAGAGTCTGGGTGCCTGCCTGCCCCCGGGCCTTGTCACCTGACCCCCGACTGCTCTCAGCCTCTCCCTAAGCAACCTGTCTCCCAGCTCTTTGCTGGCAAATCTCTGGTTCTCTCTGTCCCCAACTCAGTCTCTTACTTACTCTCTCCCTGCCTGGGGTTCCCTTCGAGGTGTAGCTACCTCTGTCTCCATCACTCTGTCCACGTCTGTCTCCTGGGTCAGTGGTTCTCACCCCTGGCTGCACATCTGAGTCATGTGAGGAGCTACAAGGCCCACCCACGTAAATAGGAGACTGAGGTTCTATGGTCTGAAATGAGCCTTAGAATTCATATATATATATATATATATATATATATATATATATATATATATATACACACAAACTTTTTAAAGCATCCTGGGTGATTCTAGCATGCAGCTAAGGGTAAGAAAGCCCCGAAATTATCTCCTTGGGTCTCTGTCTTCCTATGACTTCCATTTCTCTGTTCACACTTTTCTTCATGCTCACCTCTCCTTGCCTAAGTTGGGTTTTCTCGTCTCTCTGCCTCCCTCCACCTGGCATATCAGTTCAGCCCTCCTCTCTCTGTTCTTTTGACGTTATCTCTCTGGCTTTGATTTCCTCTGCCTCCTCTGTCTCTTTGTCGCTAAAGACATCTTGAGTCTCTGCCTCTTTCACTGTCACCATCTCTGCAAATCATCATAGCGGCATTTTTGGGTGCTTGCTACACACTGGGAACCATCCCTGGTGCCTTAGACGCATAAACTCATTTTATCCTTACAGAAGCGAAAAGGAAACTGAGGCTCAGAGAAGTTAAGTAACTTGTCCAGAGTCACAAAGCAAGAGTGCAGCAGAATCACCCCTGGAACCCTGGGCAGCCTGATATCAAAGCTCTGTCCACTGCATTTAACTCTCTCTTTATACTATGAATCAGTATCTTTAAAATTTGAACCATGATCCACACTAAAGAAGACATATGCATTATAACAGTATATATACATGTATTTCATGAAATAAGAACTTCCTTTATTCTAGATGTGTACCCATGTTTTCCGTTCTTTTTTTTTTTTTTTAAGATTTTATTTATTTCTTTGAGAGAGACAGAGCACAAGCAGGCGGAGGGGTAGAGGAAGACGGAGAAGCAGACTCCCAGCCTAGCCTGGGGCTTCATCCGAGGACCCTGGGATCATGACCTGAGCCAAAGTCAGATGCTTAACCCCCTGAGCCACCCAGGCGCCCCATTCTATTGTTTTTTTAATGCTGGTTGCAACCCCCTGAATTATTTCATGCAGACTGGGACCTGAAGTTTGAAAAGTCCTGCTGCATAACCTGGGGTCAAGTCACTCCGCTTTCCTATGCCTCCGTTTCCTCATCTGTACGGTGGAAATTAACACGCATCAAATTCAGGACAGACAGATCGAGTGTACATGAGGCCTTGCACATTCCACGTGCCCAATAAATGTTACCTTCCTCTCTCTTTCTCTTGGCTTTGCAGGCCTTTGCCTTCGTTCTCTTTCCATCTCTCACTCCTCTCCCTGTCTCTGATTCACCCTCTCCCCCTCGCTTCGTTCTGTAAACGTGGCCTCCTGTGATCTAGGTTACAATCTCCCACAGTCACACCTACCCCCAAAGTTGGCCAAGCGGCTGATGCGGGAAGCAGGCACCTTGCGTTCTCGAGAGCGGTCGCTCAGCTGGGAAATGGGGAGAAGGTCTGAGGGTGGGAAGGTGAGCAAAGCACCCAGGGCGTCCAACCAACCTGCCACCATACCCTTCCCCAAGCTTGGGAGGCCAGCTGCCTTCAAGGGGTGCTGCTGAATGGGTGGGAGACAATGATACCTGGGGCCGGGGTGTCTTCCTGATCCGGGCCTCCCGTATCCTGCGAATGTCCTCCTCACCCAGGCCTCTGCCAGGCCCATCCTTATGAAACATTTGGGGCCGAGAACCCCCACATGGCCCCTGCAAGACAAGTGGATATTGGTAAGGAGTGGAGGACATGGGATCTGCGTGGCCCTTTTGGACCCCTCCCTGTCATTTTACACCCTAAAACCTCCCCCAGCCTCCCCCCCTTGGAGACATCTCTCCAGGATCTTACCCACCAGTGGGGCCCAGGCCCCAGGGCCCCACAAGGCAAACTGACAGTCCGTCCCAGCTGTCCACAGGTCCCCCGCAGTAAGCCCCCCACCTCCAGCCACATCGCCTGGGGGAGAAGGGGAGGGATTACTCGGGTAGGGGCACTGACCTCCCTGCTTTGCCCTCGTCTTTGCTAAGCCCTCACATTCCTCTGTGTCCACCCTAAGATTCCCACCCACTAAAGACTTCCTTTCCTGTTTAATAGTTCCTCCAGTTTCTCCTGGTTCCCTCTCTGGTTGCTAGGAACCCATAGCTCTTTCTGCGCACCTCCCAAAACCCACTTTCGCCCTGTCCCACTCCCCGCCGTTGCTAGGGTCCTCCCCCGTTGCTAGACACCCACAGATTCTCCAGGGCTACCTCTCCACTCCTCTGAGCCCCCCTCGTTGCTAGGCACTGCCTTCCTTTTTGTTGCTAGGCACCCACAATTCCTACCCCCCCACCCCAGCCGCCCATTACTGGGCACCTCCCCCCGTTGCTAAGCACCCACTGTTCCCAGGATCCGGGTCCGCTACCAGCGGGAGCCTCTCGCGCTTCCGGGAGTCTCCGCACACCCGCCCCCTCCGGTTAGCTAGCCAGTGGCGGAGTAGCACCTCACTGGACTGGCGCGTAGCTTGCCCCGCTGTGCGTCAGGGGCGGGACTAGGGGCGTGGCCTAAAGGTGGGCGTTGGGGCCCGCTGGGATTGTTGGGGCACCCAGGGAGCCGCGCACGTGCGTGCCGTTTTCTGCCTTTCCCCGCACTTCAGAGTGCCTTGTGCGTGGCAGACCTTTCTTTTCCCCCCACACCGTCGTTTTTGCAAACATCACTTATGAACTCCGCATCTCTTCTCTGCACGAACATCTTGCCAACCTACTTTCTTATTTTTATCCCCAACAGACTGGACGTCTTTCCTTTGAACACACATCTTCCCAGCAAACATTTCCCTTGCTCCGGGAGCCCCTCCACTTTGCACACCAATGCTCTGCTTCAAACACCCACATGCTGGCACCCATCTTCTTCCCTCACGCATATAAACCCCCATGCCTTGCTTGCCAACTGCCCCCCTCTCATACACCTCCTCACACTCAGCCCTTTGCACACTGGGCCCCCGTTCTCTCATACACCCTGCTCTCTCTCCGCTCCCCGCCCACCTGCAGGATGGTGTAAGTGGGAGCCCTCTGTTTCCTGTAGGCCTGACATTTCCCAGAACACACTCAGCCAAGATTCCCAGTGCTGAGTCAGGAGCCCTGGCATCCCAGAAAACCAGCTCCCAGCCTATCTGGGTGTCTGTTTGGGGGGCGGGGGTAGGGCAGGCGGGCCTAAAGCCTGCTCCCCTCACAATAGGCTGACTCACCCCTCCTTACAGTCTGGAATAGAAGCAGCTTGCTGGGGCATCTCTCCCACTGCTGGGAGAAGGAAGGATGTAACAGGAGGGATGGGACACTTTCCTCACCGAACCTTCCCCACCCCCAACTGTCTTACCCTTTTTGTTGGAAGTCAGACCTCCCTGTCTCTCTGTGCTGTGACCTGAGAAGATCCCCAACTCTTTCTGGACTTCTTCCCAGCCTGTGTGACTTGTTAGAGGGCTCCTGTATGATTCCTCACTGGTCTGTGAAGAGATGACTCACTTTAGAGCCCTGGGTCTGTGCCGAATGCCCCCCCCCCCGGCTCCCATGACTCAATTTCAGGACAAAACACCCCCTGTCACCCTCCAGACGTAAGGGTCTGACTCAGGAGCTGGGTGACAGCAAACCCTTGGGAGCAAAAATATATAAAAAGCACCTACGTCAATAATTAACCCTATAGAACTGTGGCCAGTGCCAAGGCTTCCCCTTTATGAGGTCATATCAAAGGCTACAAGCAAAGGCTAGAGGCTGGCAGATTTCTGAGCCTCGGTGTTCCGTCTGTAAAATGGGGCTGTGTCGTCTTGCTCAGTGTTAGAGAGAAAGAAGTGCAGTGAAATAGTGTCTGTAACGAGCTTCTCACAGGACCTGGTACAGAACAAGAGCTCTATACATGAGAGAAATTTCTTTTGGAAAGGTCATTCTTTCCAAATTTCCTAGTAAGCACTTAGCAAGTACTTTTCTAATGGACACAGCAAGGAATAATCCAGGCAAAAATATTTGCTCTCTTGGTGCTGGCTTCTGATGAGGGCCAAAATAAAAAAAATTAATAAACAGCTATATTTAATAAGGTGACATGTGTTAAAGAGAAACATAAATCAGGAAAGGGGGGGCAAGGAGTAGAGAGATTTTGAGTTTAAACAGATTTTTGAATGGTCAGGGAAGACCTCACTGAGGAGATAACTGAGGAGGTAACATTTGAACAGAGACCTATAAGAGACAGGGAGGGAGCTATTGGAATATCAGAGGGAAAAACATTCCAGGCAGAGAGAACAACCAGTGCAAAGGCCCCGTGGTAGAAAATATCTCAGAGAAATAGCAAAGAGGCCGATGGGCGTAGTTAGTGAAGGGGAAAGAAGAGAGGAGGTCTGGAATGTAACTAGAGGCAGATCACTTAGGGGTTAGTGAGTCACAGGGAAGACTATGGCTTTTACTCTGTGGGCTGGGAACCATGGAGGGCTCTGAGGAGAGGAGGACATGATCCCATTTAGAGAAAATACTCTGAACTTCCGGCTTTTTCTCTCACACCCCCAGCCTCGAAAGCAAGTTGTATCACCCTGTAGGGACTATGGGCCTGAGTTCAAGTCTACACAACTTAGATTTATGATCTTGGACTCACTGCTTTGTCTTTCTGTGCCTTGTTTTCCTGTTCGTGCAAGAGAATGACGATGATCCCTATCCCACAAGAGTTGGGGTATAAACTATTAAGTACAGCAGCTGGCACAAAGCAAGTAAACAAATGTAAATGTTGTAAATTAATAAAACTCCCATAACTCTCCTGTGAGGAAATTATCCCCCACTATCCCCTTTTTGCAGATGAGCAAACAGAGGCTCAGAGGAGACAAATCTGCGGGGAAAGAGCACCCCAGAAGTGACTGCTAAAGCCGAGATTTGAAGCCAGGCATCCTAGCTTCGGAGTTAAGGTCCTGGCTTGCCCCTCATCTAACCTCACCTTTAGACAAATTCTTTCATGGCTCTGGGCCTCAATACCCCGTTGGTAAAAATGCTTGGTTCTTGTGGCATCGAACACACGTTTTCTGAAACAATAAAATCATATTATGTATCCTCATTTTACAGCTGAGAAAATTGAGCCTGGGGCTGGGGCAGGAGGGAGGGAAAGTAAGTCACACACTGCTGGTAACACTGCTAGTCAGTGATGGAGGCGGGTCTTGAACCCAGGTCCAAAGGATTTCCAAGTCTTTGAAAGTCAGTCCGTGCCCCATCGGAAGAATGGGCACGGAAGAATGGGCTGGACTCGTCATCGAGGATTACAGGGAGGCTAAACTGGTCACTGGAGGGCGTAGGAAGGTCGGATTCGTTGCGGGGGGTCTAGGAAGGGGTTCCCACCGCCCCGCAGCCAGGACACCAGTGGCTCACACCCAACCTCTCCAACAGGACACCAACCTCTCCAACCTCTCGGCACCAGGCGAGGCCCGTCCTCCTGGCGTCACGTCCGGGGCGGGGCCTCGGGGCTTTCCCGGTTGGGGGGGCAGAGTATCGATTAACCCCTGCGTGGCTGGACGGGCAGGACTCCGCGGGCCGGAACCCGCGAGTCGGGGCTCCCCAGCCACACCCCTCGCGGGATTTAAAGGGGCAGGAGGGGCCGGGCCGGGTCGAAGCCCGAATCTAGGGAGCGGGCATGAGGCGCTGCCCGTGCCGGGGGAGCCTGAGTGAGGCAGAGGCCGGGGCCCTGCCGGGAGCGGCCCGCATGGGGCTGGAGGCGCCGCGAGGGGGGCGGCGGCGGCAGCCGGGACAGCAGCGACCTGGGCCCGGCGCAGGGGGCCCGGCGGGGCGGCCCGACGGGGGCGGGCCCCGGGTCCGGATCGAGGGGCCCACCCTCCACACCGAGCCCGAGAGGGTCGGCCTCGGGCCTGAGCCGGGGACAGACGGACAGGTTGAGCCAGAAGCAGCTAGCCTGGGAGTGGAGACAGAGCGGCCGGGCCAAAAGACGGAGCCAGACGTATCCAGCCTCCGGACGTGTCCCGAAAGGAGCAGCCACTGGTCAGAGCTGGAGACAGCCGATCCCTGGACGGAAACTGGGACAGATGGCTTTTGGACTGGTCCACACAGGTCTGACCTCCAGTCTCAGCCAGAGAGGGCCAGCCTCTGGACGCAGCCCAGAGTTGATGGGCCCTGGACAGAGATAGAGATACATGGGACACAGACCCAACCAGAGAGGGCCAAGACCTGGGCTGATAATGTCCGGACCCACAAGAACAGGTCCAGCCTCCGGACTCCACCAGAGGGGGGCTGTCCCTCAACAGAATCCAGTGCTGATGCCTCCTGGAAAGAAGTGTACACTGATGGCTCCCAGATACAACAGGATACTAAAACAGCCTGGAAGCAGGTTGGCACTGAAGATTTCCCAACACAGCAAGATGTTGTTGGCTCCTGGACACGGTCTGGCACTGATGGTGCCCAGACACAAGATATTCACGGACCCCAGACAGAACCTGGGACAGACTGTTTTTTGGGGGAGTCCAAGCAGGATGGCCCATTAGAGGAACCAGAACCTGGGGAGTTGGGGCCTCACCTATACTCTCACCTGGAGTGTAGCTCCCTGACCCCTGTGCCCCGCCTCATCATCACTCCTGAAACACCTGAGCCTGAGGCTCAGCCAATGGGACCCCCCTCCCGGGCTGAGGGGGGCAGTGGCGGCTTCTCCTCTGCCTCCTCTTTCGACGAGTCTGAGGATGATGTGGTGGCCGGGGGCGGAGGTGCCAGCGACCCTGAGGACAGGTCTGGGGTGAGTGGGAACCATCCTGCCCTTGAGCCACACCTCTCCAGACCCCTTATCCCATCCCCTTGCCTTTGCTTTGAGAAGTTTTCTAGTTCCCACCAACAATTTCATCTCCAGGTACCTGCCTCTTCCGCCTGTCAGCCTCCTCCCTCTACCATTGGGGTTACCAACCCACTCCCCTGCACACTCCTCATCCTTTCCTTTTCTCTTCCCCCCACTGCCTCCGGTACTGGGGTCTAAAGCAGACAGCCACTGGTTGACTTAGCGGTGCCCCGGAATTCCTGAAATTGTGTGATCGTGCGAGTCTGTGTGTGTACACACATATTTCTGCATCGAGTGTGTATGACTATTTCGGATTTTCTAGAAAGTATGTAACCTCAAAATCTGGAGCGCTCTAGTACAGAAGGACAGAAAAGGTGCACTTCCCCCCCCCTCCCGATTTTTTAGTCTATGGCCTGTGACTATCTTAAGGCATGAACCTTCATCACCCTTTAGTCATTCATTTTTGTAGGGAATGAGCCCCCCAGCTTTTATCGGATTCTCGAAGGGCTGTGTGAGCCCCCAAATGCTAAGGACCCCCAGCTTAGCCAGGGAGCGTCTGATCTCCCCATTGCCCCACAGCTCCCCATGGGGGGCCCTGCAGACTCTTGTTTACATCCTCTGCCCTCATCCCCAGCTTGGGTGTGGTTCTTCCCTGGTGAATCAGGAGGGCTGGGCAGGGAAGGTTCAGGGAGGGTCAGCACCGAGGCAGGTGTGAGAGCCTCAAGTGGGTTGGTCTGCTGGGTCCTCCTACTCTCCTGGAGCCTCTGGCTGGAGTCTGCCCTGAGGCCCCCTCATCCCACAGGCCTCCCTTAGGAACGTGCTCACACATGTGGCCGCAGGTAGAGACAGACCTGCCTCGACCTGCCTGCGCCCAGAGCAATGGAGCTGACCCTATGGTCTTCCTGCCTTCGCTGTTCCCTCCACCTACTCTCTCAACATTCTTGGCATCTCAGGACAGCTGATCTGGAAGACAATGGAAAAAAAAAAAAATAGCAGCTAGCACTCATTTATGCGCAGCTCTGGACTAAGCTCGTTGCTCATATTAACTCATTGAATCCTCATGGCAGCCCTATGAGGTAGAGACTATTATTAATCCCATTTTATAGATGAGGAAACGGAGGCCCAGACAGGTCATGACACTTGTCCAAGGTCACACACTTTGGAAGACACAGAGCTGGGATTCAAACCCTTGGAATACCAGGCACTTTTCTAGGTGTCGTGTATGTGTTAACCCCAAGTCCTCCAAACAGCGCTCTGAGATTGGGATTATTATCGTGTCCACTTTATAGATGAGAAAACTGGTTTCGAGAAGTTCGGCCACTTGCTTAGGGTCGGTCAAGCCTGGTTGGAGCCAGGATTCTAATTCAGTTCTGGCTGAGTTTAAAACCCAGTTACTTCAGCCTCTGGGACGTATGGGGGGAATCTGTCCTTCACTTGCTTTCCTCCCAGACCTCTCTGTGTCCAGTTTTTCTTCATCCTTCCAGAATCTGCCTCCAAGACCCACTTTTGGTCAACTTTTGAAACTTCCCTGCTTTCCGTGCCTTCCGTGGATCCCCAGGGCCTTCCAGATAGCGATCAGAAATTCAGTCCTCTGTTCTGAGCTTCCTGTCTCCAGGCTGCTTCCCACGTTCAGCTTCCTCGCTTCCCACCCGACCCCCTCCACTGCCATGAAGCCCAAGGGCACACCATACTGCCCCCACCCTCGTTGCTCCCACTGCCCAAAAAAACAAACCCTGGCTTCTTTCTTGTTTCATTTTGAAATCCCAGACAGACCCACCACCCTACGGAGTGGTCAGGGCTGGGATAGGGGAAGCCGAGTGTTGTGGGAGACCATGGTCGGGGTGGGGGGCGTGTGTGATTGGCCGCACCTGGGGTATCAGAGAGGGCTTCCTGGAAGAGGGGGCGTGGAAGAGGAGACCATTGTGAAACCATCTGAGAAAACCTGGATTAACCATCAGGTCTAAAAAAGAGAAAAGATACTGAATCTGCTTATGATAAAAAAAAAAAGAAGGAAAAAAAAGAAAAGACTCTAACAACTAATGTTCTTTAGTCCAAGCCATGTTTTTGGAGCCCCTATTTGTTCTAGGCTGTGGCTGGGACATAGGCATAACTATGAGAACCCCAATCCTTGCCTTCAGAGTTCATAGTCCAGCAGGGGTATAGCTTGTCAGCCCAGGGCAGTGGGTTCCGAGTCGGAACCCCAGCACTGTGCTGTGTGACTGAGGCAACTGATTTCATCTCTCTGGGCCTCTGTTTCCTCTGTAACAGAGACAACAATCCTCCTGGGGTTGTGTTTTTAGGATTAAGTAGGTTATGGCTCACCGAGTCTTTGTCATTGTGCCTGGAATGTTCCAGGTGCTTAGTAAACAGGAACCTTTATTAATCACCTCCTCTCCACGGCTGGCAGCTGGAGGGTAGAAGGAACAGCCATTCCTGAATCCTGCAGTCCCAACGCCCTGCCTCTGCATGACCTTCCCACCATCAGTTAGATGTCTGCCAGGTGGCGGAGCTCTGAGCGGGTGGGAGAGAACATGGCTTTAATCCCAGGGTAGTGGGGGGATGGGCCACACAGCTTCCTTCTCTGGAAAGGACCCCTTGTCCTAACACCTGCCTTAGAGGCTGCCATGTGCTTGGAGCAAAGAGTGTGTTCTTATGTGTGTGCACGCATGCTCATGCATGTGAACCAGACACTGACCCGGTCCCAAGAACCTCTTGGCTGAGTCAACCCGATACAACTAAATCTTTGTTTTCAGTTCGCTTTACTGGTTTTATGTTGCTTGTTCTCTCTCTTTCTTTGCTTCTGCTTATCTCTTTCTTTCCGGTCATTGCTTTGTATCCGTGTCTCCCTTTCTGTCTTTTCTTTCTTTGTCTTTTGGCAGCCTTGTCTCTCGCTTAGTCAGGCTAGGTCGGGGTTTGCTGTAATAACAAACAGCCCCCAAACTTAGTGACCTGGAACAACACGGGGTTGTTTTTGTTCGCACTGCACAGGGACCGTGAGCCGCTGGTGGGTGAGGCAGCTCTGCTCCATGCTGTCTTCACTCAAGGCCAGGACTGAGGAAGCTTCCGTTTCTTTTTCCACACTCCCCACCCCGTTCTACAGCAGGGCAAAGGACACGGAGACTCATGTACTGGCTTTCACATTTCCGCTCACATTTCATTGGCCAAAGCAAGTCAGAAACCCAAGGTCAGGATAGCAGGGATGTCCCTGGAACAGGGAGGGGCAGGAGCCGTTTGGTGAGCTGTGCTCATGACTGTCCCAGTCTCCGGCTCCTGGGCCTGTCTCTCTGGCTCTGTCATTACCTTGTCACCTGCTTCTGTTTCTGTCTTTTCTCTGCGGTTCTGCCTGCACTCACCAACTCCTGCTTCTGTCATCTCCTCCAGAAGGTCTGACTTGGTTTCGGGACGGAAGGGAGGTTTCCAAGTGTTTGGTGTGTGTCTGTGGAGGGGAAGACTTGGGGGCTGAGATCTGGCCTATTTCTACTCTTTGAGGACAGAAGAAAATGGACAGACTCTTCCCCACCTTTGCTGAGGTCTTTGGAGCAGCGATCCCAGGAAGCCCCCTGGCCCTGGAAAGACCCCTAGTCCACCTGGTTCCCCTCAGTGCAGCACCCTGTCCCCTTCCCTCCCTGCCCTTGACACTGACCCTACCCTGCTCTGCCTCACACAGAACAAACCGTGGAAGAAGCTGAAGACAGTTCTGAAATATTCGCCCTTCATGGTCTCCTTCCGAAAACACTACCCTTGGGTCCAGCTGTCGGGACACGCTGGTGAGAGCAGGGGTGTGGGCGCCGGCAGGGGGCAGAGAAGCCTGGGCTGGGGGAAGAAAGCTCCAGAGCCATTCTCCATAGCTCAGTTTGCCCCATCTGTCACGTGGGCTTGAGGACGGTCTCCCCATCATGAGGCTGGTATGGGACCTGCTTAGGCCTGGGTCAGGCCATCCGTACATCAGGGCTGTGGGCTGTTCCCTGTTGTCTCAGTGCCAGGGGGGATGGGGAGCAAATCCTAACCCTGGGAGAAGAATGGTCCTGGGCTCAAAGCTTTATATATGGGAGATCCTGGGCTGGTTACGTTCTCTTACTAGGCCTTGGTTTTCTCACCTGTGATATGGAGATCACCATACCTCCCTTGCCGGCTTAACAGAAGGGTTAAAATCAAAATGTATATGCACGGGCCACCTGGTTGGCTCAGTCGGTAGAGCATGTGACTCTGAATCTCAGGGTTGTCAGTTCAAGCCCCACATGAGGCATGGAGCCTGCATAAAATAAAAATAAAGTCAGATATTTAAGAAAATAATGATAAACCAGAATGTCTATGAAGATTGAGACATGGGCCCTTATACATGGAAATAATCCTTTTTCGTTCTCTCCTCATGGCCAGATAGAGTAGGCCCTCTGTAGACGGCAGGTCTGATGGTTTTCCCCAGGTCCTGGCATGATGTCTCTGGTAGTAGCCCAATGCCCAGCACAGAGCAGTTTCTGAAAAGAGCAAGATAATAAGTGTGTTAGGTTCTGTGGGCCAAATAGGCTCGGTCCCAACAACTCAGTCCTATCGTTATACAGCATGAACGCAGCCACAGATAATGCATAAACACGTGAGCGTGTCTGTGTTCCAATAAAACTTTATTCACAAAAAAACAGTAGTGGTGAGAACTAGACAAATGGGGTGGGTCCACCAGCAAAGGGAGACAAGAAGGGGACTTACCTACCTGGTTCGTCGCTAGATCTGAGTCATTGAAAAGGCCGGCTCCCCCAGCCACAGGACCGCTATCTCTCTGCATTCTCATTACTCTGGCTGAGTTAAAATACCAAAAAAACCCCTCAGAAGTGAGTGCTTAAAAGAAGACTTAGTGGAATCAAAGGACCATTTTATTGCACTCCCAGGGTTGGGGTCAGGAGTCCAGACGGACCATGGCAGGGACGGCCTGTTGCTGCATCATGGTATCTGGGAACTCAGCTAGGACAACTCTTTCGAACACAGCAGGGTGGAAACTTTATTTTATTTTATTTATTTATTTTTTCATTTATTTTTTCATTTTATTTATTTTTTTTTAAAGATTTTATTTATTTACTTGACAGACAGAAATCACAAGTAGGCAGAGAGGCAGGCAGAGAGAGAGGAAGGGAAGCAGGCTCCCTGCTGAGCAGAGAGCCCGACGTGGGGCTCTTGATCCCAGGACCCTGGGATCATGACCCGAGCCGAAGGCAGAGGCTTTAACCCACTGAGCCACCCAGGCGCCCCTGGAAACTTTATTTTAAAGATATTATTTATTGGGGTGCCTGGGTGGCTCAGTGGGTTAAAGCCTCTGCCTTCGGCTCAGGTCATGATCCCAGGGTCCTGGGATCAAGCCCCACATGGGGCTCTCTGCTCAGCAGGGAGCCTGCTTCCCTTCCTCTCTCTCTGCCTGCCTCTCTCCTTACTTGTGATCTCTATCTGTCAAATAAATAAATTAAAAAAAAAAAACCAGCCTTACTCTAAAGATATTATTTATTTATTTGACAGGGAGAGACATAGTGAGAGAGGGAACACAACCAGGGGGAGTGGGAGAGGGAGAAGCAGGGTTCCTGTTGAGCAGGGAGCCCCATGTGGGGCTCGATCCCAGGACCCTGGGATCATGACCTGAGCTGAGGGCAGACGCTTCATGACTGAGCCACCCAGGCACCCAAGGCTGAAACTTTTCAGATGCATTCATGCCCGTGCCTTGCGATTGACTGTCACTGGCTCTCAGCTGAGACTGCCTCCGTGTGGCTTCTCTGTGTCGCTGCTTGGGCTTCCTCACAGTATGGTGGCCGCGGACTCGTCCACTTTCTTCCCCAGCTGCTCAGGACGGCAGAGACAAGTGTCTCTGCCAACAGAGTGGAAATCACTTCTCCTCTCGCGACCTAGACTCTCAAGTCCCAGGGTCGCTTCTGTCATCAGTCCACCCAGGTTCAAGAGGAGAAGAAGAATTAGATTCCACTTCTTGATGGGGAGTGGTGAAATTCTAGAAGAACTGTGGGCCAGGAGCTATTGTTGCAGCCATCTTTGGGGAACATAGTCTGAAAATACAATTTGCCTCAGTAAGAATTTGTAATTCTAATCCTCACACAATCTACAGGGGCCAGGAAATGCCAGATTTGTCAGTTAACTTTTTGAAGACTTCTTTTTTTTTTTTTTAGGTTTTATTTATTTATTTGTCAGAGAGAGCAAGAGAGCACAAGCAAGGGGAGTGGCAGGCAGAGGGAGAAGCAGGCTCCCCACTGAGCAAGGAGCCTGATGGGGGGCTTGATCTCAAGATCCTGAGATCATGACCAGAGCCGAAGGCAGATGCTTAACCGGCTGAGCCACCCAAGCGTCCCTGACAGTTAAATTGGCCCCAGGTGTTAGCACTGTGGGACTCCAGGCAGAAGCAAATGCAAATTTTTTTTAAATTTTCTTTGAAGATTTTTATTTATTTGGCACACAGGAGAGAAATCACAAGTAGGCAGAGAGGCAGGCAGAGAGAGAGAGAGGAGGAAGCAGGCTCCCTGCTGAGCAGAGATCCCGATGCAGGACTCTATCCCAGGACCCTGAGATCATGACCTGAGCCGAAGGCAGAGGCTTAACCCACTGAGCCACCCAGGTGCCCCCAAATTTTTTTTAAGATTTTATTTATTTGTTGGAGAGAGAGAGAGAGATAGTGAGAGAGCACGGGAGCAGGGAGGAGAGGGAGAAGCAGGCTTCTCACAGAGCGAGGATCCTGATACAGGGCTCGATCCCAGGACCCTGAGATCATGACCCGAGCTGAAGGCAGATGCTCAACCGCCTGAGCCACCCAGGCGTCCCAAAGCAAATGCAGATCTGCTCTGGAGCATCATGCCCTCCACTCGGATCGCACAAAAATTCCCACAGCCGATCACGAGCTCCCGATGTAAAATGACAAAACAAATGAGGACACAACGTGCTATGAGCAGGACTCCGAACAAGGAGCAGCAGCAGGTCCTGCCCTCGCCACATTGGAGGCCAAGACTGTGAGAGTTGCGGGGAGGAAGAGAAAGCCCTTCAGAAGGGTCAGGCAGGAGGAGGGAAGCCTCGATCCAATGCATCCGGGAGATGAGGAGATTCTCGGGCTGATGCAGCTTCTTGTCCACTGTGCTGCTCCTAGGGAACTTCCAGGCAGGAGAGGACGGTCGGATCCTCAAGCGTTTCTGTCAGTGTGAGCAGCGCAGCCTGGAGCAGCTGATGAGTGACCCCCTGCGGCCTTTCGTGCCCACCTACTATGGCGTGGTGCAGCGGGATGGCCAGGCCTTCAACCAGATGGAAGATCTCCTGGCGGATTTTGAGGGCCCCTCCATCATGGACTGCAAGATGGGCAGCAGGTAGGTTGAGGGGCAGGTGTGGGGCCGAAGGGAAGGGTCAGGGGATGCCCAACCAACTGAGCCATTCAGGCGTTCCCCACTTCCCTCTCTTAATTGTATCTTTTGATAAACAGGCCAGTTTGCCCTTTTTCATGATGATTAGGAGCTTTGTGTTTAAGAAATCTGCCTGCTCCAAGATTGTGTGATCGCCTATGTTTTCTTCTACAAGCTTTATTGTTTGAACTTTCACATCTAGCTTCGCAATCCAACTAGCATTAATCTTTATACATGGTGTGAGGTAGGGATCGAAATCCACCCCCCCCATGTCAATATTGCAAAACTGTTGACCCAGCACCATTTATTGAGAAGACCTCCTTTTCCCCACTGAATTGCTGGGCCTTCTTCGTCATCGTTCAGGTGAATGTACACGTGTGTGTCTGTTTTTAGATTCTGTTTCTGTCCATCGATCCAGTTGTCTATTCTTGTGCCATGCTGTGGGTTTATTAACTTGTCTTGATATCAGAGAGTATGTCCTGTGTCTTTGTTCCTCATAGTTTTCTTTGTCACGTCCTCTGTGTCCCAGGACCTACCTGGAGGAGGAGCTAGTGAAGGCCCGAGAAAGGCCCCGGCCCCGGAAGGACATGTATGAGAAGATGGTGGCTGTGGATCCCAGGGCCCCCACCCCTGAGGAACATGCCCAGGGTGCTGTCACCAAGCCCCGCTACATGCAGTGGAGGGAGACCGTGAGCTCGACCTCCACCCTGGGCTTCCGGATTGAGGGCATCAAGGTGAGGGCCAGGAGCTGCTTGCCTGTCGCCAGAGGCCTGAGCGCTAGATCAGAGGCAGGACCTCATGGGGAACATGGGTGTCAGGGAAAGCTGGGGAGAAGCAGGATGTGGAGAAAGAGTGGGAGACTGTGGAAGATGAGTAGACAGGGGCTCAGGGAGGTCCTGCTTCTCTCTCACCCCTATCAGTGTCTTAAGTTTTGTTTACCTGTTTCTCTGAGCAGCTCCTGATTCCCTCTGCTCCCCTCCCTATGACCCTGCCCTAGTCCGCCCATCTTTCCCGCCTAGTCTCCCTAGTCTCCCTGGTCTCTCCCCCGACCCCTGGCCTCTCTGGTCTACCCCCCAACCCCACCACCAGCCTCCCTGGTCTCCCCCCACAACCCCACCACCGGCCTCCCTGGTCTCTCCTGCCCTAGGTTGCCTGGGCTCCTGGGTCCTTGTCTCACCTGCTCTGATCCACATCTAACATGGCCTCTGAAAGGATCCTTACTCCCCTGTATGGGGAAAGATTTTCCTTTTTGCTTTCTCTCTTTCCTTCTTCCTCTCCCTTTTTTGTAAATTAAACCTAATTGTTTGAAGACGGATTCACACAGTTTAAAAATCTAAATAATAGGGCGCCTGGGTGGCTCAGTGGGTTAAGCCTCTGCCTTCGGCTCAGGTCATGATCCCAGGGTCCTGGGATTGAGCCCCGCATCGGGCTCTCTGCTCAGTGGTGAGGCTGCTTCCCTTCCTCTCTCTCTCTCACTGCCTGCCTCTCTGCCTACTTGTGATCTCTGTCTGTCAAATAAATAAATAAAATCTTTAAAAAAAATCTAAATAATATAAAAGGGCATGGGGGGGGTCTCTTTCCTGACCTGCTGCTCTCCTTCCCATTCTGCCCCTCCACCCCCGCCTGCTCCTGGAGAACCACCTTCTGGTTTCTTCTGTTTCTTCCTGCAAATACAAACAAATGCAATTGCATATCCTGAATTTTCCTCCTCCCCCTCTTACACAAAAGGTAGCGTAGCCCTAGAGAATTTTCCATATCATTCCATGGAAAGTCTGCCTGCCTGCCTTCCTCTCTTTTCCTTTCTCCCTTCCTGTCTTTCTCAGCTGTGTAATAGGTCTCTCTGGATGAGACACAGACCCCTACGGATGGCCACCAGGGTTTCCACTTTTTGCCATTATAAACAGTACCTCAGTGAATCACTTTATGTACAAGACACTTTGCAAGTGGGTGGGTTAAGCTGTAGATGGGGGTCCCAGAAACAGGGGCACCGTGTCGAAGATGAGGTGCATTGGGAATTTGGCTAGAGATCATCAAACTCCTTTCACAGGAGTAAGACCATTTTGCACCCCACCAATGACACATCAGAGTACCCGTTTCCCAACAACCTTGCCTGAGCCATCTTTCTGAGTTGTACATCTGATGCTCGTTCTCCTATTCAGAGTCCTTCCATGGCTCCCTAGTCCCCTTGAGAGAAGTTCCCTGGCCTAGAGGGCCCTCCAGGGTCTAGCCTCATCTCTCCCCAATCTTTTCCTCTTCATCTATCTTTAGGCCACACTGAAGCAGTTTCATTTGCTTTAAAGAGTCCTGCTCTTTCCTGCCACAGGACCTTTGCACATGCTCTTCCCCCATGTCCCCTTGACTGACTCCCAGTCATTTTTCTGTCTCATTTTATTTTTAATTTAATTTAATTTAATTTTTAAAATTCATTTGAGAGAGAGAGAGAGAGAGAGCGCACACACATGGTGGGGAGGGGCAGAGGGAGAGGGAGAAGCAGATTCCCTTGCTGAGCAGGGAGCCTGGTGTGGGGCTTGATCCCAGGACCCAGAGATCATGACCTGAGCCAAAGGCAGATGCTTAACCATCTGAGCCACCCAGGTGCCCCTATTTTTAATTTTTATTTATTTATTTGACAGAGGGAGACACAGTGAGAGAGGAAACACAAGCAGGAGGAGTGGGAGAGGGAGAAGCAGGCTTCCAGCTGAGCAGGGAGCCCAATATGGGGCTTAATCCCAGGACCCTGGATCATGACCCGAGCCAAAGGCAGATGCTTAATGACTGAGCCGTCTGGGTGCCCCTGTTTTTTATTTTTAAAGATTTTATTTATTTATTTGAGAGAGAGAGAGATCATGAGCAAGGGAGAGGGGTAGAGGAAGAAGCAGACTCCTCACTGAGCAGAGAGCCCAACATGGGGCTGGATTCTAGGACTCTGGGATCATGATCCAGCTGAAGGCAGACACTCAACAGACTGAGCCACCTCCTGCCTTTTAAATTTCGCTTCTTCCAGGAAGCCCACCTTGATTTCTGTCGTGCCAGATCAGGGCCCTCTCTTTACTTCATTATTCTTATTTCCCTTTGTGATGATCTTATTCCATACCTGCCTCCTTCACCCGACTGTGTGTCTGTCCCGTTACCTTCATGTTCTCAGCACCCACATGGCACCTGGCACGGTGGGGCAGAATGACTCAGGTGGCTTCTCTCTGCCCCTCTCAGACATTAAAAAAAAACAAAAAACACTAGTCTCATTTATGGAGTGCTTCCTTAACTGTGAGCTGGGCACTGTGCCATGCATCGTATCTATCCAGTCTCCTCTAATCCTTACACTGGCTTTAGGTGGTAAATACCAACATGGTCCCCATTTTCCAGATGTGGGAACTGAGGCTGAGGCCGGGGAAGCAGCTTGTTTAAAGGCCGTCAGCTTGGAAGTAGCAGAGGCACTGTTCAAAGCCAGACCCAGCTCTCTCCAAAGTCCACTCGGCTAGACTGGGTCCAACCAGGGGGTTCAACATTAGACTGGGAAGGACTGGTTGCTCTGGAGTGGGCCTTGGTGGCACTGGCCGGGTGGGCGAGTGGTCTCCTCCTCCCGAGCGGCCAGGAGCTTGGGGACAGGCAGCTGGTTCCGGGAGGTGCCTGAGGCTGCTCGGTGTCAGCCCGTGAAGGAAAAGGTGTGACATTGTGCCCTCACCCCTCGCCCTGCAGAAGGCCAATGGGACCTGCAACACCAATTTCAAGAAGACCCAGGAGCTGGAGCAGGTGACAAAGGTGTTGGAGGACTTCGTGGAGGGGAACCGTGGCATTCTGGTGAGCGGGACCCCCACGGCCCGAATTTGGCAGCTTAAGACGAGCAGACCGCCGCCGCCATCGTTGCTCCTAAGGCAGTGGTCTGCTCTAGGCCCGGGCTGGCCGACCCCGGCCTGCCTTGCTTACCATCTGCGGTCGGCTGGCGGCTTGGCCAGAGCTGGCTGGACCGGGAGGGCCCTGCTCATGTGTCTGGTGATGGGCTCACCATCTCGGCTCGTGACTTGGCCGCTTGTCTCTCACGCTCCAGCAGGCGAGCCTCGGCACGTTCTCAGGGTGCAGGCAGGGAGCCCAGAGAACCAGCAAAAACGCAAGATGTCTCGATGGCTCGGAGTGGCCGCCATCATCTCTACCCCCAATTTATGGGCCAGAGCAAGTCCTCTGACCAAGCCGAGATTCAAGGGACTCAGACTCCACCCCTCGGTTGGAGGAGCTGCTGGGAATTGTGGGTGGTCATGTGATCTCCCGGCCACACTCTGCTCTGTGCCACCCAGGGGCGGCCAAGCCTCTGCCTGCCTCCCATTTCCCCCGTGCGGCTCCCCAGATCCCATCCTGGCCGGGTTCTGCCTGCTCCCTTGGGGCAGTAGGAAGGGGACCCAGAGTCCCTGTACTAACCAAGAAACTCTCTCTCTCACACAGAAAAAGTACGTGGCTCGCCTAGAAGAGCTCCGAGAGGCTCTGGAGAACTCCCCCTTCTTCAAGACCCATGAGGTGCGAGCCCCAGCTGCCGTGGGAGTGGAAGGCCCTGTGTGGGGGAAGCGGGGGTGGGCATCAGCCTCCGGGTGGCACCAAACAAACCCCCGACAGAGTGACAGGGCAGAGCCACGTTTTGGGGTTTGCTCCTCAAGGCGGGCTACAGAGGGGATTTCAGGGAAATGGGGTAGTTCGGAATGTGGGCTCGAGCCAGGTGGTCTGCAGTGAAGGCTGTTGGACGCTGGGCTGCGATTTACGTTCTAGGGCCTCAGCTTCCTCCTAACATGGGGGAAAACAATGTTTTTTGTTTTTTGTTTTTTGTTTTTAATTTGAGAGAGAGGGAGCATGAGCAGGGGGGAAGGGCAGAGGGAGAGAGAGAAACAGGCTCCCCACCGAGCAAGGAGCCCAATGTGGGACTTGATCCCAGGACCCTGGGATCATGACCTGAGCCCAAGGCAGACACTTAACTGACCTAGGTGCCCTAACTTCTTGCTCTTGAAATTACTTTGTAATCATAATTATTTCTAATTATTGGTGTCTGCCTTCCCGTTTGGTGGCTCTCCCCCTTCCCTCTCCTGTGCAGCCTGGTCTCTTTGGAAACAATTTCTCTGGGCTGTCACAGGAAGTCTGGGAAGTTGTGACCTCCCTGCATTTGTGTGTCCTCTCCCTCCTCTCTCCAAGCTCTTCTACCACCCCCGCTCAGGTCCCCCTCACTTCTTTTTCCTGGTATCCCCAACTTCCAATAGATCCCTGATCTGGGAGTTGGGCCTCCAGGTTCGAACCCCAGTCTGCACTCCCCAGCCTCCGGTGCCTGGGACCTGTCTCCGGACAGGCATGACAGGCTAACAGAGCCCCTGCCTCCTGGGTGGGGTGAGGATATGGCCCATTAAGCATGGAAGCAGGGCCCATAGTCCACTCTCAGTGTGTGCCCACTATGACTGTCATGTTCATTATCATCAAATGTCACCCTTATTGCCCTCGTCACTGCCTTGGGCTCTATGTGCAAGTCCCAACGAGGAGGCCCGGGGACCTCATCTCTTCTGTGCTTGTGTTCAGTTTCACCCACTTTAAAAAATGAGTTGCCAGCAACTAAAACACAAGAATTGACACCCACGTTGGGACTTCCAGTTTCCCTGGCCCCTTGGGAGATGTGCAACAACTGGGCTGCCTGCCATGTGCCAACACCCAAACAGAGTGGGGCAGTGGCACCTGCCCAGTCACCTGGGTTCTCTGGGAGCGGTGCAGTTTTAAACCCGACTAGGAAAGGGGAGGGCCTTGCACACCTAGAGTCCCATGAAGGCAATGAAAGTTGTTCCTAACTTTAACCACCACCACCACCACCACCTCGCCGCCGCCACGCCAGCAACTACCAAGGGCTGTGTGTCCAGCACCGCGAGGCACTTCGTGAGCCCATGGGGGCGTGGGATGCTGCCGTGACCTCAGCAGGTCGGGAGTTGGGGGGGTGTTACTGTCATCACCACTCTCCAGTGGAGGGAACATCACCACCAGCTGCGGTCCAAGGGGGCTGAGCTCTTCTTCCCTGGGGGAGGCATTATCCTCTTCGTAGTGCCGGCCGGGCTGCTGGACCCACGCGAGGTCCTGCAGGCACCTGAGTTTGTAGCCCAGAGTGGAAAAGGCTCACGTTGGCGGTCCATCTGCTATACCGGCAGGTGTCCTAAGGGCCTTATGTGGATGAATTCCCACATGTGATGGGCACAGCAGCCTTCGAGGCAAATGTACTATGATCCCACTAGTCCCACTTTGCATGTGAGCAAGTAGAGGCACACAGAGGTTAAGGTCGCCTGCCCAAGGCCACCTAGCCAGTCAGCGTCAGAGCCAGGATCTGAATCCGGATAGCCCAGCTCCAGAGCTCATGCTGTCAAGCACCCTGCCCAGCTGCCTCTTGGGAAGGGGGCCTGAAGCCGGTGCCTGCTGCTCCCTCTAACCTCCGACCTCTTTCCCTGCAGGTGGTGGGCAGCTCCCTCCTCTTCGTGCATGACCACACTGGCCTGGCCAGGGTCTGGATGATTGACTTCGGCAAAACGGTGGCCCTGCCTGACCACCAGACGCTTAGCCACCGACTGCCCTGGGCCGAGGGCAACCGCGAGGATGGGTACCTCTGGGGTCTGGACAACTTGATCCGCCTCCTTCGGGGGCTGGCCCAGGGTTGACCCACCTGCCCGCTGCCAGGTTTATTTATTGGCTGGTGAATATCTGGCTGGTGGTGCCCCAAGATTGGCCATGGGGGCACTGACCGCGGGGATGGGAGAGGTGGCACTGGACAAGACCGGATGGAAGGTCTGAAGGGCCTTGGAGACCAGGTAGTGCCCGGCCCTTCCCATGATTCGGAGGTTTTTAAGACTGGAGCAGGGGTGTGACGTGGCTGCATCCCACAGTGCATCAGAACCAGACTGGGTCCTCTGCCCAGCCCAGAAAGTTTCTGAGGGGCTGCTGGGGACCATAACTGAACCGCGAGCCCTGACAGAACACAGTTCAGATGCCACTGGCCACAGGTGTGACATGGTGCCCGTCACCATAGGAATGAGTGTAATCACTGCCGCCTTGTCTGCCTCTTTGTCAGCCCCCTCCCGGCTGCAGGCTGGCTCCCAGAGGCCAGGGGACAGTTTCATTGCTGGTGGGCTGGAGAACCAGCCTTCACCTGCAAATAAAGGCAGGAACCACCTGTCTGCCTGGGAGAGTTCCGGCCCCATCTGCTTGTCCCCGGGAGCCACTCCAGTGCCCACAGACCCTGGGGAGGGTGTGACACCACATGGGGCTGGTCTGAGCGCTCTGCTGTCTGGTGGGACCCAGTTCATCCTGTCCTGCCCTCCCCCGGCCCCATGGGGATCCTCCCCCCTCCAGAAAGAACTCTGCCAACCCCCTGCAGACTGAGACCACAGCCACTTCCCGGGCCTCCCCTGTGACTAGCACCACCTCGTTCCTTGGGCACCGGCCTCAGCCTGGGGACTTCCTCCTCCCACCCCATACCCTTTTTCCCTTGCTTTTAGCTGGCCTGTGGCAGGAAGGGCTTTCAGCCATGGAAAAGCAGGTTTGGGGAGCGGAGCTGCCTTCCTCCAAGGGTGCAGGGTAGGTCGGGCCACTGGCTGTGGCCTGGGGTGTGCCACCGGGTCCACCTCACGTACCCTGGCAGCACCAAGCGTGGGTGGCGCCCATCCCATCCCCTTCCTCCTGCACCTGTCTGTACCTTTGGCTTCCTGGCCTCTGAGGCAGGGAACCAGGCACCTCCCTCTTCCCTAAGCTGAAGCTCGAATGTGTCTTCCGGGCCCGAGGAGATGTGTTTCTTTTCTACTGATCATCTTTATACTTATTTATACGGGAGGTAGTCGTTAGCTGGGGCAGCGTTGGGGAACAGGAGGCAAAATCGCTTTGTGTGCTTTCCCCTCCAGGACGATGCCCCAATAAATCACACAGAGTCAGCTTTGTGGATTTTTTTCTTTTGCATCTGGGGTGTGTGGGCTCCAGGCTCCCGGTTTCACTGTCGGTGCTGGGTGGGGTCAGAGATCATGGGCCCTTTGGGATCATTCAGTCCAAGTTCACCCGGCCACTGCTCTTCTAACCTCTCTCTGTGTTGGACAACGTGGGGAACAGACTCATGAGTGGGACAGCTCCCGGCTGCGCCCTCAGGGCCTCCCAGGACAGCACAACAGACAGTGTCAACCATGGGGTCCGAGGCGTGAGGGTAGGGGGTGCTCTCTTCAGGGGAGAAACACCTCAATGGACAGCATCTCTAAACAAGACCCTTTGCCTGGCACTGAGTACATGGGACCAAGACAGACCTGCTTCTCCCCTTTCAGAGTGGGAGCCACAGATCTTTGTTCAATCAGGAACCTCTTTCTCCACCTGCATCTGTACAACTACGAACTGCCGGGTTTGCATCCTGGCCCTGCCACTTGCCAGCCGTGACCTCAGGCCAGACCTCACACACTTCTCCGGGCCTCAATCTCTCTACCTGTAAAATGGAGGAAGATCTCGTCCCTTCCTTACAAGGAGAATAAGTTAAAATGGGCAAAGGGGTTGGCACATGGAAGCACTTTCTGTGTGTTTCTAAGCCAGAAGGCAGGCTGAGGGAGGAGCCGTGCCTGAGGCTAGGGGAGTCTTCCCAAGGAAGATGAGCCAAAATAGAGAATTAAGGAGTTATCCTTAGCGGAGGATTGGGTGCAGGGGAGTGGGACACTCTGGGGAGCTGGAAGGCCAGTGTGGCTAGTGGCAGAAAGCGTGATGAGCTGGGGCTGGGAGAGTTTAATCCCTGTCCTGTGAGCGACAAGGAGCTACTGGAAGCTTCTCCCGAGGTAGGTGGTAAGACCTGGTTTATATTTTGAAAGGCAGGCATCCTAGGCTCTATGGGAACAGACGCAGGGGGGGCGGCAAGGGGTGCGGTGAGAAGGCTCCTGCAGGTGTCCAGAGAGAGAGGAGGCTGGTCATCAGAGAGAAATGTCTGGATGCAACATTGGGGTGGGGCAGACAGGCAGGACCTGCAGGCTGGCTCTGGTGAGTCTCTTTCCTGGAGAGGGAGCTTGTTTGACTGGCTCCTGGCTTGAACCCCAGCCATGCATCAGAAGCCCAACACTGCAGGGTGGGTGTGGGAGAAGGGGACTGGGACCAGACGGACTGGGGTGGCAGGGGGCCTCCGCGTGGAGGATCTCCGGCTGGAGGTCCTGGGGAACACGGCCCACATCCGCGAGCTCTTGCAAAGGGAGAAACCGAGGCACTCTTCTCATGGTGCCAAAGCCAAGCTGTGGCCAGGACCCCATTAGCCCGGCTCAGGGCTGCAGCAGGCTAGTGGCTGGAGTCCCGTGGTCTGAGCAGCAGGGCCTGGCCACAGAGGCCGGCCCGCACCCCGCCAGCAGGTACCACGTACGCCCGGCCGTCGGCGGCCCTTGAGGGCGAGAAGTCCGTCAGCTGGAGGTTGCTGTCCCGGACCTGGTCATAGTCCCACAGCTGGTAATGCCAACTCTTGCCCTGCTTGGAGAGAAGGTAGACGGCTCCTGCGGAGCCTTCCTCTGGCAGGGCTGGTGGCTGGTGGGGCATGGTGGGCACCGGGTGAAACAGACCTGGCAGCTCGGGGTCCTCAGAGTAGCCGAGGCGCGGCACGGCCTGCACGCCCAGCAGGACCCCTGGGAGGAGAGGGGAGGCTGTGAGCGGGAGGGTGCACTGACTCCGTGCAGGGGCTCATCGAGCTCCCCCCACCGCCCTTCACGGAAGGTGTGGGTGCTGCCTCCATGCATCCCTGAGCGCCTGGCGGGGCCAAGGGCACACAGCCGGGCTGGGACTGGACCTATGGTGTCTGGTCCCAGGCAGGTAGCACAGGGAGGGGAGGTGGGCGTTCAATAGAGTGGGCATCGTCACCCAGTGGTTTCCTGCTGTCTAGTAAAGGAAGGCTCAGGGGAACCGAGGCCATGGACCCGGGCATGGGGCAGCCTCCCAGGCCACCCAACATGCAGGTGGCGGGGTGGGGGTGGGGGTACGAGGATGTTGAGGCCGATCGAGGCCGATGCTGACTGACACATGCAGCGTGCCTGCCCCGTTCAGACCTTTATATGCTTTGCTACTGTCACCCCGATTTTCAGATGGAGGAAGGAAAGCCCAGAGTCACAGAGCTAGGAGGTGGCTGGACCCGCTATGGAGCCCAAACGGTTTGATCCTAAAGTCTGCGCTCTGAGCTTCCGTTTGTGGAAACCCTGATTGGCAGATACTGAGACACCTGCTGCCTGTCAGGTCCGGGGACAGGCCAGCCCTGGTCCCTGCCCTGAGCACAGGAGACATGCCAGTGTCAGGTTGAGAGTGTGGGGTGCTGGGGACAAACAGGGGGAGCATACAGGAGTACGGGAGGGGAGACCCACCTGTGCTCACTGCCCAGTGGGCCTTGTGGCCCTTCCTATGACACGGCTCGTGGTTGAAATCCTCATCGTAGCTGGTGCAGGGGGTTAAGGCCAAAGCTGCAGTGTGGCCCTGGGACCCACCCTTCTCCCTCCCCACCCAGCTCTCTTCAGGGCCCTGGGATACGGGATGAGCACGGGATGGCCAGAGACAAGGTGCCACAGGACGCGGGCTCTGTTGGGACCGCCCAGGCCACCATGGAGCTGCTCAACCTGGCAGCCCAGTGCCTCCTGGGCCAGCTTGCCCATGTCGGCCACTGCAGGGGTGACAGAGACAGAAGGATCGCTGTGTGCCTGGCTGCAAGCCAGGGGATAACTGGGGACCAGCACCTCAAATGAGCACTGCAACCGCCACCTCTCTGGATAAATGCAGGAAATGAGGCACAGAGAGGGTAAGCTGCTTGTCTACAGTCACCCAGCAGGAGGGGGCAGAGCTGGGCTGGGAATGAAGACAACCTGCCTCCAGGGTCCACCTCCTAATATTCTACTGGGTGGGGGAGAAGGGCCAGAGGATTGGAACAGGGTCCCCTCACAGGACTGGCTTAAGAACCCCGTGCCCCCAACTCACCAGAGAACATCTCTCCCTGGGCCGTGTAGCCTCTCTCCATGGCCATCTCCACAAGTCTCTCCAGGGGGATGCTGCTGGGTGGTGCCAAGAGTGTGCCTGCCATCCACAAGGCCACCAGCCCGCACCTGGGGAGAGACAGGCCCGGTCCCTCCACCCCTAAGTCATGTCTTTACCAACCCCCCTCTGTCCCTGGAAGCTGGAGTGTAAGGAACTGGTGTGCCGTGCTGGTGCTGGGGGAGTTTCCCTTTTCCCAGGCCTGGTGGGCTGCAGGGAGGGCAGGAAGGTGGGGAGAGAAGTCACCTGGGCTTCCAGGAGGAGGTGCCCAGTGGAGTCCGAGATAAAGACTATTCACTTACTTGCTCGCTTGTCCGTTCATTCCAACAGTTCACTGCGCATGCACCCAGGACCCCACCCTCCAGCCCCCCTTTCCCTCCCCTCTACCTCCCAAGATGCCTGGGACGAACCCATGCCTCCCTCCCTACAGAGTGGCCCTCAGGAAGCACACAGCAAAGGCAGAGTGGGGTGGGAGTCCCAGATCAGGGCACGTACTGAGGGCCTTCCTGGATGAGGGACGGCACGTCTGCACAGAAGAGGATCCATTGTAAGTCATTTCTGAAACTGAATCAGAGCATGCTCAGGTCACATGGGAACCAGCTCAGCTCCTAGATCTAACCCCCCAACCCCCGCCCACCAACCCTTGGCTAGAGGTGTGATTGGAAGTGGAGTGTTGAGGAATGGGGAGAGGAACCCAGGGCTGGCTGTCCTAAGGCTGGAGGGGGGCAGCTTGAGGCTCTGATGTTGACTTCCCTCTCCCCTGATGAGCCACTTGTCCCTTCCCAAGCCTCCGTGTCCTCATCTGCTCAGTGGGAATCCTCCTTCTCCCTGCTCCTTCTCTCGGTTGTTGTAGGGGCCAAGAACAGATGTACAAAATCTTTGCAACTCGGAGCCAGGAAAATGGACTTATTAGAGGAAATTTCTTGAAGGTGGGTGTCTGTTTACCCAAACCCTTCCTGTGATTTTTTTGTTCCCCCCTTCTCAAGCCTGTTCAATGGGGAGGAAAATCCCTTAACCCAGCCTAGAGGACAACCACGTTAAGACCACACTCCAGGCCTACGAGATCAGGCGGATAATGAGCACTTGCAGGCCTGCCGAGCCCCACCCTTGGGGAAGTCACATACAAGATTTGGATCCAAGGCAGCCCCAGGGCTCAGGAGAGGCTGGGCAACATGCTTATCCAGTATTTCTGTTCCAAGGCCAGAGAAAGAGCAAGGGTGGTGGGGGTGGGGTAACCCCAAAGCTCCCGGTTCCCAGTTTGGAGCACTGTCCTGATGGAAGATGGTAACACAGCACAGTGGTTAAAGGCACTGAGGCCGCTGCCAGAGTGCAGACTGGGTTCTTCTAAGTGCTGTGGCGAAGTAACTTCACCTTCATAAGCCTCAGTTTACTCATCGGGAACATGACATAACCATAGTTCCTATCTTACAGAATCACTGACCCAATGAAATAAATGCCTAAACACACTGAGAATAGTGCCCAACAAATGTCCTAACCAAACGGATTATAAACTTGTCCAGAGAGCTGGAAGTTTCTTCCGTGAGTCTGGGCAACTCACTCCTTGTTACACCAGATCACCACAGCCCCAGGCTGGATCTAGCCCTCTCCCACCTGGATCTCTGGGGGCTCCAGCTTCCTCCTGGACCCCTTGACTGTCTCACCACCTCCAGTCCCCACAGGTAGCCTCCCTCTCTGTGCAAAGCCCTTCCGCAGCTCCCGTTGCCCTCAGAATAGTCTGCCTCCCTCCACGTGGCGCCCCTGCCCTGTGTGATCTGGCTCCTGTCCACCTGTGGAACTCCACGTTTACCACCTCCCCTGTCCAGTTGAAGAAATATGTGCAGATCCTGGAAAAGAACACCTCTTCATTTCAGCCTGTGCCTCTGCACAGGCTGTTAATTCTCTTCATCACAGCTGGAACAGCTCTCAGTCCCCACTAACCCCCAGGTCTGGCCAGGACCGCCCCCGGGACTACCTTACTATAGCTCTCACCACTTTGGGCTGTCACTGGTGAGGGAGGGATCTGTCCCTGCCCCTGGACTAGGTGCCTGTGGGGGCAGGATTTCTCCTCTTTGCGGAAGGCATGCCCTGCATGGGTCTAAGTAGGGAGCTGAGGTTTCTGACCTTAGGAAATAGGAAACCCTAAGAGAAAACAGCTGAAATGACCTGGGGACAGGTGGTTCGGTGACACCCTACCGGTCCTTGTGCAGCTTCAGGAGCCTCTTCACGTCATCTCTGCTCCTGGGGACTGGGCCGGCCTTCTCTAAGGCCTCCTTCAGGAGCTGGCTCTTCTCTAGGCCGAAGACATGAGGGGGAGCCAGCCCCCTGACAGGGGGTGGAGGTGGCGGTGGGGGTGGGGGTGGGGGGATAGGGGCCTGGAGACTTGAGGGAGGTGGAAAAGCTAAATTGGGGACATTCGGGGGTAGAGGAAGTGGAGTGATGGGGGTTTGGGGAACAGGAGTTTGTGGAGGGGTGGGGGGCTCTACCGGGGGAGAGCATCGAGAAATCATTTTGGGGTCTACGACATGCAAGTGCTGGAAGATCAAGAATCGGAGCCGGATGGATACTCTAAAAACGAGTTAGTTGCAGGCATGGACGTTCTGAAAGTTTTAGCGCGGAGTTCCAGAACTTGGGTGAAGAGTGGGCCTGAAAGGACCACGACTGACACTTCCAACGATGGAAGCAGGGCGTTAACAGGGCGGATCCCCTATCCGGAACTAGATTTGTGGTTTGGGGCTGGGTTGCAAGGCTCGGGGAGGAATTTAATTAAGAGTTACTGTATTATCCCAGGCGAGTTTTGGAAACTCGGGAATCAAGGCTTGGCTCTAGGGTGGGGCGCCTAAACGGCGGGAATTTGGAGCCCAGGGCTAAAGACCAGAGAATTCAGGCTCTGTAACCCCTCACATCCCAGGCCCGAGTTCGGAACCTTGGCGCTGACCTTGATAAAACAGAGGTCAAGACATCAAAAGGACACCTGGCAGGGAGGATGGCTTAGTCGTGGAGAAGGTCCTGGAATCAGAGCGCGAAAAAAGAGCTCTCTGGGTTGGGGAAGGCTCAGAGATCGGAAGACGCTAAGAACCGCGATACCGCCGGGATAAGTGACGGAGACAGACAGTAAACGCGCCTCCCCTTCCAGCAAAATGGCGGCCGCAGCACACATTATCCCTTATCACGTGGCGGGACTCGCGACTCGTGCCCACCCCTACAGAGCTACGTAACGAGAGAAGGCGGGGCGTGGGGGGGTTGTTGGAGAGACTTTCAAAGGACCGCCCCCGGAAGCTGGCCATGGGCGAGCGGCTCTCCCATTGGTCAGAAGCGCGTGAGGGGGTGGGCCTTCACTGATTGGCCCCTAGACCATCAGGACGGGTCGGGCGGGGTTTTTCTGCCGAGGCGGGAACCCAAATGTCGTTTTGATTGGCAAGATTTGGGCCCAGGGGCGAGATTGATTCTGATTGGTCAAGCTACTGAGTTTCCGCGCGGGATTGGCTTGCAGAAAGACAAAGGCGGGACCAGGAGAGGAAGCTTTTGTAGTCGACGCTCAGAAACCTACGCGGCGACACTTGCAGGAGCTGCGGCTCTGTTGGTGAGTAATCTTGGGCGACGGCGGCCATCGACGCCAGGCCAGGGGAGCGTTTGCCTCCTGGGCCTTCTCGCGCCTCGCGTGGGGAAACTATCTTCCCGCTGCGCGAGGTTAGGGCGCTTCAGAGTCGTCTCTTTACTTAACTGGCTCCTACATCCGGGTTTTTCTCCTGGGCCGCCCTTTGAGCTCCTAGGCCAATGGGATTCGCCACTTAGGACGCCCCGCCTACTGGGTCACGTAGAGCATCTTGGGACTCGTAGTAGATCTCTAGAGATTTCCCTCTACCACGCGGGGACGAGAAGCGGGGTCCCGCTTTCGCTTTGTTTTCCGAGCTGTGCCGCTTTCCCGCCTCTCCTCACTTCCTCCTGGAAGTAAGATCCCTGAGCAGCCCGTTAAGCCCGCTTTGGGACAGAGGATTTGGAGAAACCCAGGGCTGAAGTTACCTTTTTTCCTTCTTTCAGCTCTACCTCGGCACCTCTCCATGGCAGTTCCCGAGACCCGCCCCAACCACACTATTTATATCAACAATCTCAACGAGAAGATCAAGAAGGATGGTGAGTTCTGGGGATAGTCCAGACTCCAGGTGACCTCGCAGGAGCCGGCCCCTTCTTCCATCCCCCGCATTCACGTCTCTTCCTTCACCTTCTCCAGCCAAACTGTCGGTTAATCCTTCAGCCTTTGCACACGCTGCTTCTTGTGTCTTTAATGCTCCTGCAGTCCATCTTACGCTCTGGCCATTAACCTGGTCACTGTGGTTCATCCCTGAACGTCTCAGCTCACAGGACTCCTCCGGGAACCCTTTGGCGTCCCCTTACCGCTCAGGTGCCTGCCCCTGACTTCCCATAGGCCCTGGACATGTCCCGCTCAAGCCCTGATTGTTCCGGGCTGTTACGGGGTTGTCTGCACTGATCTGGGAGCTCCGTGAGGGTAAGCCCTGGGATGGTCTTGGTCACGGTGGTATTCTCAGTGATCAGCCCACGATGAAGCCGTCTGATCTCCAAAAGGAGATGGAATTATAGTAACATCGCTAACACCATCATCAGGTACTGATATGTACATCTTTACTACTTTAAATTTTCCCAACAGCCCTTCAGGAAGGAGCTATAACACCTTTTTCTCAGATTAGGAACCAGACTCAGGGGTGATATGACTTGCCCAAGGCCACACCGCAAGATAAAGGGGTTGAGGCCACCAGCGTGGAATTTGGCTTAAGAAGTCGATTCTTGACATTAGATGTATTTTTTCCATTTCCTTTATCACCTTTATTGAATTTCATTTTCTGTATCTGAAAACTGAACAAAGTCCTGGTACTTTCCTTGCATGGACATTACATGGATTACCTGAGCCAAACATCATCTGTGCAGTGCTTCCTTATATGGTATCCAGTCGTTAGTAAGGGCTGGGTAAAATGTGTCTCTTATCCCCTTAAGAAAAATCTTGGGGGAGGGGGAATAAAAAAGAAAATTCTCAGGGAGAACCAAAGGAGTTTGCTGGGATTAGATTTTAGGTTGCCAATAAAGTTACCGTTGAAGAAAACCAGACAAGCCATGTAAGTCCCCTGTATGTGCTCTTAGAGCATGGTGCCCAGTGGGGCACCTGGACAGAGGCATTTGTTCCTTCTCATAGAAGAGGAGACATTTCAGGGGCGCCTGGGTGGCTCAGTGGGTTGGGGCCGCTGCCTTCGGCTCAGGTCATGATCCCGGCGTCCTGGGATCGAGCCGCGTCGGGCTCTCTGCTCAGCGGGGAGCCTGCTTCCTCCCTTATCTCTCTGCCTGCCTCTCTGCCTACTTGTGATCTGTCTGTCAAATAAATAAATAAAATCTTTAAAAAAAAAAAAAAAAAGAAGAGGAGACATTTCAGAGAAGACTTCCAGGTAGAGGAAGCTGTGTGTATGTTGTAGTGAGGGAGAAAAGTGTTCCGAACCTGGACCAACATGGGCAGATGTCTAACGGCCAAAGAGACCCTGGGGCATTCTGGAAATGACAACCAGTTTTGTGTGACTGAGGCTTGTGTCCAGGGAGGACCCTCCAGTGAGTAGTACACTGATGGTTCCTGGCCTCTTGTGGGCGGTGGGCTGTTAGACTTTGTCCTGAGGCCATCTGGGAGCCAGGCGAAGGACACAGTCTGGTGTGAGGGTGATGTATGGAGACTGAACTTGAGTGGGCAAGAGGGGAGAAAGGAGAGGCCTAGAGTCCAGGGGAGTGACTTTTTTTTTTAAAGATTTTATTTGACAGAAACAGCGAGAGAGGGAAAACAAGTGAAGGGAGTGGGAGAGGGAGAAGCAGGCTCCCCACCAAGCAAGGAGCCCAATGCTGGGCTCGATCCTAGGACTCTGGGATCAGGACCTGAGCCGAAGATACACGTGCAACCAGCTGAGCCATCCAGGCGCCCTGTCAAGTGTGGTCGTTTGTTAGATGCAGTGGTGTGGGGTTCAGATGGACTTGGATCCCGCTCTGTAGCTTCCCAGTACCTCCGGGGCTCTCGGGAGCCACTGATGAATCCTCTGAGTGCCTGTTTCCATTCAGTAAAATTAAGACCATTACCGTCGCTATCTCATGAAGTGGTTGTGAGAATTTGGTGAAGTTTTTTCCGTAAAACATATAATGGTATCTTTACTCACGCAAATGTTTTTGGGGACGGGTGGCCACTAAAGTCTGCAGAAAGTATTGCAGTAAGCAGATGGGAGGGGCTCGTGGTTAAGGATCACTAAACCAGTAAGCACATCTGAGGTCAGGAGGTGGGCAAGACTGCAAAGGAAAAGCAAGTAGGGTACGAGGAGTGGGGAGAGTGGCAACAGGGCACCTTTATTAAGACAGGATGGTTGGGGGAGGCCTCTGAAGTTGGAACACTGTTACTGAGACCTGGTTGACTAGAAGGAGACAGCTGTGGACACAACAGGAAAAAGGTTCTTGTGGTGGAGGCAGTAGTCTGGGCAAAGGTCCTGAGGCAGCGTCCGTGTCCTGGTCTGGGAAAGAAAGGGCTGTGAGGCCAGTGTGACTGGAAGTAGGGGAGTGGGGTGGAGTGTGGGGGGACCAGGTTGGAGAAGTTGGCCAGGGCTACCTCACCCAGGCCTGGGTCAAGGTGCCAGTGAGCGGGAAAAGCATGCTCACGTTTATTGAGCATTTGTCATGGGCCCTTTGTTACGTGGGCCTCCTGTTCTTCATCAAGCAGGAGGTACTGGTACCCTCCGTGCTCTCAGAGGAGCCCCCACAACTCACCCCAGTGTTCTTGGCTGCTGCTGGTACTGCTGGCTCTTGAGGGGATCCTGACCTGCGACATCGTGTCAGGTGGCTGATGGTTTTCCTTCTGGGCCTCACTCGGCTCTGAAAAAGGATCTCAGCCCCCAGGACAAGGTACCAAGACCTCCAGTCACCCATGGGCCTTCCCTTTCTCCCCCTGCAGAGCTGAAGAAGTCCCTCTATGCCATCTTCTCCCAGTTTGGCCAGATCCTGGATATCCTGGTTTCCCGAAGCCTGAAGATGCGGGGCCAGGCCTTTGTCATCTTCAAGGAGGTCAGCAGTGCCACCAACGCCCTGCGCTCCATGCAGGGTTTCCCCTTCTATGACAAGCCCATGGTGAGTGCTATGGCAGACTGGATGGGTCTGGACCTCTTGTCACCCGTAGTCTGGTCCCCTAAAGTCGGGAGTCTCTCTGGCTGTTTGTCAGCATTCACTGTTCTTTGTGCTGGGGCTGGCGGTGGGGTACCCAGTGACCGAGGGAGCCCCCAGCTCTGCCCTTGCAGACCCTGGGTGGTGACGACCCAGAGGAGTCAGGACCAGGATAGGGGAAGTGCACAGATCTTGGGGAGCTTAGGGGAGGCACCTGACCCTGTCTGGGGGTCCAGAGAAGGCTTTCTAGATGGGAGGCTCAAAGGAGAAGGACTAGCTAGGGAAGGCGGGGGAAAAGGTGTTAGATAACCGGGAGCATCTGCAGTCGAGGAAGTGGGTCAAGTTGGTTTGGCTGGAGAGAAGGGTGAGCATGGGGTGGGGGTGCTGGGGAGCCATGGAAGTGTTTAGGGAGATGCCTCTGGCTGTTGAGGAGCGTGGATTAGAAGCCAGAGTTTTGGGGAGACGGCATGTGCAGGAGCTCCAGCCCCGACCAGGTAGGGGCCGTGAATGGGTAGAAACGGGTGGGTTGGGGTTCAAGAGACCATGTAGACAGCCAGGGGGCTGCATTCTGGAAGGTGGAGAATGGCTTAAAGTGCCTGCCCTGTACTAGTGTTCCTGTTGGATCATTGGCAGCCATCTTTTGTTCTTGGGCCTTTTCCCTTATCCTCTATCATCTGAGTTTCACCTGATGGGAACATGCCTCCTTGAACCAACTCCCCTGGGGAGGGAACAGAAAATGCTCTTATGTCCAGGTCCCAGGTGGGTCACTTCCTGTGGAAGACAGTGGGCCCCGGGAGCGGTGAGGTAGCCGGGAACTCTCTCTTCTGTGTGGATGGGGCACTGATTTGCCTGCTGTCACCTCTGGGCATGAGCCCAGATTTGCACCATCTTAAATGGTTTTTCTGGGGCAGCTGGGAATTCGCTCTTAAAGTATAAAGACCATAATGTTATTGGGTCAGTCCTCCTCCCCTGCTCCCCAGATCACTGCTCAGAGCATTTCAGACACTTTTTTTTTTTTTTTAAGATTTTATTTATTTATTTGACAAATAGAGATCACAAGTAGGCAGAGAGGGAGGCAGAGAGAGAGGAAGGGAAGCAGGCTCCCTGCTGAGCAGAGAGCCCGATGCGATGCGGGGCTCCATCCCAGGACCCTGGGATCATGACCTGAGCTGAAGGCAGAGGCTTTAACCTACTGAGCCACCCAGGTGCCCCCTGGGAGTAGAGTTCTGTCCAGGAGTGTCAAGCCAGCCTGGCCTTCGGAACCTTCGCAGCGGCCTGCTTCTTCCTCCTCCCCCATGGCTTTCCTGGTCTCTGCTTGGACGCCTGCTCCCCACAGGCTCTTCTCTACATGCTGCCCCAGGGCTGCCTGCAGCACACCAGTGAAATCTGCTCTCTCCCTCCCTCCCTTTCTACACCAGTGTCACTTCACTGAGGCCTCTCTTAGCCACACTCTGAAATTTTTGATTCGTATCTTTTTTTTTTTTTTTTTTTAAGTAGGCTCCATGCCCAACCTGGGGCTTGAACTCACAACCCTGAGATTGAGAGTCACAGGCTCTGAGCCGGACACTTTTTAATCTTTTTCTTCATGTCTTTCTCAGTATAGCATGAGGGCGGGGCCTTTGCCTTATGGGCTCCTTGCTGTACCCCCAGAGTAGAGGGTCTCCATAATCTGCTGAGAATGAGCTTTAGCCTGCGGGTGTAAACTTTTTTTTTTTTTTTAAGGTTTTATTTATTTGACAGAGACACCGTGAGAGAGGGAACACAAGCAGGGGGAGTGAGAGAGGGTGAAGCAGGCTTCCCGCCGAGCAGGGAGCCTGATGTGGGGCTTGATCCCAGGACTCTGGGATCATGACCCAAGCCAAAGACAGATGCTTAACAACTGAGTCACCCAAGTACCTCTGGAGGTCTGATTCCCCCCATAATGTTCCTGTCCTGGCCCTGTTTCCTCAGGTTTCTGCCTTTGGCCCAATGCTCAGGACTGTCCCATCTTCCTTCAAAATCCCAGCAACCCACTCACTGTGTGCCAGCTACTGTTTCAAGCACTTAAACTCATTCAGGCCTTACGGTCATCTTTTCAAGTGGGAAATCTCCACAGTCCCCATTTTACAGATGAGAATGTTGAGGCCATGCGATTTCCATAACCGTACTCACTGAGCTGCTGGTAAAGGTCTGCTTTTTTTTTTTTTTTTTAAGATTTTATTTATTTATTTGACAGACAGAGATCACAAGCAGGCAGAGAGAGAGAGAGGAGGAAGCAGGCTCCCCGCTGAACAGAGAGCCTGATGCGGGGCTCGATCCCAGGACCCTGGGATCATGACCTGAGCCGAAGGCAGAGGCTTTAACCCACTGAGCCACCCAGGCGCCCCTAAAGGTCTGCTTTTGCACCCAGGCAATTTGGCCTTGAGATTGACACTCTTCACCCTTCTGCTCTCTGTTTGGCAGCGCATTCAGTATGCAAAGACTGACTCGGATATCATTGCTAAGATGAAGGGCACCTTTGTGGAGCGGGACCGCAAGCGGGAGAAGAGGAAGCCCAAGAGCCAGGAGACCCCAGCAGCCAAGAAGGCCGTGCAGGGTGGGGCAGCTGCCCCGGTGGTGGGGGCTGTCCAGGGGCCTGTTCCGGTAAGCCAGGGCCAAGAGATGCTGCCCTCTCTCCATCAGGCCTGCCTTAGCCTTATGGCCTGGCATGTGGGCACAGTCAGGGCAGGGAGGACTCCCCTTGGGGTTCTGGCTCCCTCCCTTTCCATTTCCTTCTAGAACTTGTTCGCCTCTCATTGAGGGATAGCACAGCTGGGTGATGTCTGCACTTGGAAGTGCCTCCATGCTTGTCTGACTGTTTTGCAGAAGCTTGCTTTCTCTTGTGTGTCTGTCCCTTAGTTTCTTTCTCTCCTTGACCTTGATCTTGTTGTCTGTGTCTTAATGTCTATGCAGAAAAGCGAGAGGAAGCCACGAACTAACTTTTTTGGATTAATGTTGAATTTAATTTAGCAGGCTCGCCAGAGAGGAGGTCAGTGTGGAAGAAATCAGTTTTATTTCTCTGTGCTAGCAACAAACAAGTAGACTCCAAATTTGAAAATACCTCAGGATTAAATCTAACGAAAGGTGTGCAGAAACCACCCACTAAAAGTATAGAACATCACTGAGAGAAGTGGGAGGTGAGCTCAGCAACTGGATGGGAGACTCAAAACTTAAGATGCCAGTCCTCCAGATTGGTCTAACACGCAACACAAATCCAGTCAAAAACGCCAGCAGGAATTTGGGGGGCATTGGCGGTCCATTTCCACAGGTGTGCGGAGAGGCAAGGCAAGGCGGGAGAGGAGAATGAAATGGGGTGGGGGGTCCGGCACTGTAGTCATCAAGGTAATGTGACATTAGGGACGAAGATGGACCAGGTTGCAGAAGAGGGTCCAGAAAAGGTCCACACGGACTTTCTCAGCCGGTGAAGGCTCCAGCAAAATCCAGTGGTAAACGGCCTTTTTTTTCCCCCTAATAAACAGTGCTGGACCAATTGGTCCATATTTATGAGGCAAAGTATTAGTCTTACCTCAGCTCTGAAAGTTAATTTGAGATGAGTCATAGACCTCAGTGTGACAGCTAAAACAATAAAGCTTCTAGAAGGAAACAGGAAAATCTCTTCATGATCTTCGTGAGGGCCCGAGAAGTAGAAACATCCTGTTTTCTAAACAGAATGGAGAAAAGCACAAGATACTTCAGAAAAGTCTTCTCCTTCCTTTGGGGTCTCCACGTTGGGTGTGCTGCTTGGGTCACACACTGTCCGGCTTTCGCCGATGCCGGCTCTGACCCACTCCCCTCTTCTGCACCCAGCTTTTTGTCCACCTTTGAGTCCTCAGCTGTGGTTCCCGCTCCGGTCGCCCCGTCTCCTCTGGGGGTCGGTGTTGTGCTCCCTCGGGCTGGCTCCCTTCTCCCCACCACACCTCCCGTCTCTCTCAGCATCTGCCCTGCCCAGCCCCTCCCGCTCTGCCTTCCACTGTTGTTCCTCTCTCTGCAGGTGTCTTCCCCCACCCAAGTGAGTTTTTGTAAGGAAAAGTATAGCCTGTGCTCATGTAGGTTTGGGTCCATCCATTTTCCTTCCGGTGACCTTTGTCTCCGTGGGTGCCTTGGGCTCTCTCCTTGCGTCTTTCACACCCTGGGTCTCCCGACGCGCTCCGGTCCTCTCTGCCTCCTGCTGACGTCACACCCGCCCCGCTCAGCCCTGCCATCCTCTCTCCGCAGGGCATGCCCCCGATGACCCAGGCGCCCCGCATCATGCACCACATGCCTGGCCAGCCTCCCTACATGCCACCTCCGGGCATGATCCCGCCCCCAGGCCTGGCTCCCGGCCAGATCCCGCCAGGGGCCCTGCCCCCACAGCAGCTTATGCCGGGCCAGATGCCGCCTGCCCAGCCTGTAAGTGTCTCCTTCTCCTGGGTGTCATAAATAGCTGGGATGTGCGAAGGGAAAGGGACAGGGACAGGTGGGGGCTCGGTTACGGGGGTGGAGCTTCGGGTGGTTAGGGTGAGGCTGGAGGGGCGACCAGAACCTAGTCAGACTCGGTGAACTGCGGAGAGCCCGCCGATGGCTACAGCAGTGCTCTTTGTGACTTGTATCCTGGTGGGGGCAAGGCGGTATAGACAGGCAACCTCAGGGATGTCAGGTGAAGGGCCCAGAAAGAATTCAAGCAGGGCGGGGCTGGGAGACCGAACAGCAGTAGGTCCCCCACTAGACTCATGGCTCTGTCACTCCCTTGCAGCTTTCAGAAAACCCACCAAATCACATCTTATTCCTCACCAACTTGCCCGAGGAGACCAACGAGCTCATGCTGTCCATGCTTTTCAACCAGTAAGTGGGGCCGGCTGCTGGGCAGGGGCCAGAGGGCGATGGCCAGGAGATGGCACTATGTCCAGGCTGGTGGTGTCCTGAGCCTGCTTGGGATTTGCAGACAGGACAGTGACTGGAGGCCTAAAATGTGGAAACTGAGGGCAGGCCCATAGCCAAGGAGGTGCGGTAGTGGCAAGCCTAGGGTGTAGCAGTGCGGAACCTTCTTTGACTTCGTGAGGGGTGGGGGAACCCCTGGGCCGCCTCTTTCCAGTCTCTAAATCAGAAAAATGGTAGGTGCATATAAAATAACGGTGAGGTGGTAACTAGCAGATGGAAGGTTTTATTTATTTGAGAGAGAGAGAGAGAGATCACGAGGCAGGGGAGGGTCAGAGGGAGAAGCAGACTCCCTGCTGAGCAGGGAGCCCGATCCTGGGATTCCAGGATCATGACCTGAGCCGAAGGCAGATGCTTACCCCACTGAGCCCCCCAGGCGCCCCCTAAAGATACTCTTAAGACAAGTCCCAAGGGGTGTGGATGGATCTCATTCCTCTGGCTGCTGAGGAGTTGGGGAGTTGGAGGCAGCCCCGGGAGATGGCAGAGGTCAGACGTGCTCCTCGGCTGTGGTCTACTGTGGAGCAGTCGGAGGAACAGAGCAGCACGGGTCGTTCTCTGTAACGGTGCCGACAGGGAATTTTGTGAAACTCCGTAAGACAGAAAAAACAGTATCACACGTATATCCTTCTGTAAAACAATACATACTTTGTAAGAACAGCGGCAGAAGAAAGCGTACCCAGCAAGCGGGAGGATAGTTGCCCAATGGGGAAGGAAGTTAGGGAAGAGAACGGGGAAATGAGAGAAACAGCGGATCGTAAAAAGGGTAGTGTTTATTCCCGGAACAGGGTGGGTAGGTTATGATTGGGGAAGGACATGGGGGGGGCAGTGTCCTGTTTCTTTTTCTTAATTTTTTAAAAATTTATTTTTATTTTTAAAAGATTTTGAGACAGAGAGAGAGCCCAAGCAGGGGGAAGGGCAGAGGGAGAAGCAAGCACCCTGCTGAGCAGGGAGCCCAATCTGGGGCTCGATCCCAGGACCACGGAATTATGAGCTGCGCTGAAGGCAGACGCTTAACTCATTAAGTGTTCTGTTTCTTTTTCTTTCTTTTTTTTTTTTTTTAAGATTTTATTTTATTTTTTTTAAAGATTTTATTTACTTATTTGTTTGACAGAGAGAGAGATCACAAGGAGGCAGAGAGGCAGGCAGAGAGAGGAAGGGAATCAGGCTCCCTGCCGAGCAGAGAGCCTGATGTGGGGCTCGATCCCAGGACCCTGGGATCATGACCTGAGCCGAAGGCAGAGGCTTTAACCCACTGAGCCACCTAGGCACCCCGTGTCCTATTTCTTGATCTGAGTTGTAGGTTACAAAGGCATAGGTGTTCACCTTAAAATATTTCCTTAAATGACGTGTTTGTCTTGCGTGAACTTGTTTCTGTTGAGGTTCCTCTACTTCGCACCGTGTGCATCTGGGGCTGGATTATCATCGCACGTGGTGCATTATGGGATGTTCAGCAGCATCCCTGGCCTCTACGCTCCCAATGCCAGAACATTCAGGAGAGATGCTGAGTCTGGCTCCCTGAGATCTATTCCCTTCTTTCAGGTTCCCTGGCTTCAAGGAGGTCCGACTGGTCCCCGGGCGGCATGACATTGCCTTTGTGGAGTTTGACAATGAGGTCCAGGCAGGGGCTGCTCGGGACGCACTCCAGGGTTTCAAGATCACCCAGAACAATGCCATGAAGATCTCCTTTGCCAAGAAGTAGCACCTTTTCCCCCTGCCTGCCCCTGCCCCCTGTTCTGGGGCCACCCCTTCCCCCCCTTGGCTCAGCCCCCTGAAGGTAAGTCCCCCTTGGGGGCCTTCTCAGAGCCGTGTGTGAGTGAGTGGTCGCCACACAGCATTGTACCCAGAGTCTGTCCCCAGACATTGCACCTGGCGCTGTTAGGCCGGAATTAAAGTGGTTTTTTGAGGTTTGGTTTTTCACAACCATTTGTCGTTTTTATTTTCTTATGCTCTGTGCCTTCTTTTCTTGCACATCAGAATATTCTGGGTGTTTGGACCTCTTAGCATGTTGGGGTTTGCAACCCTGGGGAAACACAGAACAGTGTAGTAACTTTGTCTAAGCTTAAGGCATCTTTATCAGTTTGGAAAAATTCCTCTTTTGTTTCCTTTCAGCATTCAGAGCAGGAAATGGAAACCCCGGCTGCCATGTACAGTTGGGCAGGTCGTGTACTATGCAAGGATGCCACCTAAATTTAAGGGCACACTATTCATTTTGTAGATTTGTATGTTTTTTTTCTAACATGATAAGAGTGTCAAGAAAGAGGTTTTTCTATGCCTTTTTGAATCTTCAGAAAGAATGCCTCTGTCATAGTGACAGGCCCCAGAAACCATGCTGGATACTTCAGGAAAAAAAGGAAGGGAACCGGATGCTCAGGAACTCATTGGAAGGCTAGAAGGAGGGGTAGCCTGGGTTTGAGACACTTGAGTTGAGGTTTGCAGTCTCTGATTGAGCTGCAGTGCGGCCTTCAGGAAGGAGTGGAAGTGCCCTTCCCACATGGGAAGCCACTGACCAGGCACAAAGGGTGTGGCCACTTCAAACAGCGCTAATCTTCCCTGCTGGCCATCTGCCATCCAGGAGCCTTGAGCAGGTGGCTGAACCACACCCTCCAGGCCCCTGGCTGCAGGGAAGTCTAGGAAAAGGAATTTCTGATTGGACAGTCACATAACCCAGCTGAAGCTATGGGTAAGAAGGGAGGTCAAAGGAGGGACCTTCTTCAGCAGTCTGTTACACACCTCATCTGGAAAAAATAAATTTTTTAAAGATTTTATTTATTTTTTTGAGAGAGAGAGAATGGGGAGAGGGCACAGAGGGAGAGGGACAAGCACACTCCCAGCTGAGCAGGGAGCCCGACTTGGGGGTTGATCTCAGGGTCCTGAGATCAGGAGCTAAATGAAATCAGACGCTTAACGAGACACCCCTGGCAATTTTTTTAGTGGACTAAAAAATACACACATGTGTTTAAGACTCTCACGCCATGCACATAGAAAAACGAGATCATTTGCCAGTAGAAAATTGACCATAGAAATGAGTATCTGAAGCCAGTGTTCAGTACTGTCTGGTCATCGTCTGTGGAGGCTCTAATCCCAAGCTTGCTCCTGTTCTGTCTGCTCTTTTCCATTAAAGAGGAACATCAGCATTTGCAGTGATAAAGACTTACAGCACCAAATACAGTCTCTCTCCTTTAGGATCTCAAAGACTGAAGGGAGAAGGGAATTGTTGTCTCCACTAAGAGGCAAGTCTTTATTGCCGATGGCAAATGGAAACATCTCACCCACCACACTGGCAACCACAGGTTCTGTGGTCAGTAGATCCTGGTTTTTATTGTCTGCCCGGTGCACTCCCTAGCTGTTCCCCAGGAGCAGTGGATGTCCCGACTCCAAGCTTCATTTTCTTCTCGCGTAAGGGAAGAGTTCCTGTATGTTAGTACTTCGGTACTTAGTGTTGGTACATGCCGCTACCCCAAACACACACCCACTGCTGCCAGGCACTCAGGAAACACTATAAACTCGGCAAAGACTTGCCGAGGACCTACCGTTCTTGGCACAGGACACAGTGGTGAATGAAATACACAAGCCAACTGCAAATACTATGTTCTGATAAGACAGCTGGGGTGGTAGGGCTGGAAATAGTCCCAGGTGATCAAGGAAGGCCAATCATTGGATGTGACTTCGGAGCATAGCAGTTTCTCCTGTCCATGGTGGCGGTGCTGGGTATTGGAGGGCATAGAGATGGCTGAGGTCCAGGCTCTGACCTTGATGAATTCTGCCCCACTCCCAAGCCCAATTTACTTCCCCCTCACAAAAGTTTGGACTTGGGGCCAAAGGTAAGAATGCTCGAGGACGGGAGATGCCACCCAGGAGAATGACCTGGGCACGGAGATCTATTGGAAAGTTTTAGAGGTTGAGCCTTGAGTTCGGACCCCCCTCCCCCCACTTTCTCCTGACCTTGGACAACGGACAGCTCCACAGCTCCACACTGACGGGTGTGGGCCTGGAGCCAGATCTGGCCTCTCTGCTTCTGGCTCTAACCTTGAGCAAGTTTCTGAAGGCTCTCCCTGCCATTTCCATGGCGAGGGGTTATAACACCCCTCTTAAGGTGATGCAGAGTGTCCATTTGAGTTAATAAAAATTATGTGCTGAGTACTCTGAATGACTTTGCTTTCCTGATCCCCATTTTAAAGAGGAGTAGGCGAGGCTCTCAGAAAAATTGCTTAGCCCAGGTCATCCAGTCAGGAAGTGCCTTGGGAAGATAAATAGTGATTATGGGAGGGCATTACTAGCCTTAAGACCCAGCATAAAATACTTGGTCCTTGAGGGTGGGGTCTATTTCTGGCGATCAAAAGGCTGCCTTGTTCTGTCCTCAAGCACAGGAAATTCCAAGGTAGTTTTCTGTACTAGCTCCCTGTTTCTGTTCGTGGAAGGGGCCCAGGTACCCAAGCAGCCTCAAGAAAAGATGGAATTGAATATCTCAACCTGTATTGTTGAGGGGTGGGGGGCGGCTGGCACTTGGAGTGGCCTGGGCTGCTTTGGGCCTATCTGGGCATTTCCCTGGGCAGGCAGCCCTCACCCTATCCTTGAAATGGTTCTGGCTGGGTAGCAGCCTCTCCGTGTTGTGGGCGAAATTTGGGACTGGTTAAGGGCGGAGACAGCACTGAGAACACAGGTTTCCTTGTGTTGCTGGAGAGAGGGAGGGCATAAGGAAATCGGAGACCCCATTTCCCCCTCGATCACTTTCTTGCTCGGAGCCCATGATGGCTGGCTCACCAGCGTTTCTCGGTGTCATCATTCTACTGTCTGCCTTCCTGGGGCCCAGTGTCGGGGGCCGCGCCATGCCCAAGCTGGCTGACCGCAAGCTGTGTGCTGATGAGGAATGCAGCTGTAAGAGCTGGGGACTGGGGGCTGGGGTGGCCAGCCCGTGTGGAGGGTGCTGTCATTCCCTTCTCTTCCTTCCCCAGACCCTATCTCCATGGCTGTGGCCCTTCAGGACTACGTGGCCCCCGACTGCCGTTTCCTGACCATACACAGGGGCCAAGTCGTGTATGTCTTCTCCAAGCTGAAGGGCCGAGGGCGGCTCTTCTGGGGAGGCAGTGTGAGTCTTCAGAGAACAGAGGAGGAAAGGAAAGGGGGTGGGGTGGGAGTATGACCTAATTTTCCACCCAAAGGGAAAATTTGAGGGGGTGGACTGAAGTAGTTTGGCAGGGGTGAGGGGAGAGGGGGTAGGGGGTATTGTGATCTACTTGGTTTTTACCTTGTTGAGCAATCATGGGGCACCCACTATAGTGCCAGGCTCTGTTCCCGACCCTGAAGATACAACAGCGAATGATCCCTTTTATTCTAATACAAGGAGACAGGCCATCCAAAAATATCAGCAAATATGTGCTGCTCTGAGAATTAATACACATTGACTGGGTGGCTACTTCGGGTGGTCGGGGAGGGCCGCCATGCAGTGACTGTAAGCTGAGGTCTGAGCAACAGGGATGGAGCCAACCATCTGGAGATCAGGAAGAAGAAAAGTGCTATGGTCTTCAGTAGGAATGAGTTTGCCATCTTCCCAGACCCTGGCTTTGAATTTTTCCTCTCCAGGTTCAGGGAGATTACTATGGAGATTTAGCTGCTCGCCTGGGCTATTTCCCCAGTAGTGTTGTACGTGAGGACCAGACCCTGAAACCTGGCAAAATCGATGTGAAGACAGATGTGAGTGTCTTGGGGGCTGGCGGGGATCCAGAGGGAGGACCCTGGGGTTGTGATAATGAGCAAAGATTCTCCTGCCTTTGGCTCCCCGGCAGTGTAGCTGTGTGCGCTGGGACAAAGTCCCTGCCTCAGTTTTCTCCTCTGTAAGATAGGGAGTGATTGTTAAGTCCCTGTCAGATTGAGCGGCGCAAAGATTAAGGGGCTCTGGGCTAATTTGCATAGCACGCATTTGGCCAAACCTGGCCCCTGCCGCCACAGCCTTTGCTAAAACCACTAGATCCTTTGTGGTGTGTGTGACCGCTGGTTTTCTCCCCACTGTTTTCCCTTTCTCTTTTTCAGAAATGGGACTTCTACTGCCAGTGAGCTCAGTCTACCACTGTCCCTGCTGTTTTTTTTCCTCCCGGCTTTATGCAAATATACCAGCCAAGTGCAAAATGCGGGTCTCTGTGGTCTTAATGGGGGACGGGGGGTGTGACAAAGAAAATGTTTCCCCAGGCTCCTGAATTTAGCCAGTCAGCCCCCTGACTGTGGTAACGTCAGTGGTTGCTAGGCAGAGTTCCACTGACTAAAAGCTCTTCGCTCCATGCTGGGTACTGGAGGTGGGTTCCTAAACTTAAATATGACACACAAGCAAATGAGAAGGCAGAATACCCTGAACAGCTCGGTTGCGGGTCGTAGTGTCCTCTCTAGACCAACGGGAGGGAGTTGGACTATTGGGAATGAGCCAATCGGACCATGAGGAAAACACAAATCACAGAATAGAGGCATCTGCAAAGGGAGATGGGAGATTAGCCTGCGCGTATCCCCCCCATCCCCGAGTTTTCCTTTTTCTTGCCTTTGAGGTCAGAAAGAGCGCTCGCCAGCTCAATATCCGCGGTTCTTCAGGGTCTTTCTGTCGATGCTGTCCATGCCCCCTTCTTTGCAGCCATGTCCCCGCCCCCAAGCCCACTCCTACCCAATCCGGAGTCTCGACTCTGCACCCGTACTCCTGACCAAATCCGTTTCTCAGCTCGGCAAGGCATCTCTGTACGGTCCCTTTCCACTAGCTCCGCCAATCGCTCGTCTTGGTCCCTCCCCCTTTGGCCCCTCCCTTCTCGCGCCGCCAATCCTCGCCTTTTGTCCCGCCTGCCGGCCGTCGAGCTCACCAATCCCTGCCTCTGGGAAGCGTGGCCTGGTATCCCGCAGCCCTAGCGGGTCGCGCCGTAGGGAGGTGGAGGCGGAAGTGGCGGCGCCGGCCCCGGGAGTAGGAAGGAGCCGGGGCTGCAGCCGGAGTGGAGCGGCTGCCAGCCGAGGAGCAGGCGCGGCCGCGGCGCCATATTGCGGCCCCAAGCGGCCGCGACCGAGTCATGGCCGAGACCTACGGTGAGGGTGGTGGGCCGAAGTCGGGGTCTGGGGTCTGGGCCCAGGGAGGATGCGGCCTTTGGGGAGTGGGGCGGGGCCTTATGTGCCAGGGGGCGGGGCCTGGCATGGGGCTGGGCCTAGTGGATGCTGGGAGGGGTTTAGTGGGTCCGAGGCTGAGCTCCATCGATTTGGGCGGAGCCTGAGGGTCTGGTGTGTGGGTTAAACGGGTCTGGGGCGGGATTTGAGGGAACCAGTCTTGATGGACCTGCGCAGGCCTTGAGGGAAAGGGTAGGTCTTAATGTGTCGGGGCGGAGCCTGAGTTGATGGGGTGGGGCTGGCTTTATGAATGGCAGGGCTGGAGGATGGTGGGCTGGGAGAACCCCGAGGGAATGCTGTGGACCCTGGGACTGCTCTGGGAGAGGTCTGCAGTGGGGTTGGGGATAAGTTGTCCTTGAATTAAGTGGTGGGAGGGACTCGTGGCAAGGGCCGGGGCTTACACTTGAGCGTGGGGGCAGAGGGAGGGATGGAGGAACCGAGAATTGAAAAATCTGGATGGATGGATGAATGGATGAAGAGGAGGAGGGAGGACAGGGTGCGGTAGAAGCAGCACTAGTAAGAGTAAGAAGGAGCTATGTTCCTTCAACAAGCAGGGAAAAGTCGAACAAGTGCAAAGATCCTGAGGTGGGAAGCCAGCTTGCCATTTTCAGGGAGTAGACTGAAAGCCAGCGTGGTGGGAGGTGAAGTCGTGAGGGGCAAGGGCAAGCACGCCTATAGTCCTCGATAAGATGGCTTTCAAGAGGCTTTAACGAGGTAATAGCCAAACTTTTGAACTCTGGAGCCAGTAGACCTGGGTTCGAATCCCGGCTGTCCCAGCTATGGCATCTTGGGGAAGCCAGTTAACCTTTCTGGCCTCAGTTTCCTCATCTAGAAGATGGGGATGCTTTTTAGTATCCTCCCTCATAGAGTTTTTCCGAGGAATAAGTGAGCTTGCAGTAGTGAAGAACTTTAGAACCGTGCCTGTTACGTGGTAAGCACTGTGTAAGAATTGTCTGGGACCGTTGTTGCTGTTGCTCTGTTGCTGCGTGTGTCTGTTTGTCCCCTTGTAACTGTGATGGTCTCTTGGCTTCCATTTTTTTGCCCTGTATCATTCTCTCCATATGGGTTTCCCTGATCTTGGCTCCATCTGCTCAGACTTCCTCTTCAAATTCCTGGTGATTGGCAGTGCAGGAACTGGCAAATCATGTCTCCTTCATCAGTTCATTGAGAATAAGTGTGAGTTTCTGGGAGTGGTCCTGGGAGCACTGAACTGTGGGCGTGGGCATGGGCATGGTGGGGGCAGGGGCAGGGCTGGCCGTAGGTACAATTCCAGTGCTGGCTGCCTGGCCCTCGCCTTTGCTAGATCCTCCTTGAGCCTCAGTCACCCCAGCAACGAGAATGGTTTGGTACAGGCTGAGGAGGCCAGGGAGGACAGGGAATCTTTTGAGCCCCTGCACTGCCTCTTCTCTCCCTCCCACTCCCAGTCAAACAGGACTCCAACCACACAATCGGCGTGGAGTTTGGATCTCGGGTGGTCAACGTGGGTGGAAAGACTGTGAAGCTCCAGATTTGGGACACAGCCGGCCAGGAGCGGTTTCGGTAGGTGGGCTGGGCTCCCAAGGGAGGGCGGCAGAGGAGAGAGGAGAGAAAATGAGAGAGCAAGACAGGGAGAGAGAGAGGTGTGTGCAGTCACTTGGAGATCTGACACAGAGCCATTGAGAGGGCAGGCAAGGCGGGGGAAGAGAGACGGAGACTGAGTATAGGTACCTATAGCCAGAGAGAGCAAGGGTCTTGGAGAGGGAGCAGGGATAGCGAGGGAAAATGATGCTGAGAAAAAAACATAATGAAGGAACAGATCCACAGACCCTAGAGAGACTGCAGTTGATTGACCCATATGGCTGGAGGGATGGAGACTTGTGCCCAGGGAGAGGCGCCCAGGGTGGGGGCGATGGGGAGAGGTGGAAAGGGAGAGACTAAAGAGAGGGAAACTGGAAAAGAGGTACACTCAGAAAGGGACAGAGAAAGACTGAGACTCAGAAGAACAAGGTAAGGGTGATAAAGAGACACAGAGAAACAGGTCAGAGCTAGAGATAGGGAGGGTGGGACAGGCGAAGGCACAGAGATGGAGATATGGATGTGTGTGGCAGAGGAGAGAGAACTGTATAGGGCTCAGCACACAGTATGTCTTCAGGAAAGGGCTGCAGACAAGGTGGTCGATGCCTGGAAACCCTGAGTTGGAGAAACAGAGACGGAGAGAGGAGGGACATGAGGGAGTCGAGTAGTCCATGGAGAGGTGTGGCCCCAGGCCAGCACCAAGTAACTGCTAAGTTAATATTGGTGTGTTGATCCGCTGAGCGAGAGAGACAGAGGGCCAAGGGTATATGGCTTGCGCTGGGCTTAATGCTTATGGAATGACTGCCCAAGTTTGAGGGGGACCCAGACAGGTGACGCAGAGATGCAGGCCGTTGGCCCCCCTGGGAACAGGGCCTCCCAGAGACAGGGCAGAAGAGGGACAAGCAGCTGTCCTTGCAGAGCACTTGGTCAGGACTGGGCAAAGGGGAGATGGCAGGAAATGAGGAATGAGCGAATGCATGAGAAATCAAGAGGGAGGATGAGAGGACCAGAGCCAGAACAACAGACAGAGATAGAGAGCCCTCGGGAATGAGAGAGACACACATGTAAGAGAGACAGACGGAAAGACACAGACCAGTGAAGAGATACAGAAAGACAGAGACACAGAGAGACAGGCAGACACTCCGACAAGAGGCAGACAAACAGACTGCTAAGGGAGGCAGAGATTGAGGGAGACAAAGAGAGCAGCAGAGAAGGGAATTGTGCTGAGACCAGACCATTGCCAGCTTTGGGGGGATGGGCCAGCAGTAAAGGGGGGTCTCCGAACCACCAGTCTCTCTCCGCAGAGGGGGGCAATCTCAGGGCAGACCCCAGCCTCGGGGGTGACTGGGTCCCCCTGGCCCCACAGGTCGGTGACACGGAGTTACTACCGAGGGGCGGCTGGAGCCCTGCTGGTGTACGACATCACCAGGTGGGTGCATGGAGAGGGTGGGGCGGGGCCGGGTGGGACCCCCAGCCCATGCCTGCCTCCCTTCCTCCTCTCTCCCTTCTCCTTAGCCGGGAGACGTACAACTCACTGGCCGCTTGGCTGACGGACGCCCGCACGCTGGCCAGCCCCAACATCGTGGTCATCCTCTGTGGCAACAAGAAAGACCTGGACCCGGAGCGCGAGGTCACTTTCCTGGAGGCCTCTCGCTTTGCCCAGGAGAATGGTGAGGACCCTGTGGTGGGCCAGTGGGGGAGGGGGCCTCAGCAGAGAAGCAGGGGCTGTCCGCTGGGGCCCGTGGGCCTCCCGGCTGTCTGTGGCTGTGCCTAGCAGGGCAATGTGGACATTGAGAGGTCTGGGTTCAGATTCGAGTGTTGCCACATGTCAGCTGTCTTTCCTTACCTGGGGAGTGGGAATCACAGTGTTTCTGCCCGCATAGCGCAGGCTGGTTTAGGGGATCGGTCCCTGGGGAGCCCTCAGCACTGCCTGGACAGGGCAGCGGGCCCTGGGTTAACGGCCGTCAGCAAGTGCAGGCTGTTGGCGTAATGCGGAGGTTGCAAACTCCCACGACCTGGGGAGACTGGCCTGTTTTGTGAGTAAGGGAGAGGACAGGGTAGGACTCCAAGTTAGCAGGCAGTAGCCTTAGGGGGGGCATGGACAGGACCGACAGCCACATCCAAAGGTGTGTGAGTGTAAACTCATTTGAAAACTTCTGTGTTGGCCAAACATCTACTAAGCTCAGGGTCTGCCCGTGTCCCTCCAGTTGGTAACCTCCAGGTTTGGAGGATGGTTTTTTGCCATCCGAAAGATGTGGGCTGGAGTCCTGGCTCTTACTTTCTGTGAGGTCTTGTCATGCGGCTCAAGGGTGGACCGTGGTGGGCCTGGGCCGGTCCTAGGCGGTGCTGGGAACATAGCTGTAAAGACACCCTGTACACACCTTTACAGACATAGCTGTAAAGATACCCCTGTGCAGGCTCACGGTCCAGTGGGTGGTGAAGGGAGTCAGGACCCTCTCCAGAGAGGTCAGTGCTGGGATAGAGGAGGCACAGGGGGCCGTGGGAGCCCAGGGGGCTAGGAGGGCACCTGATCATGCTGGGAGGTCAGGGAGGACTTTCTGGAGGAGGAGGTATGTAGGCCGGAACCACCTGGGGAGGGGGGCCCTCCATGGCAGGGCAGCAGCCTGAGCAAGGGCCTGGAGTGAGGGCAGAGGTGGAATGCTTGAGGAGCAGAATGAGAGGTGGTCAGTCAGAGTCAAGGGGAGGGTGGGGACTGACTGAGGCCCTGCCCCCCAGAGCTAATGTTCCTGGAGACTAGCGCCCTCACGGGTGAGAACGTGGAAGAGGCTTTCCTGAAGTGTGCCCGCACCATCCTGAACAAGATCGACTCAGGTGAGGTCCCCGACTGCCCAGAGTGGGAGTGGGAGCGGAAGGCAGGGCCCAGAGGTCTCCAGGGGACCCGTCCTGACCTCTCCCCTGCCTCCCACCTCCCAGGTGAGCTCGACCCCGAGAGGATGGGCTCAGGCATTCAGTACGGGGATGCCTCCCTCCGCCAGCTGCGGCAGCCTCGGAGCGCCCAGGCCGTTGCCCCTCAGCCATGTGGCTGCTGAGACGTGCACGGAGCCAGGTGGGAGCCTGGGGCCCTGGGATGGCTGGGGTAGGGTCCCGGCAGGGGGGAATACTGAACCGAGACAGAGACACAGAAAAGGAGAGGCCATGAGAGAAAGTGAGAAAGAGGCAAAAACAGTCGAGTGAAAGGAGCCATCGTCCTGGCCTTGGGGACGTTCTTTCCGTCTTGCCACCAGCTCTCTGCCTGGGATCTCTGACCCACCCATGCCTAATTCAGCAAATATTTATTGAGTGTCCACTGTGTGCCAGGTCCTGTTCAAGCAGTGGGCCAAACAGATAGTCCCTACCCCTGTGGAGCCAACATGCTCTTGGGAGAAGACAGGCAATAAGCAAGACGCCTGAGAAAATGACATGGTAGTTAAGAAGATAAGAGCTGTGGAGAAAAATAAAGGGAAAGTCAGGGTGGGTGAGAGGTGAGCAGTGGAGATATTCCATGATGAGGGAAACCCTCACTGAAAAGGTGACATTTGACCAAAGACCTTAAGGAGGGGAATGGAGCGGGGGGTGGGGGTGGGTCATATGGGTCCCTGGGGGATGAGTGTTCTAGGCAGAGAGAACAGCCAGTGCAAAGGGCCTGAGGTAGGGGCATGCCTGGCCTGGATCAGGAAGTCCATGGAGGCCAGTGTGGCTGGAGCAGAGTATGTGTGTGTGTTTGGGGCTGGGAGAAGGAGGTAGAAGATGAGGTTAGATATGGGGGGAAACAGATCACATAGGGCCTTGTTGTCTATGAGGAGGTTCTGGGTTGTACCCTGGGTTGGATGGGAGCCATGGGAAGGCTCTGAGCAGAGAAGGGACAGGACCTGATTCAGGTGTTCCCAGGATCCCTCTGGCCACATATAGAGGAGGAGGGGGTGGGCGGGAGTGGTTCCTGAGAGACTAGTGAGAGACTAATGCAGAGTCAAGCTGAGAGACAGTGGTGGACAGGATGGGGGGACAGGCAGAGGAGGGACTAAGACATGGCTAGGTTTGTTTCCTCCCTGGTCTCTGTAGTCTTGCCCCCTCTTGATGTAGCCACTGGGACTTTCTAAAGCACAAATCTGATCCTGTCCCTCCCCCGTTTAAAACCACCCATGGCTCCCAGGGTCCATGGGACAGAGCCGAAGCTCATAGCCTGGTGTTTGCCCCGCCAGCCTCACCTGCCTCAACTCACACCTCTCCCCACCGCTCAGGCCGCTGCAGACACCCTGAAGTTCTTCCTGTTTCTCTGGGTCTTCGTTCATGCTGTTCCCTCTGTCAGAAACACTGTTCCTGCCCTCTCTTCCCTCCTTCCCCTCCTCCCCCTCCTCCAGGAAGCCATGCTTCCCCTATGCTTGGTCCACACTCCTTGCTGGGCTTGCAAGGTCCTACAGGATGAGGTCCCATCCTCACCTCTTGGAGAGTGTGTATGTCCTGCCAATTCACCCTGTGCTTCACAACCCCCCCCAACCCCCCCAACCCCCGCCGCCTCCCCTGCTTCCAGCCATTGGCGGCTCCAGGGTGGCTGTGGGGAAAAGTGCTCAGACCTTGGATATACTTTGAAGGCAGAGCCAACAAGATTTCCTGATGAATGGATATGGCATTTGAGAGAGAGGAGTCAAGGGTGAGTGTTTTGGGCAGCCCTGTTTCCTTCCACACCCCTGCATCCGCTGTGGCTCCGCTGGGGTGTATCTGTCCTCCAACCTCCTTTCTTTTTCCTTTCCTTTTTTTTTTTTTTTTAAGATTTTATTTATTTATTTGATAGGCAGAGGTTACAAGTAGTCAGAGAGGCAGGCAGGGAGAGAGGAGGAAGCAGGCTCCCCGCCGAGCAGAGGGTCCGATGCAGGACTCGATCCCAGGACCCTGAGACCATGACCTGAGCTGAAGGCAGAGGCTTTAACCCACTGAGGCACCCAGGTGCCCCTCCAACCTCCTTTCTTGTACCAACTGCCCGTTGTCATCTGGTCTTTGCCAGACCCTTGTCACCTTCCCACCTGGGGTCACTACCTCTAGCCGGCTGGTCTCACAGGTGCCCCCTACTTTTTAAAGCATTCAGCTCTGAACACTCAGTCATTATTGTGTTTGTCTTCCCCATCTGAGAAGGGAAGGAGGTGACAGGTGAGAGATCCCAGACCCGGGTGCCTGGGTTGCAACTCTGACTCTGTTGCTTCCTACCTGCACGACTCTGGGCAAATTCTTTATGTATTTATTTATTTATTTTTAATTTAAAGATTTTTATTTACTTATTTGACAGAGAGATAGCACAAGTAAGCAGAGCAGCAGGCAGAGGGAGAGGGAGAAGCAGGTTCCCCACTGAGCAGGGAGCCTGATGCGAGGTTCAATCCCAGGACCCGGGGATCATGACCTGAGCCGAAGGCAGCCGCTTAACCCACTGAGACACTCATGCGCCCTGGGCAAATTATTTAGACACTCTGGGTTCTCGGTTTTCTCACCTGTAAAATGGCACTAATAATAGTACCTACCTCCTCTGGGTGTTGAGAAGATTAATTACATCAATTCATGTAAAGTCCTTAGCACAGGGCCTCATGCTTACTAAAGACTTGAGAAATGAGGGCTGTTTATTTTAAAGAGCTGGGGCTTTTTAGGAATGGATGGGTGTGTGTTCTTCAACTGAGGGCTCAGTATGGCGTCCGTTTCAGGGTTTGCTCTCAATCAAATGTAATAAGAGCGTGCTTCTTCAAACGTTGTTGACTGCACTCTGCAGGAGAAAATACATTTTAGACGTCTTGATCTGATACAGTTCCACACACATCAAAGCTGAAACATGTTTTTCTAGCACTAATATTCTTTGTTTTTGTTTTTGTTTTCAGTCGAGGTGAAATTCACATGGCATACGTTAGCCATGAAAACGTTCCAGAACATTTCATTGCCCTAAGGAAACCCTGTACTCATTAAGCAGTCACTCCCCATTCCCCCCAGCCTCTGACACCCACCACTGCTTGGTGTCTCTAGGGACCAAATAGTCAGTATTATATATGATGCCCCTCTGGTATCTTCTATTTTATTCTGTTTCATTGAAACATTGGCCAAGGCCCATCAAACTGATTTCCCAGCCCACTAATGCAGTGCTGCACATTGAAATCACCTGGAGAGCTTAAAAAAAGTCTGATGCCTGGGCCTCACCCCAGAGATTCTGAAGTGCTTTCCGGATTTCTAGAAGCTCCCAGGTAATGCTGTCTGTAGCTGAAGCAATAAGCACTAACCGAAGGTGTCCTCTCAGTTTGGAAAACACTGGAATGAGCCAGGGCAGTTCAGGAACACAGAGGGACACAGAGATACAAAGGGGGGGTATGTGTGAAATTTAGATACTGAGATACCTCTCTGCAGACTCCAGGGGTCAGCCCTCTGATACAAACAGGGAGATGCAGGTACCCTCAGAGAGACAGCCCCAAATTACCGGCAGATGAGAAACACAAAATCGGACAGTGCAGAAACTCTGGAAGAGAGAGAAAGGTATGGACAGACGGACATAGATAGGAAGGCAGGAAGATACCCAGAAATGAGACAGAGACACTAGCCAGGCAGACCCAGGGTCCCTTTAGTTCACCACACACTTTTTTTTCAGCTCATCTGTTCTCCAGGACCAGCCCTGCCCTTCGGGCCGGGGCCCAGATCCAGGCCCTGGGAGGCCGAGCCCCTCACCTGTCCTGGCCCCAGAGAAGCTGCCCTGCCACCTGTCCCCCTTCCCTGGCCTGGTGGGGCCTGGCTGAGGGGCAAGACTGAGCCATGGGGGAAGGGGGAATCCGTACCTGCTGCTGCTTCCTCTGTCTTGGCTAATCCCCGTCCCCCCAGAACCCCTAACCATACTCGAAGAGTTCCCAAAGCCTGAGACCAGGGCATTTGGCCCCAGCTCCCCGCCATTGCGAGTACGTGTTATTTATTGCCTGGAGGCCTGTCCAGTCCCCACCACCCCCATAAAGCATTGTTTACACCTGTGTCTTGGCCTCTCTTATTTTGGGGTGATGGGGAGGGAGGGGAGACAGAAGAGGTCCCTGATGGAAGAACCACGTGTTATGGTGTGTGGGGGTCATGTTTCTGGATTGGATGTGGCGTCGGGGAGGAAACTGTGACTCAGGTGGTGCTGTGGAGGGAATCTATAACTGCCCGTGTTGTGCTAAGGCATGCTGGAGGCCCACCTGTGTAGCACTGGTGTCCTGAGACGCGTGTGTGACAGCATCTGTAGGCATATGTGCTGATCGTGTGTGTGACACCATTGCTCATGACTACTTTGTGCCCTTGGTGACTGTATCCATGAGGCTGGTGTTGTTTGGGACCAAGGCCAGGGAATGGAAATTCAGGCCTCTAGGTGATCTCCATGCATGTTTGATGCTGGAAGGTCCCAGACTGTGTCTGATTGTTGCGTGTGACTGTGCGTTTATGCCCTGAGGTCTGTGTTTGTCTTGTGTGAATTTGGCACCCTTGATACAGCTGTGTGTGACCATGAACCCTGAGTAGGGTAGGCCTTTGTGCAACCCTGACTTGCGCATACTTCAGACCAGTGTCTATCTCTTTGTGTCCTGGTGAACTGATAGTCGCAAGTCCCCTGCCAGGGACAGGTGCAGCCCCTTCAGAACATCCCCAACTTCTCTGCCATCCCCAAGTCCGCACTAGCCCACCCACAGGGTAGGCCTGAGCCCCTGACCACCTCCCCCCCGCCCTCCCCCCACCCGGCCGTGGTGGAGAGAGCGCGGCATTTAAATAACCTTATTTGCATAGTCCTTCCAGGCTGGGTCGCCCAAAATGTTCTTAGACCCGAGGCTGTTGGACAAAAGTCTTCTCTGCTTACCGGGCGTAGCTTTCCTAGGTAGCTTTATTCAGATTCCCACAATTTTTCCCGAAAAGACAGGGTGGAACGGGTCATACTGTGGCATCCCTTTCAGTCTCTTCCTCTGTCAGGGATGTTCCGCACTTTTTTCCCTCCGTTATAGAAAGTACTTACGTAAATTACTTACTAATGTGTGTATTTACATACATTTTTAAACTAACTGCGCAGACATTTACCTATCACAGCTCTATTCTGGGGCTGCGAGGAGGGGCTGACCATGTAAATAACATGATTTACATGCCACAGTCCGGCCGGGCTACACGTCATTCTCGGGCGCTCCGGACTCTGATGGGGTGGGCCGGCCTATGCAAATAACCCTATTTGCATGTCCCTCCCACGTCGCTTGGCCTAACCTCTGAACTACCCCCAACCCTTTCCGGATCCAGCCCTTTCTAACAGCCTTCTTCCCCTCGCCCATAAGGGGCGGAGTGCAGTATGCAAATGACGATCCATTTCCCCTCTCTCGAGGTGGGGGGGTGTTCTGAACTTCTTTGCTCCGCCCTGCGCCGCTCGCGCCTGCGCACGCATGGTCTCCTCCGCGGGCGCGGTCACGTGCCCACCGGGCGAGGCGGGGGCGGAGCGTCGCGGGAGGTGGGGGCGGGGTATGGCGCGCTGTGCGGCGCTGGGCGGCTGGCACAAACGACGGCGGCGAGGCCGGAGGAAAAAGCTCGGTGAGGAGAGCTCGGGGAGGAAAGGGGCGAAGAAGGCGCTCGAGCCGGGACGCCGGCGCGAGCCGGCCGGAGCATGGGGGCGCGCGCCGGCCGGCGTGGCCGAACGCGGCGACCCCGGGAAGGGAAGGGTGGGGGTAGGGCGCGGGGGAGGGAACGCGCCGGGCACGTTGAGTGCCGGCCGTTTTGGGGGGGGGGGTGGGGGCGGAGAGCGCGCGCCGGCGGAGGGGGAGGGGAGGAAGGGGGCGCTGGGTGCGAGCGGTCCCTAGGCCCGGTCTCCGTCGCCTACAGCGCCCCGAGCGGGGAGGCCCGCACCAAAGGGGCTTGGGAGGGGCCGCCTTCTCCCGTGCTGTCCCCGAGTGCGTGAACCCTCCCCTGCCCTTCCCCCCGTCGCCGTGGACCCTCCTCCCGCGGCTGCCTTCCGTCTGTCTGTCTGTCTGTCTTAGGCCCTCCCTTCGGTCTGGGTGTGTGTCAGCCGCCGGCGGGCTTCCTCCCGTTGGGCTTAGGTTGACCCTTCCGCCCCGTTCTGTCCGGCTGTCTCAGGCCCGCCCTCCCAGCTTCTCCCCGGTCGGCGTTTCCGTCTCTGGGCCCCCCATTCTCTTTGTCTCTGGGCTCCCCGGTTTGCTCTGTTTGTGGAGCACCCCGTTCCCGCCGTGTGTCTCTGGAATCCCCAGGCAGATCTCCCGTTCCCCACTGCTCCGGCATTCCTTTCCTACTTCAGTTCTCCTGCGTCCTTTCTGTTTGCTGTGTGTCTGCCTGAGGATGCCCTCCCGCAGCCCCCACCGCGCTTCTGTGTCTTTGGGTCATCTCCCCAGCTTCAGTCCTAGGGCTGCTTCCCTCGCTGCCTCTTCTCTCCTTGATTGCACCACCCCCCACAGTTCCCATGATCTTCTCCCCAACGTGGCCTCAGGTTTTGGGGGACTGTGTAGCCAAGTCTGTCTTCCTCCCTATTGCCCTGCTGCCCCTCACCCCACCTCACTCGGAGTGCCTCTGGCTCTTCTCACATTCCCTTTTTTTCCTCTCTCCCCCTTCAGCCACCCTGACGGGTCCTTTCCCAAGCCCCTAGGGGCAGCAGAGGACTTGGGGACCAGCGAGCACCCCCAGGGCACGAGAAGAGCCTCTGCTGCCTGCCCTGCCTCGCCCTGCCCTACGCCAGGCTCAGCCACCCCGGCCCCGGGCTGCATCAAGTGGAGGAGGCAGAGGCGGAGGAGGGTGGCACCATGGGCCCGGGCCGTGCCCTCCATGCCCGGGGGATGAAGACGCTGCTGCCATGGACAGCCCGTGCCAGCCGCAGCCCCTGAGTCAGGCTCTCCCTCAGTTGCCGGGTTCTGTGTCAGAGCCCTTGGAGCCTGGTCGGGCCAGGATGGGGGTAGAGAGTTACCTGCCCTGTCCCCTGCTACCTTCCTACCACCGTTCAGGAGCACCTGGTGAGGCCTCGGCAGGGAGTGGGACCCCCAGGGCCGCAGCCACCTCCACGACAGCTAGCCCTCTGCGGGAGGGCTTCGGCGGGCAGGATGGTGGTGAGCTGCGCCCGCTGCAGAGTGAGGGCGCTGCAGCACTGGTCACCAAGGGGTGCCAGCGACTGGCGGCCCAGGGGGCCCGGCCCGAGGCCCCCAAACGGAAGTGGGCAGAGGATGGTGGGGATGCCCCAGCACCCACCAAGCGGTCCTGGGCCAGGCAGGAGAACCAGGAGGCAGAGGCTGAAGGGGAGGGCAGCATGGGCTGCAGCAGTGGCAACGGCGAGGCCAGCGCGGGGCCGAGGGAGGAGGTGCTACCCACTGCGCCCGAGCGCCTGGCCCTGGACTATATCGTGCCCTGCATGCGGTACTACGGCATCTGTGTCAAGGACAGCTTCCTGGGGGCAGCACTGGGTGGCTGCGTGCTGGCTGAGGTGGAGGCCCTGAAGCGGAGTGGGCGCCTGCGCGACGGGCAGCTGGTGAGCCAGCGGGCTATCCCGCCACGCAGCATTCGTGGGGACCAGATTGCCTGGGTGGAAGGCCATGAGCCTGGCTGCCGAAGCATCGGGGTCCTCATGGCCCACGTGGACGCTGTGATCCGCCATTGCGCTGGGCGCCTGGGTGGCTACGTCATCAACGGGCGCACCAAGGTAAGGCCGCAAGGGCCTTGAGTGGAGGGGCCCCCCAGCGCCTGCCTTCGGGGTACCTGGTGCTCTGAGTATCAGTGCCCTTGGAGGTAGGCTTCTGGGGTCACAGAAAGATGCAGGCAGCACCGGTGGAGTGAGTGTCGGTGCTAGAGTTGGGTTTGGGCTCTCCCTTACGATGGGCACTTTGGGGGTCTCTGCGCTTTCTCTTTCCCCATTTGCCTTTCTTTTCATCTATCCCTGTCTCGTCTGTCCTTTCAGTGACCCGTCTCTGGTCTGTCCGTTTGGTCTCCCAGGCAGGAGAAGCAGGAGAGGCATAGTGGGGAGGGTGGCAGTGGTGAGACCCGTGCCAGGCTGAGGGAGGAGGTGTTGCCCACAGGCTTGGGACTGGACCGCTTTGTGCCCTGTGCCATACTGTGACATCCGTGGCCTGGGCAGCTTCCTGGGTGCCTGTGTGCTGCCCTGGGGATGGGGGTGTCCTGTCCTTCATCTTTCGTATGCTTCCCCATTCTGATGCCTGTCCTGTATTCTTCCTGTCTGTCCATCACTGTGTTTTTGTCCATTCTGATCTGTTCTTTGATTCTCTGTTTTGTGTCTCTTCTTGGTTTCTTTTTTTCTTGCTTTACATTAGTTGTTACCAATTTTTGGGTGGGGGGGGAACCTGGGCTCTTTTGAGAATTTGCTGAAACCACAGATCCTTTTTTAAGAAAAATGCTCGTTTGTCTAGTTTATGGGCAGTCATCAGTGCCTCTTGCGCCTCTAGTTCCCCATTTGAGAACCTAGGTCAGGAGCTCTCCACAAGACAGTGGTCTTTTGGGGTTTTCTGGCATTCTGACACAATAATTCTCTTCATAGAGGGGTGAGAGGGCTCTGGCCTGGAGTCCAGGACAAGTGTCATTTGGCCAAGGCCCCCGTAGGGAGTGCCTGCTGCACACCAGTGATTACTGGCTGATGGCAGGGCTGTTTGCTTCGCTCGGGGCATGTGGCTGCCCTCCTGATGTCTCCTCCCTCCTCCCTCCGATCCCATCTTGGGTTCTGCCTCTGCACAGCTTCTGTCTCTGGCTGGAACTGACTCAGGGACCCAGGCTCTCTCAGGCCAAGGCCAGCATCCTCTCTGTCCAGCTAGGACTTGTCCTACTTCTCCCTGCCTCCTGTTACTTGATAGCTGGAGAGTCAAAGGAGGCCTTCCCTGGGCTCTGCTCCTGTGCAGGCAGGAGAGATAAGAGGGAGTCTCCCTGGCCTCAAGGGGCTCGGCATCTTCACCCCAGGTCACGCATCCTCGCAGAAGGGAGTGTGAGGGGAGAGTGGGAGAGCTGAATGGCCCAGGGCGGCACACTTTCCTCAGCCTCAGTTTGCTTATCCACAGGATAGGAAAATCAGTTAAGTCTCCAGCTAGTCTCTGGCAGTTTTAGGAGGGGAGGGCAAAGTAGGTTGAACAGATGTTTTCCCCCTTGGTGCCTTGGATGTGGTTTGGGCCAGGGCCCTGGCTAAGATTGGGGGCTGGGGGTGGGGATTGGGACTATTTTAGCTCTGGGTGACTTCTTTTGTCCTGGGAGGTAAGAACAAACCTGGCTAGACTGAGACAGGCGGGGGAGCCAACCCGGTCACTGGAGTTCCTTTTAGGACAACCCCACCAAACCCATGAGACACCTGCTCCAGGCTTCCCAACCTCTGGACTCCCTCCCCAGGCTCTGAAATAAGAGTGTGGGGTACCGAGGTGGGTGGTCACAGAGGCGGTCGGGGCACACATTACCAGTGTGGCTGGAGCCAGCCACAACCTGCCTGTTGGTCACTTGGGAACGGAGGAATGGAGCTCCTATGTTCTGTTCTCCCAGCTGTCTCTAGTCTCTATTCTGCTGACCTGCAGGTGGGAGAGAGTTGGCTCCGCTGGCATCAAGGACAACCATAGGGGACCACAGGGAGGGCCTGGCTGGCTTGGTTGCCCCTTTAAGAGCAGCTTGGAGGTGGAGCCTGCTGTCATTGGCTCAGTCCCCAGTTTCTGCTGGACTCTGTGTGTGTGTGTGTGTATGGGTGTGGGTGTTGGGGCTTTTGGCACATTGTCACTAATAGCCTTTAATTCTTTAGTCTCCTGGCTGTGATGCTAGCTGCCCCTTCTCTGAGATGGGAGGGTGAGGAGCAGGCTTTTATGTCATTCTGCTTGTTGTCCCTTTCCCTTGTCGGGGCAGGAAGTAGGTGCTTCTCTGGGGCCAGAGGATACCCCGCCTTCCCCACCAAGGTGTGTATGTGGAGGGATTGGTGGGAGTTTAAAGGGCCTGTTTCTCTGCCTAGGCTTCATGCATGACTCCCCTTCCACACCAGAATACAGACACTGTCCCTGCCTGCATGGTCGGAAACCCTGTGTGAGGGTGTGCAGGGCAGGACGCAGTGGAGGCCCCGAGACCCAGAGTGCTTTCTGTAAGCAGCTACTGCCTGGGCACTAGGGAGACACGCCTGGCCCCAGGGGCTTCCACGGGACTGCCTGTTGGGCCAGTACTATGTAAACAAGCATCCAGACTGATCTCACATCTTGGGGGTGGGGGATATGGAAAAATCAGCAGAGATGCCTTCAGCTGAAGTACTCAAGGTGCCCTTTGATCTGAGATGTGAGTAACAAGGAGCACCAGGGGAGGTGTGTCCCAGGCAGGGGCAGAGGCCTTGTGGATGAGCGTGGCCTGGTCAGAGAGCAGTTAGGAGGCCTGAGAGGCTATAGCAGAGTAAAGGCAGTGGTAGCAGAGATTGGTGGCCTTGGAGGCTGAGGCTGTGGGACGTGGTGGGGGTCCTTGAAGGGATTGAGCAGTGAAGAGCCGGAGGAAAGTGTCTCTGGCCGCCGCTGTGTGGAGGTGGACTGTGGGCAGGAGGCTGCAGCCCTTGACCCCTTTTCCCACCCTTGTGCAGACCCAGCAGTCTCTGTTTGGATTCTCTCTGGGGAGGGCAGTGAGTCACTGCAGGCCCCTTGGGCATGGCCGCTTTCTTCTCTCCCAGGGAGGTGGTTGCTCAGAGCACTGACCCATTTGCAGGGAGTCAACAGTATAGAGAAGGTTCTCCTGAACCCGGGGGTTGTGGGGGCCAAGGTCTTGCCCGGTGCCTCCAAGGCTCTCCACTGCTGGGTGGCCTTACCCAGCTGCAGGCCTCCTGGCCTCTTTCCCAGGGCGGGTGCTGTGATGCTTCGGGTCCACACACGTTTAATGCAGAGCTGTGGACTGCTCATGCTGGGGAGAGCCTTGGGAGTACCGTGTTGGAAAAAGGCTGAAGATTGAGTCAGCCTGGCCTGCCCGGGAGCGCTAGGCTCCCCTCCTGTTTGGGCAGCAGATGCCCATCTGTTTGATCAGGAATGTTTATCCTAGGGCTGTTTTTCGGGGCTGCGGCCCACAGGTGTAGCTGAGCGTTAGTAGGGCGCAGCAGGTGGCAGTTTTGAGCCTGGAATAAGTGTGGGCCAAGGTGTCAAGACAGAATGGTCCATAAGCTGGAGAGTCTGCACGCCAGTACTCCCCAGTTTGCCTTATACAGCCCTCCTGAGTAGCTGAGGGTAGGACGGGGACTCTTCTTTTAAATGTCATTTCAGCTTGTCCTTTGACTTGCCATCACGTGACAGGCACTGTGCTTGGTGCCCTCCCAAACATTTGTCTTACTGAATTTCCACAACTGCCTGTGAAGTAGTTTATCAGCTCCATTTCACGGATGAGGAACCCGAGACAGGAAGCATAGTCTCCCACCTGATGTTACTGCTGGCGTGGCAGCACTGGGCCTTGAACCTGGGAGTTAGGTCTGAAGGAACTCGTGGGCCCTTTCCCTCCCTCCACATCCACTTTTCTGGTGGCTCCCTGATGAGAAACAGCTGAGGCCTCCACGTGGTCAAGGGCGACGACAGCCACCAGGGAGAGGAGGTTAGAACCTGTGGCTAGACCTGTACACACAAAAGCCACGGTCTGGGGGGGTGGTCAGGAATCCCCAGGTCTGTAAGCAGAGGAGGCGTTCATTAGTTTGTTGAACGGGTGAGGCCGTTGAGGCTCGTTCAGGTCATGGGACTGTCAGGGGCTACCTAGCAGGTTGTCCTTGAGCTCAGGTTCTAGTCACAGTGGGGGTTTTGGTACTTGTTCATATGTGTAGGAAACACTATTTATCTAGTGGGGCTTTTTTGTAGTCAGGGGCAGCAGTTCTCAACATTGCTGTTCTCAACATTATGGTTATTTGGGGAAACTTTAAAAATTCCAGGCTCCACCTTAGACCAAGTATTTCCGAACCGCTGAGATGGGCCTGGGCATCAGCATCCCAGGTGATTCCATGCTGAAGCCAAGGTCAAGAACCCCAGCTGCAGGGCTGTGAGGCCACATTCCTCCATACCAGAAACATGTAAATTGGTTTTATTCTGAAAGGTCTGGTGGGGGCAGGGAGTCAGGTTATCTTTAAAAAGTCAAACCCGCAGTTACTCATCGGGCGCCAGGCTCTGGCCGTGTGTGGGGAGGGGGCTCTCGCGTCCCAAGAGCTAAGGTTTCTGGTAGATGGTTCCTTGGCTGACAAAGAAGGAAGTCTGGGTGAGAGTCCTTGGAGGAGTCTGGGGAGAGACGAGGGGCTGGGAGGGGTGAGAAAGAGGAGGTAATGGCTGCCTCCCCAAATATCCCTGCCTTGCCCCGTAAGCCCCCACCTGTCTGTCTCTGCCAGGCGATGGTGGCATGTTACCCAGGCAACGGACTGGGGTACGTGAGGCATGTCGACAATCCCCACGGCGACGGGCGCTGTATCACCTGTATCTATTACCTGAATCAGAACTGGGATGTCAAGGTAGGGGGTGGGGGAGTGAGGGTTGGGATGGGAGGGAGGATGAGGTGGCTGCATCCACTCCATTTTGCGCTTCTGGCATTCTCCGGTTCCTCTTACGGGCCCACAGCGGGGCAGTGCAGTGCCGCCTGCTGGCTGGCTCCCTCTTCCTGGGCAATGGCACCTCCTTGTCTCTAGCTGACCTGGTGGTGGCAGCACCCCCCATCCCATTTCCTGTCTCCAGGAGCTTCCTGCCCGCCTCCATGGTGATGCAGACTCTGGCTGTCATCCCTCTGGAAGCCTGAGTGGTGGGAGGGAGGGATGTGTGCGGCTGCCAGAGCGCAGGCTCCAGGGGGACAGGGGGTGCAAGGCAGCAGCTGCAGGCCGGACCTGCCATCTCTTGCCTCATCCTCTGGCCTGCCCTCAGGTGCATGGCGGCCTGCTGCAGATCTTTCCTGAGGGCCGGCCTGTGGTTGCCAACATCGAGCCCCTCTTCGATCGGTTGCTCATTTTCTGGTCTGATCGGCGGAACCCCCACGAGGTGAAACCAGCCTATGCCACCAGGTATGACCGGTATTTGGCGGGACGAGCTTAGGTCTCCTGCTCTATACCAGCAAAGTCTTGCCCGACCCCAGGAGTGGCTAGGAAGTGAAGCGCTGAGCGGGGCCAAGGTGGGACAGAACCAGGCTCAGAAGGGTGAACTGTGGTGTCACTGTGGATATGGTGGCTGGAATTGAAGACAAGTGTCGCTAACTGCCCTTCGGGGCTGCTCTGGTCCCTAGGTACGCCATCACCGTCTGGTATTTTGATGCTAAGGAGCGGGCAGCAGCCAAAGACAAGTATCAGCTAGGTACCTGCTTCCCAAATGGCATCCCCTCTCTCGAGCCCTTCCCATTCCATGTACGTCACAAGGCCTCAAGTCCCCTTACCCATCTCAGTCTCTTCCTAAATTTTACGACTCCTTTTTTCTCCCCTCCGTCCTCTTCCCTAGATAGCCCTCTCTCTTGGCACCCCCAGCATGTGGTCCTCTCCTCCATCTTCCCGCGTTTTTCTTGGCCTCTGGATCCCTTCCCTGATGACTCCTGTCTCCTCTCTTCTCACCCCTAGCATCTGGACAGAAAGGTGTCCAAGTACCTGTGTCACAGCCAACCACTCCCACCTAGTGGCCAGCCCCAGAGCTGCATGGACAGACAGCTTGCCCTGACTTCGGGAGAGCCTTCGGCCCCGTGCCGCCGGCCCAGCAGCCCACCACCCTCGGTGCCTGTGCCCTTTACGCCAGCGCTGCTGCTTCCAGCTTTGCCTCTGTCCTGCCTGGCGTGGAGGGCTCCCTCTGACGCTGAGGACCGAGGAGGAGGAGAGACGTCTGCTGCCCTGGGACGGGGGCTGGGCTTGTGACCTGGGCTGGAGCCAGTATCGGGAGCTGCCATCGCTGGAGCTGGGGCCCTGTGGCTCACCCTGTCTGGCTGTGCTCCTCTCGGACGTGGAGAGTTGGAAGGAGGCATTGCCACCTCCCACCAGGATCCCACCAGGATGCAGGATCGAGGGTTGGGGATGTCACAGCCTCTTACTGGCAAAGGTTTGTTGGGGGGACAGTATCCCCAAGCCCCCCACACCCCCAGCCTGGAATGTGAAGTGACTCCCCAGCCCCTATGGGCGTGGCACCTTGTGGACTAGGCCGCCGCTGCGTGGGCAGGAGAAAAGGTGCAGGGGGGAGCACGGGCGTGAAGAGTCCTGTCAGCCAAGAAAGAAATAAAAGTTTACCTCAGAGCTGCAAACCTGATTCTCCCACTCCCTTTTACTGGTAAGGAGACTTGTCCGTCTGCGGTTCGGGGCCTTTATTGACCAAAGCGGGTAGGGAGGTCTGGGAGCCAGTGAGCAGAGGGCTGCTGAGCCCGACTCAGCGGGCCACCAGCCGGAGCTGGAAGGCTGGGGGGATGTTGCCCAGGCCCGTGCACTGCGGGGTGAGGTTGATGTCGGCGCGGCTCCCCACAGGGAGCAGGCAGAAGCGCTGGAGGATGGTGGTGAAGAAGAGGAAGATCTCCGCTCGCGCCAGGCCTGCGCCCAGGCACATCCGCTTTCCTGAGGACGTAGGGATGCAGGGTGGGAACCACACCCCTCCCAGGCCTGCCCAGCCTTGTCCCCTCCCTTCCTGGCCCAGACCTGGGGCAAAGGGCATGAAGGCATCGTTGCTCTGGAACTTGCCCTTGTGGTCCAGGAAGTTGGTGGGGTTGAAGCATTCTGGGTCTTTGAACTGGGTGGGGTCCCGGTGTGAAGACACGAGCAGAGGAATCACAAAGGTACCCTGGCGGGGGGGGGGGTGCACAGGGGTTGCGCCGTGGACTTGGTTAACCGTCATCCAAGACCCCATTAAAAAAGCCATTGGGAAGGTGGGCCTATTTTCCCTACTCCCAGAGCTGTGTGACTCAGCACTGCACGTGCTCAGGGCTGATGATTTCGGCTGAAGGTGCTCCCAGGCCTGCACAGAATCCCCACGCGTGGGCACCTTGGGCAGAAAGTAGCCGCGCAGGTGGGTGTCCCGGGTGAGGGCGCGGGGCAGCCCCAGCGGCAGCACGCTGATGAAGCGCTGGATCTCGTGCAGCACGGCGTTGGAGTAGGGCAGGCGCTCACGGTCCTCCAGCCTTGGGGTGCGCGTCCGCCCTACCACCGCATCCAGCTCGGCCTGCACTTTGGCTGGTACAGGCAGAGGCTGTGAGCTGCGCATTCCCTGGCCCCTAGCTATCCCCGCACCCAAGCCGCCTCATTCCAGGCTCTCCAGCTCCCGGACCTGCCACCTCAGGGTACTTAAGCAGAATGAGGAGCCCATAGCGCAGAGTGGTGCTTGTGGTCTCGGTGCCACCGAAGAAGAGGTTGTGCGTTGTCATCACCAACGTCTCCTCCTGGAAATGGCTCTCTGGGTCTTCCTGTTCCTGTGGACAGAGACGGGTGTTGCGGCTGCCTGGCACCTCCTGGTGGGTGGCATGGGGGGGTTTAGGGTAGCAGGGACCCACACCTTGTTCATTTGATCCAGGAAGCAATCGATGAAATCGCGGGGCTCCCCAGGCTGCCGCGTCTGCTGGTGCCGCTTGATTTGCTCAGAGATGAAGACCCGAAGCTCCGTGAAGTTTCGAAAGATTCGGTGGTGCGGGCCCGGGAGCCAGTCAAGGAGGGAGGGGAAAATGTTGTACATCTAGGGGTACAAGACCGCAGCAGGACCTTGAACAAGTCCACTAGTTCCTGTGCAGGGAGACTGCAGCAGGACTTAGATGTTCTAAGTTCTAGAACTCTAACAAGATTGATCCAAGGTTGGTAGGTCTGTGTACCCTAGGTTTGGCATAGGAGGGAGGGACTGAGTCTGGCCCTCTCACCTCGCCCCATCTGGAACTCATGATGTGGAAGTTGTCATGGAAGAGGTCCAGGAGCCTCAGGAACTCTGGGTCCTCATAGCCATAGCGGTTCCCGAAGACCACGGAACAAATAACATTAGATACAGCATTATCCAGTAGCCGTTGGGGGTCGAACGGCGCTCCTGGGAGGAGGAACGGGACGGGGTCTTTTCGTGGTGGCTAGGCCTACTGCTTTCCACTACAAATGCCTCCCCGCCCTACTCTTTGCTTTTTAAAGATTTTATTTTTAAGTAATCGCTACACCGAACCTGGGGCTGGAACCTACAACCCCGATGGACAGTCGCTGGCTCTGCCTACTGAGCTAGCCAGGCGCCCTTGCCCTGCCCCTTGATCTTTGGCCACAGCCGCAAAAAGCCCCTCTCCTTTCCCAGGCCGCACCAATGGTGGCTTGAAATTTGCCAAGTAGACAAGCTGCCTCCTCCAGGATGCGCTCCTCTATGGTCCGCGTTCCCAGCCCGAACTCCTTCAGTGCTCCCAGTGCAAAATTGCGCAGCGTCCACCAGCGCGGCCCGTTGGAAAACACGATGCCTAGGGGCGGGGCAGAGAAGGGGCGGGTCGGGGAGTTGGCCACGCCCCATCCCGGCCCTGTCGGGTTTTGGAGCCGGCTTCCTCGCGACCCTTCAATTCTGCTGCTTTCTATTGCTTTTGGCTGCAACCCCAGACTTCTCGGCCCTATCCACGCGTTGGCCACAGCACTGCTGGTCTCCATCCCTGACAGCGCCTGCACGCTTTGGCTTGAGCTCTTGCGCTCTTCTCTTCCTTCTATTGGCTGCACCAGAAACAGGCCCCTCCAATTCAGCCTCTACATTTTAGCTCCGCCCGACCTTCTCGCTCTTCGCCTTCGCTGCCCTTCTCATTCGGCCCCGCCCCATCTCCTGACCCCGCCCCTTATCGCTCAAACTGGGTGGTCCGGCCAGCACTTCCGCCGCCTGGGACTCACCGTTTCCGCGAGTGAAGCGCTGGAAGACAGCCATGGCCCCGCGGCCGGAGAAGGCATCCGCCTGCAGCACTAATGCGTCCCGCAGCGCTGAGTAGCCGCACAGCACCACTGCAGGGCGCGGGCCCAGCCGCACTGTGAACACTGGGCCCCAGCGGCCAGAGAGCTACGCGGAGCGGGTGCTCAGCGGGTCCCGGTCGGGGCTCCTGACCCCTAGAGCCCCCGCCCCCAGCTGCCTTTTCTTTCCGACCCAGAGTCCCTAAGTCATCCCCTCATTACTGACGGAGGAGGTTAGATCCCCACCTCCTTCCTCCTTCCTCCGCAGGAGTCCAGCCCCCCAGCTTCCTCTTCCCTCGGGATCTGCAACACCAGGGCCCGAGTCCTCTGCACCCACAGAAGTGGGCGTCCGGACCGTCGGTGGTCTCCCCACCTTGAACCAGGAGAGCCGACCTCTCGGCACCCCTTCCCTGCCGCCCGCGACCTAACTTCTCACTCTAGGCTCCTCTTCCCTGAGGACCCCAGAGTGGGGGGAGTAGGGGTGGGGTGGGGAGGGAGGGATCCGGTCGACTCTGCCAGGAAGTCAGCCCCACTGGCCCTCTCCTCTCTCAAGCAGATATCCAGGCTCCCAGCTTCCACCCCTAGTCTCCTTCTTTCCTGGAACACAGGGCTCCAGGTCCCTCAACCCTCCTCAGGACTCAGGTTTGAGCCCTCAGCGGTCTTCAATCAGAGCACCAGGACTTCCAGCCCCCCAACCCACTGTCGGGCGCTACCTCCATGAGCGCTCGGTCCAGACGTCCAGACTCCAGCTGCAACAGGTTCCCCAGCAGTGGAAGTGGCGTTGGCCCCGGGGGTAGAGCCCCCCGAGTCTGAGTGCCCTGGGCACCCCAACCCCGCCTGGCTAGGGCCAGCAGCAGGACCAGCAGTAGCAGCAGCAGCACTGTGACTCCCGTGACCATCGTGCCCTCTATCGTCCATGCCTGCCCCCCTTTGCCTTTATTTGATTCCCTTTGGGTCTTGGGTGGAGCCGGGCGGATACCAGGAGTGGGTATGGCCGCTCATTTTGCAGATTCCCCCACCCAAGGTCTCCACCCAGCCCCCCAGCTCTGTCACTGTCGTGCCAGGTGCAGCCGGCCCCATTTGGCAGTTTTGTTGCACTAGCATTTCCATGTCAATACACCTGCTCGACAGGTGCACCCTACTGAGCCCTTGGGTCCTTGGGGTCCATCTTCCTTGGCCCAGAGGTGTGCATTCCTGAATCCCCTGGCCTCCTTGGGGCCCATGACCCCCTGAAAGCCACACCCTATAACTTCGGATTCCAAAATACATTCTTGACTTCCAAATACACTTCTAAAAACACCCCTGGTGATAGACCCGTTAGCCTGGCCCTCCTGTGCCCTGTGCTTGTGATTCCCAGGGACAGGCGCCTGAGTCCTTGTCACTTCCATGCCCTTGCTCTTGAAACGGTGTATGCTGTACCGGTACACTGTTCAGGAAGGCGGCTCACCCTCCCACGGACCCCTGCCTGGCCGGATCCAGCCTTCCGCCAGGTGCCTGGCACAGGACCCAGACCTGGGGAGAGCATGGGGGCGGCACAGCTTTTGGGACTGGCCTTGTTTCTGGGAGTGTCTCTCAGGGCCTCGGTCTCTGTTTATCTTTGTTTCATCTCTCAGCATCTTCCTCTGTGTTTCTTTGTTCATCTCTCTCTTTCCGCTTCTGTTTTACTCTGCCTGCTTTTGTTCTTTTCTGTATCCCTCTCAGTTTCTCTTTCCCTTCATCTCCCACTTCCCCGTCTCCCTGCCCTCTGTCTCTGCCCTCTGTCTCTGCCCTGGGTCTCGGATCTGTCAGGCTTTCTTTGTCTGGGAACCCAGGTGACAGGCAGTGGGTTCAGGGCAGGGCCCCTGCTCCAGGGCACTGAGTCCACAGACACTGGGGGGGTCGGTGGGGGGTGCCCTCCCCGGGTCCCACCCAGCGCATTGTGTCAGACTCTCCGATGAGCCGATGAGCTGCTCTCTCTGGGTCTCTTCAAGAGCTGGCGTTTGTCCTGCTCGCTTCTGTATCCCCAGCCCTAAAACAGTGCTCAGCACACAATGGGCGCTCAGCAAACATTTGTAGAGCGAATGCATGACTCTCTTTATCCTGACTTCTGTTTCTGTCTTTATTTCAGACTCTGTTTTCCTCCGGCTCTCTTTTGCTGAATCCTTGTGACTCTCTCTCTCCTTGTCTGTCTTTGTGTCTCATCTTTTAAGGATCCTGTCTCTCTAGATCCCCTTTCCTTCTACTCTCAGATCTCTATCCCTCTTCATCTCTGTTCCTCTCAATTTCTAGCTCTGCTTTAGAATCTCCTTGTCTTCCTTCTCTCCGGCAGCTGTCTCTCCCTTCCTGTCAGTGCCTCCCCATCTCTCTGTCTCATTCCCAGTCTTGGTTTTCAGGTTGTCTCCCGCCTGTCTCTCTGCATCTCTTCGTCTCTCCTATTTCTATCTCTTTTTTTAGTACTTCCATGTGTTCCTCTTTGCTGTCTCTTTGCTATTTCTTTGCTATGTCTCTTTGCTCTTTGCTATTTCTTCCTTAGGACCTCGGAGTCTCTCCCTCTCTCTCTCCACCTCCTTGTCCCTGCCTGGGCCCTTGGGGCAGACTCTGTGGTTGGCTTGTGCTGGCAACAGTTTAGGGATTAAGGAGCTGACGCCTGGTGTGGAGACCGCCTATAATTCTCAGCAGAGCATGTCCCAACTTCTGAATGGCCTTGGGGAGACCCCGTTTAGGGTAGCATAGGCTCACCAGGGCCACCTCCACCCATGGCTGGGGGCCACCACCGCTCTGCCTGCCTCTGGCCCTGGCTCCATGGAGCTGAAGACGCCCAGTTCATTGAGAAAAGCTTCTGTCAGCAGAACGTCAGGCTGACAAAACCAATCCCAGGTTGCAAGACAAAGGGATACTCTTCATTGCTCTTCCTCTCTGGCCTTCTCTGGCCATTTCTGTTTCCTTCTTTGTCTCTCCTCTTCTCGCTGTCTCCCCATTTCTCCATCCCTGTACCCTCTGCTTTCCTCCGTGTCTCTGACTTGTGACGTGGAAGGGAACAGTGTTGGAGTCTGAGTTCTGTGTGGCCCACTTCCCTGCCCACTTCCGACTGTGTGGTCTTGGCCAAGTCATTTCAGCTCGCCAAGTCTCTAAAAGTGTATAATGTGGGACGCTTGGGTGGCTCAGTCCGTTGACCATCTGCCTTCTGCTCAGGTCATGATCCCAGAGTTCTGGGATAGAGCCTCACAGCGGGCTCCCTGCTCAGTGGGGAGTCTGCTTCTCCTTCTTCTCCCGGCTCGTGTTTTCTCTCGCTGTCTCTCTCTCTCTTTTAAATAAATAGACAACATTTTTTTTAAAAAAAGTATATAATGGGGCGCCTGGGTGGCTCAGTGGGTTAAGCCTCTGCCTTCAGCTCAGGTCACGATATCCAGGTCCTGGGATCGATCCCAGCATCCGGCTCCCTGCTCAGTGGGGAGCCTGCTTCCAGCCCCCCACCCCTGCCTCTCTGCCTACTTGTGATCTCTGTCAAATAAATAAAATATTTTTTTAAAAGTATAATACTTCTTTGTCCTATAGGGAGTTTTAAATGGGGGCATTTAGAGTGAATAGGAAGCACTGTGTGTTAGTGTCATTTTTCAGTCTCTGTGTCTGTCTCCCCGTCTGTCCCGTCCTCCCTGCTTCCATCTCCGTCTCTGTACAGCACCCGCATCTCTAGCAGACTCGTTCTGTGTATCTCTGGGCTTTCTGTCTTTTTCTCTGCCTTGGTTTCTCTGTCTCTCTCTCGTCAAGCTGTCGTCCAGCTCTTACCCCCAGGAAATAATTTCTCCCAGTTTCTAGCCACTGTAAGGGCGAGGGTAGAACTAGTCAGTTCGGTGTCGACAGCCTTTACAGCCCGGCATTCCTTCTCCCCGTCCTAGGGGGCCGCCCTCCTCCCTGTAATTCAGTCCAGCCAGGTTTGAATCTTTTATAAAGATACTTTACTAGAAAAAGGGAAAAACAGCCCCCCAAAGGGTGCACAATAGAAGAGGCAAGCTCTTCCCCTTCCCCTTGCGTTTCTCTGCCTCTGGGGGCGCAGACCAGGTCAAGATGGGGCCCGGAGGATGGGCAGGCGGCAGGCACAGGTGCGGGGAAGCGAGCGTGAGAGCGAGAGGGATGGGCGGCACAGCGGAACGACCAGGGGGACGGAGCCAGCCCCAAAGTCGGCCTCTCCGCTCACGGGCGAAATCCGCAAGGGCGCGGCGTCAGCGCGGGCGCAGGCACAGCTGGAAAGGCCGCGGTAAGTTGCCGAGCCCGGAGCTGAGCGGCGTCAGGTCGATGTCCTCGGGCGCCCCCAGCGGCTGCAGCGAGAAGCTCTGCAGGATGGCGGTGAGGTAGAGGAAGAGCTCCATGCGCGCCAGCGACTCGCCCAGGCACAGTCGGCGACCTGCGGGGGTGGGAGGGTGCGGAGCAGCGTTGAGGTAAGGTAGGGTGAGGGGCTCCAGTCGCAAATTCTCGGATAAAAGCATACGAAGCTAATGATTGGAGACGCCACAGAGCCTGCCTGTCAAAAGGTCTGGGAAAAATGTTTTAAGTAAATCCGAGGCCAAAAAGGATCGGGTGATACAAGGACAAGTTCATGGATTCGAATTCTGACTTTGCTGTTACTAGTTCTGCGATCTTGGGCAAGTCAGTTTCTGGGTATTTAAAATGGGGATGATTAAAATAAAATAGTGAAAATAAAATAAAATAAGAGTAGGGATGATAGTAGTGCTTCATTAGATGGTTGTGAATGGTCAGTGCAGGTAAAAAAAAATGAGAATATAATGCCATGTAGGTCATACTTCCTGTCAAATGTTACTCTAGGCCCTATGCTGATAATAATTTAATGCTAACAATCCCAAGAGGCGGGCAGAGAGGTGAAGTAACGTATTCAAGACCGTTATAGCTAGGAAATGACAGAGCTGGGGTCTGGCTGGAAAACCTAACTCTTAGCCACCACTCGAATAAGTCTTCTTAGGAGTAGAGCTTGGCACGCGGTAGGCAATATGGTAAGTGACTTATTATTATTCTCCCCTCCCCCTTTTTATTTCTGCTACTGGGTTAAACAGGAAAGATTTTTTTTTCAGGATAAAGACCAAAGCCAAGAAAAGGCGAACTGCTCGCCTGCGCCACCCAGTGGACATACTGACGGTGACCACTTCCAAGCTGAATTAATATCCTGCCTCCCGACCTCCCTCCGCAAGGATTTTTAGCCATTATCTGCCTGTAGGAACGGAGATGGAAGGGAGAACAAATGTCTCCGCACACCCAAAGTTGAGGATGCGGTGGGGTGAAGAAACGAGAGGGTTTGAAGAGTGGAATGAGGAATGTAGGTAGGAATATGGGACCCCAAAGACCCTGACTCTTGTCCGCATGGCTCTCACCAGCTGAGAAAGGCATGAAGGCAGGGTTCTTCTTGAAGGACTGATTGGCATCCAGAAAATGCTCGGGGTTGAATTCCTGGGGCGTCAGGAACTGGCTGGGGTCATAGTGGACTGTGTTAAGGAGGGTGATGATATCCGTTCCCTGTGTGGGTGGGGAGGCAGAATCAGTGGTGGTAGAAGATCTGGAAGATTCTTAAGCTGAAATTTCCACTCCACAGGACTGGAGGTCCCAGGGACTTGATAAAGGGGCATGGAGCCTAGGACTCCCAACAGGGATTCAGGAAATGTGTGTCGCTATGTGGAGTTCCAAGTGATGGGTGCTGGAAGCTGTGTTGACAGGGATGGGGGATATCACCCCTTGTCAGAGCAGATTTGGGGTTTCTAGGAATAGGGAAAGTTCTTTCAGAACCGTGTTTAGGCACAGGGCATCCCTAGGATGAAGTCTTAGACCCTGGGGATGCTGGAGAGGGGTCCTAGGAAGGGGAACTGTCACGGGGAAGGGTCTGAGGTTCAGTCCATTATAGTACTGAATGGGTCATGGGAAGGGTTCTGAGGTTCTGGATTTAAGAGCTTCAGATGTGTGCTGCTAGGGCTTCGGATGCCAGTCACTAAGGCCCCGGGTACTGATGGCTAGGGCCTGGGATCCTCCTCGCTAGAGACCCGCATGCCATTGGCAGGTCGGGGATGCCTCTTCCTAGTGTGCCAGACCTCCATTGCCAGGTGCCCAGCACACCTTGGGTATCAGGAAGCCACGAAAGGCTGTGTCCCGAGTGACGCGGTGCGGCAAGTTCATGGGGATGACGTCTGCGAAGCGCTGCACCTCGTGGATCACCGCATCTGTGTAAGGCATGGCCGCGCGGTCCTCCAGCGCCGGCAGCCGCGCGCGACCCACTACGCGGTCGATCTCCTCCTGTACGCGGGCTGGAGGTGGGGCCTGAAGCGTTAGTCGAGGGTACCGGTGGCCTCACCTGGGCTCTGCAGAGGCGTGTGCATGTGTGGGCGGGGTCCAGCCAGCGCTTCCCAGTAGGGACGCCGTTACAGGGATGACTGTGAGGGTTAGCAGGAGCCTCGAAGGGAAGGGTTGGTTTGGGAGACGTAGCTGAGGGCGAAAATTTGGTTGATGTAAGGGGCAACCAAATTTTGGGGTTGTGCGGGGTTGTGCGGGCGGGGCTCAAGGGCTGCCTGGAATTCAGGTCTCGGATGGGACTGCGGGCTGCGTTCGAGGACCATGCCGGATGGAGTTTAGGTCGAGTGGGTGGATAGTGCGAAAGCCCCGGGAGAGATCGGGGGTGGGGCAGTGCTTGGAGTCCAGGGTTCCGGGATCCGCCCAGAGGCGGGGTTTGGAGAGGTGGGGTCCCAGACCGTGCTGTGTGGGCGGGTGGTCAGACTGTGAGGGTCAGAAGGGTGGTTTCTGGCTGGCCGTGTCGCTGAGCCTCGGGGCCAGGCTCTAGCCGACTGTGAGGTCGGGACTCGCTGTGTGGTCAGGGTCGGGGTGGATCGCAAAGCAAGACTACGAGGGCGAGGTCCCGGTTCCGGCCGCCTTGGTGAACCGCTGGAGCCATGGGGATGGCGTCGGCCTCCGTGTGGGTTTGTGGACTTGGCTGGAGGGTAGGGGGTCTCGGGCGTAAACTGGAGGCCTGGGCTATCTGGCATGCTGGGCGGGGCCGTGCCCATGGTTGTGGGTGGGGCTGAGACATAGGCCAGTTGAGGCTCGTGGGGGCACGAGTGCGCAGCTGTTGTGCCCCCCGGCCCTGTGTGCAGGATCCCCGGGCCAGGCTTGGGGCGCGCGCACCTTGCACTTTTGGGTACTTCATGAGCACAAGGAAGGCGTGGCGCAGCGTGGTGCCCACAGTCTCGGTGCCGCCAAAGAGCAGGTTATGTGTGGTCATCAGCAGGGTATCCATGTGGAAGTGGCTGTGCGGGTCCTGCTTCTCCTGCGGGGGTTGAGGGGTGGGGAGATGAGCCCGGGGCAGGGAGATCCCGGCCGGGCACCGAACACAAGGCTCGGAGTCTGTGCGACCCGTTCCCCACAGATGGGCGCGACTCCTGCTGGGTGTGTCCGTTCAGTCCCTCCTCTGTTTAACTTTCTTTCCCCGGGGAGGCTGGGGAGCGTGGAAGGACTGGGTAGAGAAAATCTCTGCCGCAGCGCCCACAATTAACAGATCCTTAAGGACTTCTTAACGAGCTGTTAATTGGCGGTGGGTCCCGAGTGGCTCTGGGCTCCCAGCCGAGCCAGGTGTTCCAACTTCACCTGCCAGTTGTAGGAAGATCATTCTCAAACCCGCTGCACCCGGGATCCTTGTTGGTTTCTGGCGGGGGCGGCAGGTCAGACCAGAGATGAGACTTCCAGCCCAGGCTTACTTGTGCCATCTTGTTGAGGAAGCAATCAATGAAGTCCCGGGGAGAGCTGGGGTCGAGGGAGTCCTGGTGGTCGCGGACGCTGCGGGCGATGAGGTCCTTCATGCACCCGTAGTTCTCGAAAAGGCGTCGGTGCGGCCCGGGTACCCAGTCCAGGAGGCTCGGAAAGATGTTGTACAACTGGGGATGAGGGAGAGCGGGAGGGGTTTGGAGGATCAGGTAGAATGTGTGTCTGGGTGCGTGGGGGGTGGTTTGCCAGTGAGGTCGGGGTGGAGCTGGTAGGCTGGGGTCTTGTGGGTCAGCTGGGTTCTGGAGAGACCGAGGTGGGGCGGGGGCTCTGGGTTGTCTGTGGCAACTGGATGGGGAGATCGACCTTGGCTGGACCCCATGGTGCGACGCGGGGGCGGAGCCAGAGGGAAGGGGCGGGGCCAGACAAAGTCCATCACATTCTTTCTCTCCCCACCCGCGGTTTCCCCTTTCGGAGGACTGGAAGAACCCCCACGCTGTCCCGCCCGATCTAGGCGTCCTGACCTCTCCCCAGGGGCCGCTCATGATTTGGAAGTTGTCATTGATGAGGCGGATAATGGTGAGCAGACGCTCATCGTCGTAGTCAAAGCGGCTGCCGAAGATCACAGAGCAGATGATATTGGACACCGAGCGGCTGAGCACAAACGTGGGGTCGAAGGGCTTGCCTGAGAGTGAGGGGCGGAGTGGGTCAGGGGGTGCATCGTGCAACACCCCAGACCCCGAGAGGCGCGAGAGCGCACAACATCCAACCCAACCATGCCAGGGTGACTCGCAGCACAGAAGAAATGTCCTTGGCCACCTGACCTGCAGTGAGCGTAGCACCAGGCAGGACAGAGCCCACAACATCCTTCTGCACGATGACAACGCCACCCAACAACGGAACAGGCTGTTCTTCATGATACAACACACAGCACACACCACACAGAACAGCATGTATACAATATGCAACCCAGTATGATATCGCATACCTCACCCAGCAATGGCATGCAGCACAACACCTGATACCCAATGATCCGATGACCGAACAGACGGCAGAAAATAACACGTTAGCCACCACCACAACAGCATGGCCCAGGAAACTGAGTCTGGCGTTAGATGGACATAATTTGGGTTTCCACTCAGGTCTTGATCTCAGGGTCGGGAGATCGAGCCCCACGTGGGTCCCCGCACTCAGCAGGGAGTCGACTTGAAGAGTTTCTCCTTCTGCCCCTTCCTGCCCACTCTCACTCTCTCTGACAAATAAATCCTTTTTAAAAATACCACACAGAGACAGGGCAAGAGAGGGGCCGGCACGTAACCTATCCGGTCCCCCTACTTTCAGGAACGCCCACGGGAAGCCGATCCACCTCCAGGGGGCGCCACTCTCACTTCGGGCCAAGTGGGGAGCCTCCAAGGGTTTTGAGTTCGTGTCTACACTCTCAGGCAGTCCTGACCATTAGGTAGGATGGGTGTGAGTTAGGGGTATCAGCTAACGTTCGGGGACCCCAACCTTCAGTTTTCCTTAGCTCTGCCAGCAGGAAGCTGCCTTCCTCCAAGATCCGCTCCTCAATGCTCCTCTTCCCCATCCCGAAGTTCCGCAGAATCTGGACAGAGAATCTCCTCAGGACCTTCCACCGGTCCCCGTTGGAGAAGGCGATGCCTGGGGAGAGGGAAGGGGACAGCTCAACTGATGACTTGTCCCCAAGACTGCTGCCATCCGAGGCCCCTTTCTTGGTGTCTGCTGGAAGAGAGACTGAGAATTTGGATTCTATCCCCTTCCTGGGAAGTTCTACCCAACCCTCCAGGCTGGGTCAGGTGCCACCTCTGAACTTCCACAGGGCCCTGGGCTTCGTCACCTTAGTTCTGATCACTCTGCCTCTGTTCCCCTCTCACAGATCTGATCACTCTGGATTATCACAGCCTGATGGCTGGGCTGTGAAGGTGGGAGTGGAGGGATGGAGGGAGGGGCTGTCTTGGTCATCACTGTGTCCCTAGCATTGCCCAGCACAGAGCTTACCCCATGGGAGGTGCTGATTAATGAAAACTCAGATAAGGAAGAAAAGCAAGAGAAATAAACACTGAGACATTGGGACCTCATGCAGGAACAAGACCCTGTTCTCTTCTTTCCCTGTTCTCAGTGTCTTTGCATAGGCTGGTCCTTCTTCCAGAACACTCTCCACCTTCTGTCTGCTCCTGACTGGTGACCTTCATCTTTTAGGTCTCAACTTAGAGCTCTTCCTCCAGGAGAGCCTTTGCTGGCTCTCCCTCCCTGCCTGCCTCAGGTGTTTCCTCTGGGCTCCCACAGTTTCCCTAGCATTCCCCACCCCACCCCCAGCCCTGACCACTGTAGGTGGTCATAGCCTGTTGATGGGACTACAGTAGGCTAAGGTCTCTGGTGTGTTTCTCTCTGATTTCCCTGGAGCAAGCAGAGAACTAGATGCTAAAGAAGAAAAAAAATCTCAGTGATTGCCTTTTATTGCCTGCATTATCTCATTGACTTGTAAAAACTTTCTCATGCTAGCCAACTCAGGGTCAGAGAGAGGAAGCCACTTGTCCAAGCCACCTGTACCTGGACAGGTGAGGTCATAAGATCAAGCCCAGGAAGGGGACATGAAGGTGGAAAGTATATTTAATACACAATAGGTGGGTTTTTGCTTTTAGCTCTTTACTTCCAAATTCTGGAGCAGCTGGGACCCATCTAGTCAAGGGGACAAGGGAGAACCCTAGGGCTTTTTTAGGGGGAGAAGAGTAGTCCAAGGAGCAAGTCTTCAGGACCTCCTTTTCAACAAGAGCAACTTTCTGCCAACTTACTCTTTCTTTCTCTCCTTTGTCATTTACTGGGACCTGTCATAGATAGAAGTGATAGAAGAGGTTTGGAGTTGATGTGAGTTGCTGGATGGGTGGATCTGGGTTTGGATTGGGATGGGGATGATGATGGGGGATGAGGGGGGGTTATGGGACTCATGATAAATTGGGTTTGAGGTCGCTGATGGGAATGGAATTGTGTAGAATGGGAAGGACTTGTAGATTGGGGTTGAGCTTGGGCTTGGGTAGATATGTGTCAAGGTTGGTTTTGTTGATGGTAGTCTGATTAGGGTTGAAAATGGAACCAGGGACTGAAAACCTTAACAGGTGATTGAGATAGAAGATAGTGGGAGGGAGGGGAATGATGGTGGAGTTCAGTTTGACCAAAGGGTTAGGATGGGGTTGATAACAGATTTTAATGTGGGAACCAGGAGGGGGTTCATAATGGGAATGGAGGGAGGGAGGGAGGGAGGGAGAGGAATCAGTGTTGCAGATAAAGATGAAGTTGAGGTTGGAATCGGAAACATGGAGGTAGGGTTGACGAGGACTAGGTTGAGGTGGGTAACGTGGGCTGGGCCAGATAATTTGGCCACTTGACTGAGATGGAAATTTGATGATGTGGTTAGGCTAGAGGTGGGGATTGGGTTGAGAATGGGGTTGGAATTGGATGGAAGAGGGAATTGGTGTGGAAGTGCATTTCAAGATGGTGGTGGGATGTGGGGATGGGGAAGGTGGACCAGACTCTACCTAGATTAACACTGTCTGGCTCCACCCTAGATAGTACCATTGGTGAGATCAGCAGCCCTGAGTGTCACTAAAACTGGGAGGACAGTCTCCTACCCTTATCCCCTCCCTCAGTGTGGAATGTGTTGGGGTGGAGAAGATGGCAGACAGGCTTACCATTGCCCTTAGTGAAGTTGAAAAAGACAGGGTAGTCGCCACGACCACTAAAATCCTCCCCTTGGTCCACAAGGGCCTCCTTCACAGCTTGGTACCCGCTGAGGACCACCACGCGCCTGGGCCCCAGGTGCACCGTGTACACACAGCCATACTCCTTGCTCAGCTGGGGGTAGGAAGACAGACGTCACAGGGGCGTCTGGGGCCCTGAGACCCCCCTCCCCCAGTTCCTCCCCCCTCCTCCAAGCCTAGGTCCCTGCACCTTGGTGAGAGAGGTCAGCATGTCTTGGGAGCGAAGCTGCAGCAGGTTTCCCAGGAATGGGAGGGGCCTGGGGCCTGGGGGCAACCGGCCCTTGCCCCTTGAACTGAGGATCAGGAACAGACTGGTGAGAGCCAGGAGCACGAGCAAGATGGCTACGCTCAGACTGTCCATGGTGAAAGCAGCCGCAGGTATCTGGGGGGCAGAGTGGGAAAGGGCAGGACTGGGAAGGGAGCGGGATCCCTTCACTCCGCATCTCCTGGGACTTCCCCAGACCTTAGAAGTGAGGGCAGGTGAAGAGAAGAGAGGAGACAGGGCCAGGGAAAGGCCAGGGAATGAGGGAAGAGAAATGAGGAGGAGGGGAGGGGGAGAGAGGACACACACACGGAGACAGGCAGACAGCAGAGGCAGAGACAGTCAAAATACAGAGAGATCGACAGTAAGAGAGACAGCGACAGAACAGAGACAGAGAGAGAGACTCGTGGAGATAATGAGGGATACGGAAAAACCAAGCGAGCTATCTAAGTATCTATAAATGTCCGCCTATCACCTATCTATCTGTCTGTCTGTCAGTCATCAGCTATCCTAGACCAAATCTCACACAGGGACAGTGATAAGAGATAGAGACACACAGGGCCAGAGACAGACAAATGAAGACGGAGAACTAGAGAAAGGCAGAAGAGAGAGTTGGAGAGACGGAGAGACACGTGCTTCCCGAGAGACACACAGACAGACACTGAAAGAGAAAGGGCAGGAAAGAAAGAGCTAAACAGAGACTGAGGGAAAGAGGGAGTGACAGACACAAAGGAGGGATGCGCAGAGACAGGCATACAGACACACACATGGAACATTACGCAGAGACACGCAGAGACATAGTCCAAGACAGACTGAGACAGAGAAGGGAGCAGAAGCAGAAGCAGAGGGATATCAATCAGGGGTTCTGAGCCCAGGGGCTCAGTGCAGAGAGAGGTGCCCCCTGCTGGGTAAACGCTGGTACTAGCCGGTGCCCAGCCCCGCTCGGGACTGTAAAACCTGGTCGAATGAACGAACACAGAGCCAGAGAAAGCCCCAGAAAGACAAGCCCAGGGACCTCGAGGACCGTCGGAGGGGATGACAAGGGAGATCCCAGGCAGTTTGCCAACTGAAGGGAGATGAAGCCGGTGAGCCCTGTCTTGAGAGCCATCCTCCTCTGTGACCTGCACCTGGCCCTTTACCTGCTGAGCTTCCGGGCAGCAGAAGTGTGATCTGCTCCAGGTCAGTGCCCTGCAGCTCTGCGGATGCCTGGGGGGTGGGGGCTGCCTTTAAATCATCTCTGCCCACACCCCCTGCCCCCCGCCCTGTGTTTTCTCGATGACTTTTAATCCCTTCCATTTGCTCGCTTTACCTTGCGGGTGGTGGCTCGGGGCTCGCAGCCAGCTGGAGCGATGCCTCCAGCGGTTAACACCCCTTGGGAGCCCCCCCCAGTGGCCTCTTTGAGGCTGACTCCAGCTCTCCTTACCGTGGTCAATAGTGGCCATTTGCCCTGGAGTAGGACAAAATTTTTTACATTCTTTTCTTTAAAGATTGTATTTATTTATTCGGGGTGGTGGTGGTGCAGGAGCGGGGAGAAAGGGAGAGAGAGAGGGAGTATCTGAGCAGGTTCCACCCCTACCTTGATGCTGGCCTCCATCTCATGACCCTGAGATCATGACCTGAGCCAAAATCAAGAGTTAGAGGCTTACCTGACTGAGCCATCCAGGCAACCCAAATTTTTTTTTTTTTTAAAGATTTTATTTATTTATTTGATAGAGATCACAAGCAGGCAGAGAGGCAGGCAGAGAGAGAGAGGAGAAAGCAGGCTCTCCATGGAGCAGAGAGCCCGATGTGGGGCTCGATCCCAGGACCCTGGGATCATGACCTGAGCCGAAGGCAGAGGCTTTAACCCACTGAGCCACCCAGGCGCCCCCAGGCAACCCAAATTTTTTCCTTTTTTTTTATTTTTCTGCCATTTGGGTCTGGTTTTAGGTCTGATCTGGGGTTTCGGGGCTCAGCAAAATGAGTCAGGGATTGGGGGAGGGTCTTATTGGTGTTTGGGGCACTCGCTCTATTTCTCCGTTCAAGTTCATTTCTGCCCCTGACGGGTCATGTGACCCCAGGCAAGGTCCTTTCTGTTCTGGGTGGAGTTCTCCCATTCTCTGTCTCTTGTGGTTTGTCTCTGAAATTCTGTGTGTCTCACTTTGCTTCTGCCTCTGGATCTTTTGGTCTCTCTTTATGTCTCTGTCTCTCTTGTTCTCTCACCCTCAGCCTTTCCGGGTCTCTAACTTCTGTTCTGTCTCTAATTCTCGCTGTGGTTTTTCTCTTTCTTTCTGGTTCCCTCTCCCTGTAAGTCTTTCTCAGACACCGTCTCTTCCTGGCTCTCTGGGACTCTCTCTCTTTCTATGTCGCACGCCTCCATGAGTCACACTACAGTGGGCAGGACTGAAGGGGGCTGAGGTTGAGGGAAGATTTGGGGGAAGTGGAGAACGGACCTCAGATTAGGTTTTTTTTTTTTTTAAGATTTTATTTTATTTTAAGGAGAGAGAGCAGAGAGGATGTGAGTGGGGCAGGGAGGGGCAGAGGGAAAGGGAGAAAAAGAATCCCAAGCCGGCTCCACACTCAGTGTGGAGCCTGATGTGGGGCTCGATCTCACGACCCTGAGATCATGATCAAGAGTCTGACGCTTTCGTGACTGAGCCGCCCAGATGCTCCCAAAGATTTTATTTTTAAGTAATCTCTATGCTCCATGTGGGACTCGAACTCATAACCCCGAAGTCAAGAGTCTCATGCTTTCCTGATCAAACCAGCCAGCACCCCTGGACCTCAGATCTGAATGACTCCCCTGCTGCCTTCTGCCTACACAGGCTTCCCCCTGCTCTGCTCAGCCCCCCCAGCTGTGCCCGCTCCGGGTTCCTGCCCCAGACACTGGCCAGGTCAAAAGGATGGGTTGCAAAAGTCTGGATATAGGCTAGGACTTCAGTCCTAGGAGTTAGGGTAGGGGAGAGAGCCCCTGAGGTCAAGGGTCTGGGAGGCCAGGTGGAAGCGTGGGTGCCCCCACGGGTCCGTGGGTATACACCGTGTCCATCTTTCCCATGGAGGTGAGGGAGGAAGTGCTTGAAGGTCCAGGGGAACTTGACACTCCAGGTCCCAGGCACGTGGTAGGGTGGAGGTGGGGCCCAAGCTCTTGTTTAAGTCCCAGAGAGACTGGTTAGGGCGGGACCTGGAAGAGGGGTGAAGGCTTGATTATGGGATTAGATAGCTCCAGTTTCCCTTGGCGTCTACTCCTACTTCTGGGGGAGGGGCTGGACTGAACCCATCTGAAGCCTGTAAGTTACTTTTTCCTGACCCTAGAACTGGGTTGAGAGGGTCCTGATGGGACTGCCTCACTGGGGAACCTGGCATTCATGACAAGCGTTTTGGTTTTTCTGTTGTTGTTGTTGTTGTTTTTTTTTAAGATTTTATTTATTTATTTGACAGACAGAGATCACAAGTAGGCAGAGAGGCAGGCAGAGACAGATGGGGGGGAAGCAGGCCCCCCGCTGAGCAGGGAGCCCAATGCGGGGCTCGATCCCAGGACCCTGAGATCATGGACCTGAGCCGAAGGCAGAGGCTTAACCTACTGAGCCACCCAGGCACCCCATGAGAAGCAGTTTTAAGGGGTTTTGAGTTCTTCTTGTAGTCTGACTTGCTCTCCTGCTAGAGAGAAAATATGGGGTAGAGAGGGCTGTGTTGTAGGGTTTCTCAACCTTGGTACTATTGACGTTTGGGCTGGATAATTCTTTGTGTGTGTGTGGGGGGCTACCCTGTGCATGGTAGGATGTTTAGTCATATGTCTGGTCTCTACCCCTCTCTCTGATGCCTAAACGGAAATTAGGGGTTGACCTAGATGCAAGCTAGATGGTTCTAAGAGGTTCCAGGAGTGGCCCCGCTTTTTGCCTATAAGTCATTCTACCATGAAGGGGGCTCAGGGCAAGGTTACAAAGGAGTGGTCCATAATTACGACACCAAAGAGCTGTGGTTTAAGGGTAATTAATGAGGGAGATGATGTTAAAGAGTTTCAGAAGCCCCTTTTATTATCTGACTAAAAGCTCTCCTGCGGTGGAAAGATACCAAGGAAGATTAAAAACGGCAGGTTAGCTGAAGAGTCTTTTAAAAAATCACAGATTTTGAAATACGTTCTGATAGTTCAGAGAAGTTGCTTACCCTTCACCTAGGTTTCTCGCATGAAAACATCTTGCAAAATCATGGGACGATGAGCCAAACTAAGAAATCAGCATTGGTACAACACTACGGACTAGAAACTTTATTTAGGTTTATCCGTTCTTCTATGAATGTCCTTTTTCTACTACAAGATGCCATCTAGAATCTCAGTTGTGTTTAGTACTTGTATTTTCTGAGGCTCCTCTAAATTATGATTATCTATAAATTCCCCACTGTGTATTCTTAGCATGGATATTTTTTAAAAAGATTTTATTTATTTATTTACAGACAGAGATCACAAGTAGGCAGAGAGGCAGGCAGAGAGAGAGGGGGAAGCAGGCTCCCTGCTGAACAGAGATTCCCAATGCGGGGCTCGATCCCAGGACCCTGAGATCATGACCTGAGCCAAAGGCAGAGGCTTAACCCACTGAGCCACCCAGGTAACCCTAGAATGGATTTTTAAAAAATCTATTTATTTAAGTAATCGCTATACCCCATGTGGGGCTCTTGTACTCATGACCCAGAGATCAAGAGTCACAGGCTACAACTCCCCTCCCCCGACTGAGCCAGACAGGAAAGTTTTAGAATGCAGATTAAAAAAAATTTTTGTTCTGGGGTGCATGGGTGGCTCCTTCCGTTAATCGTCCAACTCTTGATCTCAGCCCAGGTCTTGATCTCAAGGTCATGGGTTCAAGCCCCTGTTGAAATTTTTGTTTTGCATGGTTTTAGAAGAGAACTTTGAGTCAACCAAGTGTTTATCTTATAACCAAATCCTCCCAACTTCCTTTGAAAATCCAGAACTGTGTCCTTTGGGGGCCCTCCATCCCCACTCCGTAACACACAGCATTCAGTATGGATGACATATTGGATGGCATTCATGTGAATTCCTCAACTTTTCATGAACCCTGAAACTTTAAAAATGCGCCAGTCAATTAATTTGCTGAACGTGCCACCCGTTCTTTCAGGAAGAGCTGGGGGAGATGTTGGGCAGCCCCAAATCTACAAAGTCATGAACTGGAGGGAAAGGAGACTGAAGGGCAGACAGAGGAGGGGTAAAAAACAGGACTAAAAGTTTTAGTAGGAAAAGTTTTTGCAACTGCTTGGCACGGGCACTGATCAGCAGCCTTTGATAGTAGGTACAAGTGTGCCAGAACCTAGTGGGTGATTGTCAAGTGTTAGAGCTGCTGATTTGTTTAAAAAAGATTTTATTTATTTATTTGACAAACAAGTAGGCAGAGAGGCAGGCAAAGAGAGAGAGAGAGAGAAAGGAGGAAGCAGGCTCCCTGCTGAGCAGAGAGCCCGATGCAGGACTCGATCCCAGGACCCCGGGATCATTACCTGAGCTGAAGCCAGAGGCTTAAACCCACTGAGCCACCCAGGTGCCCCAGAGCTGCTGGTTTTTTAAAACAGGTTTTATTTGTTTATTTATTTGTTTATTTATTTATTTTACACAGAGAGAGAGAGAGCACAAGCAGGGGGAACGGCAGAGGGAGAGGGAGAAGCAGATTCCCTGCTGAGCAGGGAGCCCAATGTGGGACTTGATCCCAGGATGCTGGGATCATGACCGGAGTTGAAGGCAGACACTTAACAGACTGAGCCACCCAGGCATCCCTAGAGCTGCTGACTGATTAAACGAATGAAATGAGTTTCCTGTCACATGCTTTCTAAGTACCTTTAGCTTGGAGGTTAAGGAATAAAGAGAGTTTGGGGAGAGATGTCCTGGCACAGGCTGAAATTCATCATCCTGTGGTGGAAAGGAACTCCTTACAGGCCCCAAGCTCCTCTGGACGGTCGATGAGACTTTTTTTCAGAACCTTTCACCTGGACTGCACCATTCAGTGTTGGAAACCCGGTGGGCTGCTCTGTACAGAAGCCATACTGGATGCCATTTTGGGGGGAGTGAGGTTGGGGACAGCAAAGGACACAGCTCTGGATTTTCACAGGAATCAGAAGGTGGGAGGATGTGGTTATGAGATAAGACTTGTCTAATATCAGGTGAAACAAGATTTTTTAAAAACTTACATTCTAAGAATATACAATGGTGAGAAGACAGTCTCTTCCATAAATGGTGTTGGGAATACTGGACAGCTACATGCAAAAGAATGAAACTGGGCCACTTTCTAAAACCATACACAAAAATAAACTCAAAATGGATTAGGACCCCAACTTAAGATTCCTCATAAAACTCCTAGAAGGAAACATAGGTAGTAATCTCTTTGATATCTGCTTTAGCAATATTTTTCTAGGTATATCTCCTAAGACAAAGGCAACAAAAGCCAAAATAAACTACTGAGATTATACCAAAATAAAAAGCTTTTGCACAGTGAAGAAAACCAACAAAACAACAAAGAAAATCAACAAAGCAAAAAGGCAACCTACTGTATAGGAAAAGATTTTTGCAAATTATATATCTGATAAGGGGTTAATATCCAAAGTATATAAAGTGCTTATACAACTGAACACCAAAAAAAGCCAACAATCTGATAAAAAAATGGACAGAGGACCAGAACAGACATATCTCCAAAGAAGACATCCAGGTGGCCAACAGACCCATGAAAAGATGCTCAACATCACTCATCATCAGGGAAATGCAAATCAGAACCATAACAAGGGGGGCCTGACTGGCTCGGTTGGAAGAACATGTGACTCTTCCTCTCAGGGTCACGAGTTCGAGCCCCATGTTGGGTGTAGAGATTACTTAAATAAATAAAACACAAAACAAAACAAAAGCAAAACAGACCCATAAACGCAGGGAAGGGATTGTTCCCAGAGCAGGGAGGGGGATGGGTTAACGGGTGAAGGGGAGTTGGAGGTACAGCCTTCCAGGTATAAGTCATGGGGATGAAAGGTACAGCAAGGGGCAGTAGAGTCACGATAGCATAAAAACATGCTGTGTTCACCACTCTGTGGTACCCCTGAACTAATGTCACATTGTGTGCCAACTATATTTCCATTAAAAACAATAATCTGCATGCTGGGTTTAGCTCCACGGACTACCATCTCCCTTCTTCAAACTCATCTGCATGGCTCACTCCTTCGTTCAGATGGATCATCAAATTCTCCTCCTCACAGAAGCCTTTCGGATCACTTTATGGGAAACAGGCACCTCCATCCCTCTGCGGCCATGAATTGCTGTATCTTCTTGAGGCGTCCACTGCTCCCTGATGTCAGGATATATGTGTGTTTATCTGTATACAGCCTCTGCCCTCTTGGGAAGTAACAAGAGGACAGGACCTGAGCTGTCAGCTTGCTGCTGTATCCATGGGGCTTGGCTCATAGTAGGTGCTCAAGGAATGTTTAGTGAACCGACAGACGTTATAGAGGCATGGACTCTGGAATCAGACAGACCTGGGCATGAATCCCGGCTCAGCCTTGTCCCTTCCGTGTGTCCTGGATCCGTGAGCCACAGTGACGTCCTCTAACAAGTGAGGGTATGGGTCTCTCTGCACCATCAGGGTGTTGAGAGAGCTCTGTGAACTCAAGCTTGTCACATACTTGGCAGAGCCCCTGACGGTATAAAAACCTGGTATCTGAGAACTAACTGTTCTTAATGTCCTTCCTGGACCTCCCAAAGCCCAGGTAAAAGTGCACAGATATCTTCTTCCCAGGTGGGGCACTGATGAAAGGAAGTGGGGGGAGAATCCCAAACAAGAGGTTGGGGTGGTTCGCAGCCGTGTCAGCTTACAGCTGGGTTGTGCCCCGGTCCTGACCCTCCCCTGTGTTTGTGGCAGGGGAGGGCAGGGGCAGTGATGGAGCAAAATGAAACCTCCTGTTCTACCAAGTGTCAATCCAGCTCTGAGAGCCCACTGCCATCCCAGGAGAGGTTAAGGAGGGGTTTGCATCTTTGCATTCTAGAACCTGAGAATCCCAAGCCCTCTCTATTAACATGAGTATCTGGATTCCTGCAGAAAAAGAGGAAATTGCTCCTACTTCCCCCAAATCTTTCACTTGACTATTTCCTATCCGTCTGCATGGTGGAATGCTCGCCGGTACCCTGTCCCCCTCCTCTGTTCCTGGGCACAAGGAGCTCCCTGCAGAAAAGAACAGTCACATCAGTCCTAGACCTGGAGAGTTGACCTGGGGTTCGAAACAGAGATGGGGGAGCTGAGGAAGTAAAGACAGATTTAAGGAACTGCGGATTTGAGTGGAGCAGAAGGGGGTGAACCCTCTGTCCTCCCAAAAATGCATCAATGCAGACGAGAACACAGCATTAACCAGTTCCCCTAGAAAGAGCAATTAGGGGAGAATAAGCCAAAGAGAAGCATGTGCAAGAAGGTTACAGGCAGAATCAAACAACCACAGATATTGCATGTCAGTGGGATAGCTAACACGGGGGAAAGCACTTCAAGGACTTCGAGGCGGGGCTGGCTTTATAAGGAGAAAACACCGAGAAGCTGTGAGCCCCAGTACTCCGGGAAAGAGCGGGAAAGAGCTGGCTGGGAACACGGGGCAAGAGTCAGAGAGGCACAGCTGGAAGGCGCCGGGAGGGGAGTTCTCACATGGCACGGGGTGTGGGGGGCAGGCGAAGACATACTCTCAGGGGCGGAAGATCTCAGAAGAGAGAGTGACAGAGAGACAGAGCGCGTCGGGAGGACTGTCCTATTGTCTGCTGGGCTGTTAGTGGCTGCCAGCCAGCTGAGAGGGGGCACCTGCTCTCAGCTCCCAGTCCCCTCCCAGCCCAAATCTCTTGCTGGTGACCTGGGGGTGTCCGTATTAAAGGGCATTGAGTGCCAGGCTGAGGAGCTCGGACTTTGTTTCCTAGGTCCTGGAACACGGTTGCTGAGTGATGAGACCCACTGCACACAGTGGTTCACTCGGTTTACTAAAGAGGAGGACCTCCTGGGTAAGGGCTGAGGCAGAGACCCTCAGACTGTCTGTGATCAGAGGAGGAAGGAGATGAGCTTACCAGGTAAGAACTGAGTGGTACCACTGGGATAGTCACTCCGCCTGAACTGGTCTCCGTGATAGATTACAGTGTCACTTTCCACCTATATTACTGTACATCCTGCCTCTAATCTGTCCTCGCCTTCTCTATGGAGCCAGAGCGAGCTTTCTCAGTATCACCAGGTCTTTAGTTCATTCATTAACTGAATCAACAAATATTAATTGAACACCAGCTAAGCTTAGGCACTGGAGATAGAGCAAAGAATAAAGCAGACGAACACGCCCTAGTCTCACGGAGTTAGCATTTTGGCTGGGTTACCTCCTGCGCACCGCTGTATTTCTCTAGGGTTGATGGCTAGAGCTGGGGTTGTTGGCTTGGACTTGGCACTGCGAAATCAAACTAGCTTATACTCTCACCGACAGTATATAAAGAAAGATCCCTGTGTTGTCATTCAATCCTCGATCCCGTGAGTTATAACGTTTTGCTAATCCAATGAGTGTGAAATTCTATCTTGCTTTCATTTACTTTTCTCCAACTGGCTGGATGCTGAGTTGAGCGTGTGCGTTGGCCATTCAGTTTCCTGCGCTGAGGATGGTCTCTGAATCTTTTTTTTTTAAATTGTTTTTTAAGAGTTTGTTTAGTCTGATCCCTAATTCTTGGTTGGAAGGCCCCAGCCCCTTTGGAGGTCTCAGCCCCTGGCTGGGTCAGGCCCTCCTGGGATGATCTTACTTTATGATTAACCTCAAGATCAATGGATTTGGTACTCTAATTACATCTGGAAAATCCCTTTTGTCATATAATGTAACATAGTCATGGGAGTGACATTCTATCCTATTCACACGTCCCACCCACACTCAAGGGAAGGAGATTATATGAAGGTGTTGGTCCTTGCGGGATCATTTTTAGAATTCTGCTTACCACACTTATTCCAAGAAGTTAAACCATTTTTTTCTTCTTAAAGGAGTAGTGTTTGATTTCACAGATTCTCTCTACTGTTCTTGTTGTTGTTTTAATGCTTCATTCATTGCTGTTATTATGTTTATTATTTCTTTCCCTTTCCCTTTTAGAACACATTGCTCTGGGGGCGTGAGTTTAGCCTCTGCCTTTGGCTCAGGTCCTGATCTCAGGGTCCTGGGATCGAGCCCCACATCGGGCTCTCTACTCAGCGGGGAGCCGGCTTCCTCCTCTCTCTCTGTCTGCCTTTCTGCCTACTTGTGAACTCTGTCTGCAAAGTCATGAACTGGAGAGAAAGGAGACTGAAGGGCAGATAGAGCAGGGGTAGAAAACAGGACTAAATGTTTCAGTAGGAAAAGGTTTTGCAACTGCTTGGCATGGGCACTGATCAGCAGCCTTTGATAGTAGGTACAAGGGTGCCAGAACCTAGTGGGTGACTGTCAGTATTAGAGCTGCTGGTTTTTAAAAAATATATATATTTTATTTATTTATTTGACAGACAAGTAGTCAGAGGGGCGGGGAGCAGGCTCCCTTCTGAGCAGAGAGCCCGATGCGGGGCTTGATCCCAGGACCCTGGGATCATGACCTGAGCCGAAGGCAGAGGCTTTAACCCACTGAGCCACCCAGGCACCCCCGATCTTCTTTTTATTGTTGATGATTTCTTTCTCTCTCTCATTCTCCTTCTTTCTGCATTGCGAATGACTATATTGTCTGTGATATTATTTCCTCAACATTTATCAACATTTATGTCTTGGCTTGGTTTGTGGCTAATATTTATAAAACCTCACGTGGGATTGAAAGGAATGAGGATTCACAAATGAAGAGTTTAGGGATCCTCAGTTGTTAATTCGATCAACCTAATCATCTTTTTCAAATATTCTACATCTTTATTAATTTTGTATCCGTTTGACTTACCAAACTTACTGCTGGGGTAAGTTAAAATCTTGTAATTTAGAGCTGTATTGTCACGTGTCAGGCTTTGTATATTTTCTTGGTGTCTTGTTCCCTTTATCACAATGTTCCTGTTGTTCCTAATAATTTTGTTAAAATAAAAAACAAACGGGGACGCCTGGGTGGCTCAGTGGGTTAAAGCCTCTGCCTTCGGCTCAGGTCATGATCCCAGGGTCCTGGGATCGAGCCCCACATCAGGCTTTCTGCTCAGCAGGGAGCCTGCTTACCCCTCTCTCTCTGTCTGCCTCTCTGCCTACCTGTGATCTCTGTCTGTCAAATTAAATAAAATCTTTAAACAAACAAACAAACAAACAAACAAAAAACGGAGACCAGCCTTGAAAACACCCTGACCAGACAAAACCAATGCAGTTATTTTTTTTTAAGATTTTATTTATTTATTTGACAGTGAGAGACACAGTGAGAGACGGAACACAAGCAGGGGGAGTGGGAGAGGGAGAAGCAGGCTTCCCGCTGAGCAGGGAGCCCGATGCGGGGCCCGATCCCAGGACCCCGGGACCACGACCTGAGCTGAAGGCAGACACTCAATGACTGAGCCACCCAGGCACCCCAAAACCAATGCAGTTATTAAAAACTAAGCATCATGTAGCTGATTTTGGAAGATTAACTTGACCTGGGTCATTTCTTGCTTACGCTTCCGGAAATGATGTGCAAAACTTGACCTGTTTCCTGAGGTTGATATAAGGTAAGAAAATCTTTATGGGCATCTGGGTGGTTCAGTCAGTTGAGCATCTGACTTCGGCTCAGTGTCCTGGGATCGAGCCCCTACATCGGGCTCCCTGCTCGGGGAGTTGGGGGCCGGGGCTGCGGTTTCTGCTTTTCTCTCTCCCTCTGTCCCTCCCCCCACTTGTGCCCTTTCTCTCTCAAGTAAATAAATAAAATATTTTTTAAAAAAGATTTTATTTGTTTATTTGACAGACAGAGATCACAAGTAGGCAGAGAGGCAGGCAGGGCGGGGGGAGGCAGGCTCCCTGCTGAGCAGAGAGCCCGATGTGGGGCTCGATCCCAGGACCCTGAGATCACGACCTGAGCCGAAGGCAGAGGCTTTAACCCACTGAGCCACCCAGGTGCCCCTAGGTTCAAAATTTATTTATTTATTTATTTATTTATTTGACAGACAGAGATCACAAGTAGTCAGAGAGGCAGGCAGAGAGAGAGGGGGAAGGAGGCTCCCCACTGAGTAGGGAGCCTGATGCAGGGCTGGATCCTAGGACCCTGGGATCATGACCTGAGCTGAAGGAAGAGGCTTTAACCACTGAGCCACACAGGCTCCCGTTATTTTTTTATTTTTTAAAAGATACTAGCTTTTATTTATTTTAAAATTTTTATTTATTTATTTATTTATTTATTTATTTATTTATTTGTAATGTAAGCAGGGGGAGGGGCAGAGGGAGAGACTCTCAAGTTTACTCCCTGCTGAGCAGGGAGCCTGACCTGGGGTTCAACCTCAGGATCTGAGATCACAACCTGATCTCAAATCAAGTGTCGGATGCTTAACCAGCCTAGCCTCCCAGGCACCCCTTTTATTCTTTCTATAAAGGGGTTTGTTCAGAATGTACCTTATACCTGATTCCTTTGGCTCAGTATTATCCCAGGACAGTGTGGTGAATGAGAGTGTGGAGTCTAGAGCCAGGCTGCCTTGGGGGAGTTATTGAATTTCTCTGTGCCTCTGTTTACTCATCTGTACAATGAAGATAACAGCAGCAGCTAACTTGGGGTTGTTGTAAGGATTCAATCACCTGAAAATTTAAAAACAGAACAGTGCTTGACATGTAGGGAACACTGAGCACATGCTTAAGGATTACTGGAGCCATTGATGGTTTCCAAGTTCTTGGCCATCTGGTTACACTTTGGTTTTTATGGAAGACTTTCAAAGGAGGGAACGATGGCCATCATCATACCAAGATTACACAGGGACTTACGGCAAAGCCTGGGAAAGATCCCTACAACTTCTGCCTTCCCTGACTCTTTCCTCCCCTAAACCCCAGAGATGCCTGGGATTTCAGTGGAGAGCTAAGCTGGGTTTAGCTGCTATGTGGGGAGTGGCCCTTCCAAAGTGTGCAGCAGGAATGAGCTGGGTTCAGACAAGAAAGGTCTGGAAAGTTGGTGGATGGAGGTCATTGCTCTGGTACTATTTGTAGTCACACCCATGTTCTCTGTTAGCTTTGGGATTTGGGGGATTAAACTTCATTCCTTCTTCTCTGTTGTCTCTCCCTATGTGTGACAGTCAGCCAGCCTCAAACCCTTCTCCTGCAAGAGCTCTGCATTAGCACACCAAGCTGGTTCCAACCATCCCCTTCCTCACAAGCGGTGAGTAGGAAGGATTTCTGATGACTGGTGGAAAGAAACCTCATTTTCTTAGAAGAGACTTGCTACCAAGGAGAAGCTATAGATGTCCTCTGTAAAGATGAATGAAGAAGAATCTTGGAATCTAGAATTTTGGGTGTCCCTGATGCTAAGATTTGGGGAGTCAGATTCTCAGATGCTTATTCTAGTACTAAAATTTGTTTCTAAGTATCAAAGGAAGTCTCATCTTGAAGAATTACATAATGATGACAGTTCGTGAATGGAAGTGCACTGATGTCTGCCACCTATTTTTTTTTAATTTTAATAAACATATAATGTATTTTTATCCCCAGGGGTACAGGTCTGTGAATCGCCAGGTTTACACATTTCACAGCACTCATCATAGCACATACCCTCCCCAATGTCCACATCCCCACCACCCTCTCCCGTCCCCCCTCCCCCCAGCAACCCTCAGTCTGTTTTTTGAGATTGAGTCTTTTATGGTTTGTCTCCCTCCCAATCCCATCTTTTCATTTTTTCTTTTCCTACCTCCCCCCAACCCCCCCGCATTGCATCTCCACTTCCTCATATCAAAGAGAACATATGATAGTTGTCTTTCTCCGATTGACTTATTTCGCTAAGCATGATACCCTCTAGTTCCATCCACGTCGTCGCAAATGGCAAGATTTCATGTCTTTTGATTCTGCCACCCATTTTGAAATGTATCAAAACCCAGATGAATTGGAGGAGGGATCGGAGAATGTACAGATGGATAGGTGGTGTAATAAAGCAAGTGGAGTAATGCCGACCGTAGCATCTAGGTAGTGGTTCACTCTATGATTCTTTCAACCTTTCTGTATATCTCCAAACTACCATAAGAAAATGTTAGGAGAATATGATGCCATTCACTTCTGTCTCTTAATGGAGACAGCTGGTTCCCTTGGAAGAGTTGAGATTTTTCTCTTTTTTTTTTTTTTTTGAAGATTTTATTTATTTATCAGAGAGAGAGAGAGAGAGAGAGAGAGAGAGAGAATGCACAGCAGGGGGCCAGCAGGCAGAGAGAGAAGCAGACTCCCCACTGAGCAAGGAGACAGATGCAGGACTCGATCCAAGGACCCTGGGATCAGGACCTGAGCTGAAGGTAAACACTTAACTGACTGAACCATCCAGGTATCCCTCATCAACTGAGATTTTCAAGGGGGAGTTGAGTCGGCACTCAAGACTGCTGGAAGGATATAGCAGCTTGACAAAAATCTTTCCCCCCAAAGATCCGGGATTAGGGCTTCTGTTACAAGTGGCGGAAATTTAACTCAAACTAGTTTAAACAAAAATGGGCATCTATTTTGGGGAGCTATGGGGCAAGCCATGAAGAGGCAGATAGGCTGGATTCAGGCTTTATGTGGTGTCTTGAAGGACTCTGTTTTTCTTAATCTCTTTGCACTCCTTGGTCTCCCTGTCCATCTGTCCATCTATCAAGTTACTTTTATTAAGCAGGCTTCACACTCAGCAGGGAGCCCAGTGTGGGGCTTGAACTCATCACACAGGTACCCTGCCTCTCTCTGAATGTACTGTCTGACAGGCATTATCCCGGTGATGGGAGGAGAGCTACTGGAAGTCTGAGGCTTACTTTGTGGTGGATTGCTCTATTTTTGAAACAAGTTCTTCCCTCCCACTGGTTCTTTCCTTAGGAGATTATACATTCCTGTCCCCACTGACATGCTTGGTCATGTAACTCACTTTGGCCATGCCTCCTGTTGGCCCTTTTTTTTTAAGGTTTTATTTATTTATTTGACAGAGAGAGAGATCACAAGTAGGCTAAGAGGCAGACAGAGAGGGGGTTGGGAAGCAGGTTCCCCGCTGAGCAGAAAGCCTGATGCAGGACTCGATCCCGGGGTCCTGAGATCATGACCTGAGCCGAAAGCAGAGGCTTAACCCACTGAGCCACCCAGGAGCCCCAAGAGAAATTATTGAAGATTTGTCTTAGAACGTTTTTATTTTTAAGGGACTGTGCTTCTGTGTACAGTGATTATAATATTTCAAGTCTCTGGTAGTGAGACCGTGGTTCTCATGGATCTTTGTGCTGTACCTTGAAGATTGTGTGAGTCGCAGGTTTTCCAGCTTCTTCCCAAGAGACAGTGCACGTGGGCAGTTATAGTCTGAATAGGCATTGTTATTAGTGTGCCTGTTATGAAACAAGACACCGTGCATCTGGGGTTTCCTCATTACCCTCCCACCCCTCCCCCACGGAAAGCATCTGAAAATGGAACCTAAGCTGTTCACACAAATCTGAAAATGTTTGGAACTGGATAACTATGGTGTATTATGAAACACACAGGGCTCTGGAGGTTAAGTTACATCATACTTGACTTTTTTCTTTTGCCTGTGTGTAGAATGAGAAAGGGCATGAAAGCATCAGAAAGATCCAAGTCTGAGTATGGCTACTTTTTAGCTATGTCATCGTGTCTATGTCGTTCAATGCCTTCAGACTCCATTTCCTCACCAGCAAAATGAGAATAATAGTCATTAGGAATCAAGGGCTCTAAAGTCCTCAGTTTGCCTGTCCCACCATGATACATTTTGCTATCCCAACTAGGTCTCCCCAGTATGGCACTCCTGCCATCTTGGAAACGTCCCACCCAAATTTGGTAAAATTCAACCTTTCCCCCACGCATGGAAACCTTGCCACCTTTTCCTCCCAGCCCTCATATGTATATTTCTTTCTACCACAACCAAATTTCATGGTGCTTTTTCTCTCAACCAGGACCTTAGCTGGTTTGGGTCATTTACGGGTGATGGGACCCCAAACTTTGTATCTGGATTATCTAAATCTTCAATAGCTTGATTGGTTTTGCAGTTGTTATAATTTTCTGCTAACGTTCCATAATCAGGTCTTCAGTCTCTGCCAGGGGTCACTAGCAAGCGAGCAACTGTTTCTCCAGGGAATAAATCTGCTAATTCCTCCTGATGGATAAACTTTATGAATTGTTTCTGGTCCAAGGAGGAACCCAGCCTAGAGAGACAGTACAGGACAGTGATAAAGAGTCTTGGCTTTGCATCTAGATGGCTTTGATTCAAATACCCAATTCACCATTTACTTGTTCTGCAAGTTTAAGCAAATCATTTCACCTGCTGAAGTCTTATCTTTTCTCTTTATAAAACGAATGTGAACTCGTGGTGTGCTGGAATGGGCCAGTACCAGCTCATGGGAGCCACTGTACATCTCTTCACAATTCCACTGGCTGGTGACTTTATGTTGAGTTGATAGCTTGAAATCAGCTAGAAGTCAGAACATCCCCCCCACCCCGCCTGCGGAAAGCCCGCTGTTAGACACTTTCCAGTATTACCACTGATACTGTCCCTTCCTTTCAAACTTGTTGTAAAGATGAACTATGGGTCACCATGCAAGAAAAATGGTTATCACGTCTGCTGACGTGCTCAATAAATGTTAACCCTTATCGACCCTTATCTTTAGTATTATATGGGTAAGACAAAACAGTCACACAATTGGGTATTATTATTATCTTAATGCTATTTTTTAGGACAAGTATAGACGATATTTGAGTCTCAGGTCAAAGGGCTCTGGAGGAAGGAACCTGGGCTGCTGAGACATGTTTGACCCAACAGATAAGCGGTGTTGAGCCTGAATCCCTGAGACAGTGCGGTGCACAAGGGCAAGCCGCCTGAAGCCAGACTGTGTGTGACTCAAGCAAGTTACTTAGCCCCTTTTTGCTTCATGTTATTATTTTCTTAATGTTTTCAAGATTTTCTCTTTTTTTTAAGATTTTATTTATTTATCTGACAGAGAAAGATCACAAGTAGGCAGAGAGGCAGGAGGACGCAGGCTCCCCGCTGAGCAGAGAGCCCGATGCGGGACTCGATCCCAGGACACTGAGACCACGACCCGAGCCGAAGGCAGAGGCTCTAACCCACTGAGCCACCCAGGCACCCAAAATTTTCTTTTTTTTTAAAGATTTCATTTATTTAAGGCAGAGAGAGAGAGAGTGCATGAGCCAGGGGTTAGGGGAAGAGAGGGAGAAGCAGGTTCCCCGCTGAGCAGAGATCCCGATGCGGGACTTGATTCCAGGACCCCGGGATCATGACCTGAGCTGAAGGCAGATGCTTAAACCGACTGAGCCACCCAGATGCCTCCTGCTTCATGTTATTCATGTTATTGTACAACGAAGGTAATCACCACATCTCCGTTTGGGCATCATAAGGATTAAACACACTGAAAAGGCAGCGCTTGACGGAAGGCGCTCAGTATGTGTTAATTGCTCTTATCCCCGTAGCCATGGGCAGTTTTCCAAGCCCTTGACCATCTGGTTTCCATTTTGACCTAAAAGCGAGATGTCTGAGTGAGGAGGCAGAGGTCATCCCCATGCCCATTTCACAGAAGGGGAAGAAACAGTGGCCAACTGTGGGAGTTAGGACAGTATAGGGTGTGGTGACCGGTCCTGGGCTAGAAGCCAGCACTTCTGCCTCCCCCACTTTGAGGCAGCTCTGAATCTTCCAGCTAATGTCGTGAATTGAGATTTTCACTAAATGGGGAGTCACCGTTCAACTTTCTGGAGCTGGGCACGGCGACAGTTCGGTCAAAGATGAGCGGTGGGCGGGGGGGGGGCATAGCTGTCTCTGAGATGATTCAGTCCAGCACCTCTGCTGAAATCTGGTCACACCTGCTTTCTCTGTTAGCTCTGCTATTATAGGATTAATTGTTCCTCCCTCTTCCCATCCATCCTCTCCTGCCTGCCGACTCATCAGCCAATCACATGTCCTTCTCTGGGATGAGCCCCGGGGTTTACAGAATCAAGCTGAAGATAGCCACCTCCTTCATTATAAGAAGTGGTGGGAAGGATTTTTGATGGGCGTTGTGAAGAAATACCAACTTCTTCAGAGAGAGATCTGCCATTCTAGGGGAACTTCTGATGGAGTCTCTAGGCATGAGTGAGCTAAGGTTTAAAGGGCCGGTGAGGGGCCCCTGGGTGGCTCAGTGGGTTAAAGCCTCTGCCTTCAGCTCAGGTCATGGTCCCAGGGTCCTGGGATCAAGCCCCGCATCGGGCTCTCTGCTCAGTGGGGAGCCTGCTTCCTCCTCTCTCTCTGCCTGCCTCTGCTTGCTTGTGATCTCTGTCTGTCAAATAAATAAAATCTTTAAAAAAAAAAAAAAAGAGCCGGTGATTCACAGGTTCTTACTCCACAGCTCTGGTTCTGTGTATCAAGTCGTGGCTCGTTAGGGAGAACGAGGAAGAGATGTTGTTTGCGTCTAGGTGTCTCCGTGGTCATACCTGTTCATGTTAGAATAGATTCCAGTTGGAGGTGAATTATCCCTCATCCCTGGGAGAGGCGTAGGTCAGGGATAAACAAAAACCTCCCCAGAAGCCCTGGGTCAGGACTCTTTGGTTGCAAGTGGTAGAGACTCCCTTCAGACCAACCTTAGCAAAAATGGTGATTTGCTAACTCACCCTGAGTCTGGATTCAGGTGCTTCGAGAGATGAGTTTTCTGGACCCTGCCCATGACTGAATCTTTTGGATCCACTGGTCTTTGTATGACTTTGTTCTCTTTTAGGGCTTCCCCAAGTGCTTGTAGGATGGTCTTATACAGTCTTAGGCCTACCTTGTCTTTGTCAGATTATATTTCGTCCCTACTGGCCCTTACCCAATGGGCAGATTCTATTTCTCGCTCTTCTACTTCAGGTTTGCCCACTTAACTTGCTTTGGGGAGTAAATTGTGAGTGAAAATGAGTTGGTAAGCGTAAACTTTAAGGATCATCTCATTGCTTTGCTACTTTTCTTCTCTCGCAACACACTGGCCTGTCCCGGGTAGATGCTCCCTCTTCAGTTGGTCCAGCGAACGAAGAGGACATGAAGGAAATCCATAGCTAATTAGCACCAAGCATGACTTTGTGTGAGTGCTGTACCCTTGTTGAATTATCGGTGTTGTCTCACTTAGTCTAAGCTGACTAAATATGTTGTATTTATGGTTCTAATTTTTAGAGAAGGGGCAACTCTTTCCCCAGAAGCTCAAGCAAACATTTCAGGAAGAAATCCGAGTGATCATGTGACCATCTCTTAGGAAATCTTGGTGGGGGCAGGGAGTGGGGGACTGTGACTGGTCACGCCTGCACCATGATCCCACCCCCATGTTCTCCAACCCAGACCACACAGGAACTTGAGCAAGTTTCCAGTGGAATGGGGGAGGCATAGTTCTCAAAGGAAGGGATGTTGATAAGGGATAAAAATGTGTCTAGTGCAGATCTCTTCTTCGGTGGAGAGCTGGTCTCTGGGTTGGGATGAGATAAATTTGCCCAGGGATCAAGGGACCTGCAAGGATGTTCTAACCTTTCCCCTTTTGAAGCTCATTTTTCTTTCTTTCTATCTTTTTAGAAAAGATTTGAGTTATTCATTTGTCAGAGAAAGCAAGCGAGCGCAGGCGCACACAAGCAGGGGGAGAAGCAGGCTCCCCGCTGAGCAAGACTGACACAGGGCTCCATCCCGGGACCCCAGGATCATGACCTGAGCCGAAGACAGACGCTTAACCGACTGAGCCATCCACGTGCCCCGAAGCTCATTTTTCTTAGAATCCCTCTTATAGATTGGGATGTGTCTGGTTTAAGTCTGATGCCATAAAAAGACTCCAAGGACCCCAGTGGGACTCTCACTTTGAGGGCAGGAGGACCTGTAGTAGGTCACCTTGCATCCATGTTGATGGAAAAGGAACTGGTCCAGGCAGAGTGCCAGGTGGAAGCAGAAGAGCCTTCATCTTCACTCATCAGGACTTTGGAACCACCTCTGAACATGTGACATGAAGCAGAAGAGCCATAACCCTAGAAGCTCATTTTTGGGATTGTATATTTATGTTGCCTGTCAAGAGAGATGGCCTAACAACGTAGTTAAGGGCATAGCTCTGAGATCAAGCTGTCTCGGCTCATATCCCAGGTCTGCCTCTTGCTCTCTACTCTCTCTTGGGCAAATGACTCGGGTTAGCTGGGATGTGGTTTAATTATGCGTAAGATGGATGTAATAGTTGTATCTGCTTCAAAGGATTGTTGAGAGGATTAAGTGAGTCACTGAATGTGAAGCCCTTCAAACAGAACCTCAAGACGATCAGGACCCTATGACCATTGCTTGTGACTATGTGAACTCCACTAAGGGCCCCCCTCCTGTCCCCCGCCCCCCAACCAACCCAGGTTCTCTTGGGCTGCTGGCCCAATCATTTCTTCTTCTTTCATTTGGAAAGACACATACCCTCTGCCCAGGTTTGTTAACTTACTCTGTTTGAACAAGTAACACACTCACTTGCTTCCAAATGCAAAAGCTGTAAGTTGATAGAGAGTGAAATTGGCTTGCGCCAGCCTATCCTCCTACCTTTAACTCCCCTCAGCCAAAGGAAACCACTTTAAATTTTAAAAAAAAATTTTTAAAGATTTTATTTATTTGACAGATAGAGATCACAAGTAGGCAGAGAGGCAGGCAGAGAGAGAGAGAGAGAGAGGGAAGCAGGCTTCCCGCCGAGCAGAGAGCCTGACGCGGGGCTCCATCCCAGGACCCTGGGATCATGACCTTAGCCGAAGGCAGGGGCTTTACCCCACTGAACCGCCCAGGTGCCCCAAATGTTTATTGATTTATTTGAAATAGGTTCCGTGCCCAACTTACCATCCTGAGATCAGAGTTTCACGCTCTACTGACGGAGCCAGCCACGTGCTCCCTAAGGAAGCTACTTTATTATTATTATTATTATTATTATTATTATTTACTTTTTAAAAATATTTTATTTATTTGACAGAGAGAGAAAGAGAGAACACCAGCAGGGAGAGCAGTAGAGGGAGAGGGAAATGCAGGCTCCCCACTGAGCATGGAGCCGGATGCGGGGCTTGATCCCAGGACCCAGAGATCATGACCTGAGCTGAAAGCAGCTGCTGAATGACTGAGCCACCCAGGTGGCCCAGGAAGCTACTTTAAACAAACTATCATTCTTGTATATATCCTGCTATTTCCTGTTCAATTTTTTGCCTTTTTTTCTTTGATAATTATAAATTCCATGTAGTAATGGGCATGGATATTGAATGAATGGGCTTGAAGAATTTCTACATTTGTATCTGATACTTTGGAAGACTCTTCTGGGTCCCATCTAGTCATTTTTACCTCGAAGCAATGACTGTCCCGACCTTCACAAATTTGTGTTGCCCAGTTTTGAAATTCACATATATGGAATCACAGCATGGGAATGTTTTCTTTTAGTGCTTGGGTTTTTTCACAATGGTGATAATTACTCAATAGCTATTTATTTACTAACCCACTCTATAGCCGCTGGGCATTTGGGTTGTTTCCAGTGTTCCGCTGTTTTGACCAACGCTGTTGTGAACATTCTAGTACTTAGATTTTTGTGGGACATGTGCATTCAACACTCCTAGAATACACCCCAGCGTTGCTGCCTCATTGATTAATAATGTGTTTCGTTTTAGTAAACTACCAGTTTCCTAAAGGGATTGTTTGAATGTACATTCCCAACAGCAAGGTATGAAACTTCTTTAAAAAAGAAAAGATTGTATTTATGTATTTAAGAGAGAGATAGCGAGAGAGAGGAAGTGCACAAGCAGGGGTGGGGGGAGGGGGGCAGCAGACACTGGATGAGCAAGGAGCCGGACACAGGGCTCGACCCCAGGACCCTGGGATCATGACCTGATCTGAAGGCAGACTGCTTAACCTAATGAGTCACCCAGGCGCCCTCCTTTTTTTAAAAGATTTTATTCTGAGTTGATAGCTGTTATTTTCAAGATTTTCAACCATTAAGAGTCCAGAAATTCCCCAGAGCACTTCTGGAGTATGACTCTCCACCCTCTCATAAAACCCTTTCTTTTGGAGTCTCTCTCCTCGCCCTTGTCTTCTGGCAAACGTTCTCCCTCTCTTTCCTCCAAGACCTGCCCTGCTCCTGCAAGAGGGCACACCGGTGGGCATGTGCTGTCCCAACAACCAGACAGAAGGAACCTTGACTTTCTTCTGCTCCTTGGCCTTCCCCTCCCGCCACTCACCCTGGCCCTTGCTGTCATGTGAAACCCAAACCCAAACCCTTCACTCTGGCCAAACCCCTTGTTCTGCTCTCTGCTTCACTGAGGTGACACTGCTTGGCCGGGTCTTTGGTTTAATGTTCCAAAGAATGCAAACATAACAGAAGGTCAAACATCCCTCCCATGGAGAGACCTGTTTTATTTTTATTTCCTTTATCACAACCGAATCTTCTGTTTTAGGCCTACAAGAACCACAGGATTATCAGGAACAGTTTTCTGATGTCTCATAAAGAGAAGGGAGGACTTGGCTGTCCAGCATGGTGGTTAAGAGCGTGAAATCTAGAGTCAACAACACGAGGCCATGCCCAGGGCCCACCCTGATCAGCCGTGGAGCCCAAAACAACTCACTCCCCCCTCTTTGGGCCTTGCTTCACTCGTCTGCAACTGGGGACAGTCAACCCGACCTCACCGGCTTGCTGTGAGGACTTTAGCAAGATCATGCCCGTAAAAACTTCACACAGTAATATCATAAGCTCACTGAATGCTACCATTGTCAGCAGTGCTAGCATTTAAATTTGAACCAAGAAGGCTTACCTAAGATTCTCACCTGGGAAGGATTTGGAATTAGTTACAGGTAGTTGGTTTCTCAACTCTGGGAATGTACTAAATGCCATGAGCTGTTTGCATTAAAAGGGGTAATTTTTTTTAAGGTTTTTATTTATTTATTTGACAGAGAGAGCGTGTGTGTGACAGCAAGAGAGAGAACACAGCAGGGGGAGTGGGAGAGGGAGAAGCAGGCTTCCTGCTGAGCAGGGAGCCTGATGCAGGGCTCCATCCCAAGACCCTGGGATCATGACCTGAGCTGAAGGCAGACTCTTTACCGACTGAGCCACCCAGGTGCCCCTAAAAGGGAAAATTTTTTAAGAAGTATTCTTTGATTTATTTTTTAAAATTTATGTATTTATTTCTTTAAGCTCCACACCCAACATAGGGCTTGAACTCCCAACCCCAAGATCAGGAGTGGCATGCTCTCCTGACGGAGCCAGCCAACTGCCCCTTCACATTAAGTGAAAAACAAAACAAAACAAACATTCTCATTTCGGAGAGGTCATAGATTTCAGCCACACTCGCGGGCATGAGCCAGGTTTGTGGAGAGTTTCGGGTCAGGCGAGGAGGTGGAGGACAGCAAGCTGATTGATGAGGTTGGCACAGGGAGCAGGGGCCTGGCCTGTGAGGCTCTCTCTGCCCTGCCCTCCGCTCCTCCCCCACCTGTGACCTCATCCTGCAAGACCCAGTTTAACAACACTGACTCTAGGAAGCCCCCCAACCCTCAGCCCCGAGTACTACACTATGACACATAATTACTAATGAGCACTCATGGGGTCCTTGAGGACTTTGGTTGATCCGGGTCTGCTGTCCTGCTGGTCAGAGAAATCCCTAGAAGCAGGGATTGTGCCCGGTTCCCAACGTGCCCAAAATGGAACTCATTATCTCCTTCCTCAAACCTGCTTCTGATCTGTGTCCCCAAACCGATAAATGACACCACCATCTACCCCACACTGGGCTCCTCCCTCGCCTTACCCCACACAGCCAGCACAGGACCAGGTAAGAACCGGTTCTTCCTTCTGTCCCGTTCTCCAACCCACGCCTCCTCTCCATGCTCATGGCCCCGTCCTCTGTCCCCTGGAGCCTACAGAAGCCACGTCCGTGTCTCTGGACCTGTAGTCTCCTCTTCCCCATAAATCTCAACAACCTCTCCGAAACACAAATCTGGCCGGCTTGTTCCCCTGCGTAAGACCCTCTGGGGCTCCCCATCATCCTGGGACAGAGTCCACACTCCCCACCTGGTCGCACAAGGTCCAGCAGGTCTGACTCCTGCTGAAGGCTTCAGCCTCATCAGTGCACACGGCCCAGATCCTTCCACCCTAAGGATACCCGACCACGCTCCACTGTCTCCACACTCAGATTCCTCTGCCCAGAAGTCTCCTTCCCAAGTGTCCCCACCCTGCCTTGGAAAACCCCCTACGTGGCCCTCTAGTGGCTCAGCCTTAACTGACAAGCATGAAGCAGGGGCTATTTCTGGGCCCCTATAGACACCTGCGCCTCCCTCTGGGCTCCCCCAGCCCAGCCCTCTGCCTGGGCCTTCTCACCCCAGCCCTGTGCTGGCTTCAGGAGGGCAGGGCCCAGGGTCACCCCTGTGTCCTCAGCATCCGTCAGCAAGGCTGGGACGGAGTGGCAGGGTGACGGCGCTGGGAGGATGACTGTCTTAAATGTGCTGAGTGGCTTAGGAGGCTGGGGGCGCTGTGGGAGGGAATTCTCTGAATGGACGGTCCAATAGGAGCTTGATCCGATAGGAGCTGACCCACCTCAGAATGCTCTCAGGACACACCTGTCCCATGCAGCCCTTTTCTGCCTGGTGTCACCCTTGAAAGCCCAGGGACACAACACCCTGACAAATAGGGAATTACTCGTGTATTTAAGACAGGAAGTGGAGCTGGGCCAGGGCTGCGTCTGAGCGCAGACAGACAGGCACCAGCAGATCGCAGCCACGTGTACACAGCGTGGCCCACGTGCCTACACACTACGCCAGCACACACACACACAAAACGTCCATCCACACAGCCAAACACAGTCACCAGCAGGACCTGCAAACAGATACGTGTGGACGCACAGTCAGATGTCAGGGTGGACACACGGACACTCACAAGACGTCCTCCCACAGGCGTACTCCAAACCACGTACTCGGTTGCCCACAGACACAGACACGGCCGTGCATTCGGGCACACCGGCCTTTCGTGGGCTCACACAGAGGGACGTGTCTAGACACAAACAGGTATGGAGACCCACTTACGCACAAACACTCCACAGACGGGAGTGTCATAAATCCATATATCCACACGGACACGCCGGCACGTACACGCGCTCAGATGTGCAGAGATCCCAAGCACGTGCCCGGAATGACACACGTAGACAGACGTATAAATAAGAAGATACACAACAGAGGCTTCTAGGAGAACCCGCTGCACACGCTGGCACGAACAGAAAGACCCAGAAGCACACAAGAGGGCGGCAGGGCAGGCTGACTTGCAGGGAAGACAAGGAATAAAGAATAAGACAGTCCGATGCAAGGGGAGACAGGCCGATGGGCAAAGTGCCCGGGGCAGGTGGGGGGGCAGACAGCCTGAGGGTCTGTCCCTGATCCACCCTCCCCCCCCCACTGCCTACTCCACCGTCCCTCCAGAAGCCCGCCCCCAAGGTCCATGTTCCATTCTCAGGTCCAGGGGGGAAGGCTCAGCTGTGCCAAAGAAGGAAGGGCAGGTGGGGCGCCTGGGTGGCTCAGTGGGTTAAGCCTCTGCCTTCTGTTCAGGTCATGATCTCAGGGTCTTGGGATTGAGCCCCGCATGGGGCTCTCTGCTCAGCAGGGAGCCTGCTTTCCCCTCTCTCTCTGCCTGCCTGCCTACTTGTGATCTCTCTGTCAAATAAATAAAATCTTTAAAAAAAAAAAAAAAAGAAGGGCAGGCAGGTTCCCACAAGGCTTTCTCTCCCTTCCTCCTTTCGCAAAGAAAAGTATTTGGAGCTTTAGACCAGAGAATGTAAAATCCGGAAGGGGGTTTAGAGAATCCCTTACTGAATCCCTTACTCATCATCCCACGGAGTAACGGGGACAGCTACTCATTCTTGGCACTTAATGGCCGTGTACTTCAAACCCATTAATCGATGACTCCTCCCATACTAAGCTAAGAGGTACATCCTGTCCTTGTCCCCGGGAGGCTCAGAGAGGTGAGGTGACCTGTTCAAGGTCCCCCAACAACAAAGCAATAGTAAGATATTCCATCCATGCCTTCCCTGTGTGCCTCACTGCTACTCCATTGTCCAGAAAGGGAAACTGAGTCCCAGGGAGGGAGAGATTTTCCTGGGCGCTGCCCTAACTCACGCTGGAAACTGATGCCCATGCTGCTTGCACGCTGACCTGGCATACTCCTGCCTCTGGGGGGGAGAAGGAATGTGATGACAGATGCTAGCCTCGCTCCAGTTTCCAGAGTTACCAACAAGACCAAGCACACTTGACCTGTGTTGCCAAGTACTTCTGTCGGCCATATGCCCTACTCCTCCCCAGCTCATGACAGCCTGTCTGAACGCTCCGTGCCCTGGTTGGTGCCAACTTCACTGACAAACAAACTCTCGAAATTCTACCTCCCTCCCTGCCAAGGAAGACCAAGGGGAAGCGGGGGGTGGGGCACGGGCTTGTCGCCAGCCCAGGTGTACGCTGATGTTGGGGATTAAAGGGACTAATAGCCACCAAGCCTGTGCTAATCCTTCCCTCCTCTGTTCCCTTTAAAACCAACACACTTTCCTATGTCTGTTTTGCTTTCTGCTCTTCATTCCCTCCCTATAGGAATCCAGCTTAGAGGTCTAGAACCTCAAAGTTCTTAGAGCAACATCCCTGTCCTGAGAGTGCCAACCTCTCCCACCTGCACTCGTCCTAAGTCAGAGCTGGCATCTGAGCGGGTGGGGGCAGGTTTCCAATTGTCAGATGCTGCCTCGTGCCCATCGGGGCCCCGATCAGGCCCACGGGAGACCAGTCCAGCTCCCACATGAGGTTCATGTCAGAGCCACACGGCGCCAGCCCCAGTGGCCACCGGGGCCTGCTCTCAGACCCTCCTGCAGCCAGAAGTGGCTCTGTGAGCCACTTGATGTTCTCCTGGCATCAAGTTCAGGGTCCACTTGCTTTCAATTCCAGTGTCTAGCGGGGGCGAGCCCATGCCAACGGCAGAACTTGCTAGCGTATCTCTGTGTGCAACGCCGATGCCAATGCCACACCACTCCTTGCTAAACTGGGGCTCCACTTGGCCCTCAAGATGGTCTAGGCCGGTCAGTGGAGGCAGGAGAGGACAGGGTTCAAGTCCCAGCTTCCTACCCGCTACCTGTGTGACCTCGAGCAAGTGGCCGTGGGGAGACCTGCTCTTCTGAACAGCGAGAGGGGGGTGCTGTGAGCGAGCCCCCTGCTAGAGGGGTTCCGTGGGATCACATTCACGCACTAGCTCTTCAGTTAGGGCTCACCAAAGCCTAGCGCCTCACTGTTAAGGAACAAGGTCACTGAGGGAAGGACGGCAGGGCCACCATCTCTCCTCTCTCTCACTGTCGGCCTCCAGGACCTGGCTCTCTCCCCACTCAGGAGTCTCCCCAAAACTCTCCCTGCCGTCGCTCCCTCTGGGTGCTGCCAGCAGCCCTGCCGAGCCCCGCGTCACCCCAAAGGGACCTCCCACGCCCTCACACTCGGCCTCCTCTTCTCGAGTGCCCCCTTTCCACTGGTGGGAAACCCAGCCCCAGAACGGGGGCGCAAGCGTGCGGAGCAGGAGACGCAGGAGCCCCTGCCCCCCTGGTCTCTGTCCTCAGTACTCTCACACACCAGACGGGGACCGGTGGTAGCACTTCTACCAACAGCGACAATGGAAATGGTGAAGCTAGTGAGCTCCCCCAGGGGTCTGGGTAGGACCGACGAGGCTCTCTGTTAGTTATAGCCCTTGAGACAGTTGGGACTTCTTGGCACCATATGGGTGGACGTCCCTACTGTTCCCAAGTCCTGCCCAGGGCTTCTGGCACGGAGACCACAAGTTACCCTTCCTTCCTAAGAAAGGTTCCCCTCAAATGTGGCTCTGGACTTCTACCCCTTTCCCAACCACAGAGGGGCAGTGACACCGATCCTGACCTTGCTTCCAGGTCCCCATGGGGATTCTGGTATACCTTTGCCCAAAGCAAAGGTAGATCAAAGCCTGGGGGAGGTGCTGACCTTTTGATCCTGCTGGAGTCCCGCATACTTCTTCTGGGAACCCTACATCACAGCTAGGGGTCCTCCCTCACCCCAAGACCCTGGGATCTCCCCTTCCAAGACCTTTTTTATTTTTAAAGTAGGCTCCACACCCAGCCTGGAGCCCAACTCTGGGTTTGAATTCACGACCATGAGATCAAGACCTGAGCAGAGGTCACGAGTCCGGTGCTTAACGGACCGAGCCACGCACGCACACGCTCCCCTCCTGAGACCTTTAAATGTATAGCCCTCCTCCTCAAAACCCCCAAATTCACATCCATAGCCACACATGCTGTCCCATTTCAACACTCTTTTTTCTTTCTTTCTTCTTTTTTCTTGAGAGAGAGAATGAGGGAGTGCCTGGCGGTGAGGGGAGGGGTGGAGAGGAAGAGGGGCAGGGAGGGGGCCAGAGGGCAGAGGGGGAGAGGGAATCTTTTTTTTTTTTTTTAGGTTTTATTTATTCATTTATTTGTCAGTGAGAGAGAGTGTACACACAAGCAGGCAGAGTGGCAGGCAGAGGCAGCGAGAGAAGCAGGCTCCCCGCCGAGCAAGTAGCCCGATTCGGGACTCAATATGAGGACCTTGGGATCATGATCTGAGCTGAAGGCATCAGCTTAACCAGCTGAGCCACCCAGGCATCCCAAGAGAGAGAAAATCTTAAGGAGGTTCCCCACCCAACCCAGCCCAGAGCCTCACACTGGGCTTATCTCACAACCCCTGAGATCATGACCTGAGCCAAAACGGAGAGGCAGATGCTCAACCAACTGAGCTACCCTGGTGCTCCGCATTCCAACACTCTTAAACCCAGATCTCTGGGTTCTTTTTTCTGGAGACCTCAAAATTTACAATGCTAGGGTCCCTTCTCACTCTGAGTCCGAAAATCCAAAGCACGGGGGCGCTCCATGGACAAGAATTCTAAACTCTTCAGTTCTGGAATTTGTCTACTGCTTCAATCAATTCTGCAGCCCTGGGGTGGTCCCTCCTGAGGGGTAACACACTCTGTCCTGGGGCCCTACTCCTCGTTAATCCTCCTGGGGTCCCCGCCTCCTGCCTCACTGGCTGTGTGCCAAGTTCAGCAGTGAGCCCAGGGTTGGGGGGAGGGTTAGCTGGGGAGTGAAATGGTACAATTATATAATGAGTGCCAAACCCCGCCTTTCTCTCCCAGGTCATATAAAGGCAAACCACCCCAGCCAGCACCATCTGACCGTCTCTCCCAGCGCCACCATGCTGGCCTCAGGGCTGCTCCTCGTGGCTTTGCTGGCCTGCCTCACCATCATGGTCTTGATGTCTGTCTGGAGGCAGAGGAAGCTCTGGGGGAAGCTCCCTCCGGGACCCACCCCGCTGCCCTTCATCGGGAACTACCTGCAGCTGAACACAGAGCAGATGTACAACTCTCTCATGAAGGTGTCAGGACACGGGATGGGTGCAGTGGGGCGGGGCTGGGCGCTGGCCTGATTGAGCTGGGACTGAGTGGCAGGGGATGGCCAAGGTTGGACCAGAGTCTTAAGAGAGTGGAAATCTGCGGGTTGGGCTGCAGGGTCCCAGACAAGAAAGAGCAGATCTTGGGATGTCCAGCCCCTTGAGTATCAGAACCCGGGGGCGAGGCATGCAGTAGGTGAGGGCTGGGCACAGGCCGGCTCCCAGTGGGGGCCGCAGCCTCTAAGCCCCCCACCTCCATCAGATCAGTGAGCGCTATGGCCCGGTGTTCACGGTCCACCTGGGACCCCGGCGCATCGTGGTGCTGTGTGGACACGAGGCGGTGAAGGAGGCTCTGGTAGACCAGGCTGAGGAGTTCAGCGGGCGAGGCGAGCAGGCCACCTTCGACTGGCTCTTCAAAGGCTACGGTGAGGAGCTCCGGGTGGGGGCTCGTGGCCAGGCACACCTGATGGCCTCAGTTTCCCCACTGCTCTTCTCCTGACTCACCCACCCAAGCCTGTGGCCGAGTTCTACCCCTGTTCTCCTCTGTCCCTGTCCCTGGTTACTGTGACCTCTCCTTTGTCTTCTGTAGCTTGGCTCAGGGTGTCTGTGTCCCTGTCCCCCCTGCTTCGGAGCCATCTCCCCGTTTTCTCCCATGGATGCCTCTTCTTCCTCTTCTTCCATCTTGGAACCCTGGTCCTCCGTCCCCGTATCCTTGCCTCTTACTCCTCTGCTTCTGACTTCCCCAAGCTTCTGTCTCCCTCTGTCTGCCTCTTTCTACTCTGTGTTGTTTCTGCTTCATACTCCAAGCCACCACCTCTGGAAACATCTCTCTCCAGACCTTCTCTGTTCTCTCTCCCTATGTTCCTCTTTCTCCAGCTCCGCGTTAGGATCCTTCATGTTTTTTTATTGTCACTTCCCAGATCTCCACAGAGATCAGACTCCTCCTCCCTTCCCCTCCCTCTTTCTCTCTGTTTCTGTGTCTCCATCTCTCCGGGCATCTAACTTGCCTCTCTCCTTCCGATTCTTTTCTTCCAACCCGGTCTCTGTCTCCTTCAGTGTTTCTCTGACCCTGAGCTGTATTTCTCCCTCTCTCTCCACCTCCCACTCCCGCCCTCCGGTCAGCTCTGTCCGCCTCTGTCCCCGCCCCGCCCCGCCCCGCCTCACCACACCCTACGCTCCCTCCCCAGGTGTGGCGTTCAGCAACGGGGAGCGCGCCAAGCAGCTCAGACGCTTCTCCATCACCACGCTGCGGGACTTCGGAGTGGGCAAGCGCGGCATTGAGGAGCGCATCCAGGAGGAGGCGGGCTTCCTCATCGAGACTCTCCGGAGCACGCAGGGTGAGCAGGGCTGGAAGTGAGCGAGACGGAGGGATACACCAGCACGACTCGGGCTTTCTCCACCAGGAAGGGGACTGGCTTGGGGGAAGGCATCAGGGTTCCAGGCTCTGGGTCTTGTGTTGGACGTCTGGGTCCTCACTCCAGTGCCCTCCTCCAATCCTCAAGCTGGCATGAGACAGCCCAGTTGACGCTCCCCCACATCCCTGACTCTCCCCAACCCTATCCCATTCCCCAGGCGCCTTCATCGATCCCACCTTCTTCCTGAGCCGAACAGTGTCCAATGTCATCAGCTCCATTGTCTTTGGGGACCGCTTTGACTATGAGGACAAGGAGTTCCTGTCCCTGCTGCGTATGATGCTGGGAAGCTTCCAGTTCACAGCTACATCTACGGGGCAGGTAACCTGCCCCAGTCTCGCTCTAAAGCACCCCTACCACCACCCACCAATTGCTTTCCCACGTGGAGACAGGTGCCCCGAACTACCATCCTCCTCCTTTCCATCAAAACCACTCGTGGACAGTGGAACACTTACACCTGAATACCCACTTTCCAAGGACACCTGGATATCTCCACAGATGCTCCCGCCACCCAAAAAATAAAAACCAGACCAAACAAACAACAGACAGAGCCTGCAGGGAAGATACATGTAATCCGCCCAGCCATGCTGCCTGGACATGGGTTTCATCCCAACTGACCTACTGGTCCCTAGGAAGACAGTCCACCTCTGTATCTTAACACCTGAACAAGTGACCACCTCAGCCCACCTCCTGAATATAGGAGCCCCAGGTGCTATAAAATACAGCCCACCAAAATCATTAGGTGTCCCAAACCAGCCTACTGGGCACCTAGATAAGTGTCCCTACAGAGCCCTATGGAACATCTGAACATCTGGACAGCTGCCCCAACCAAGAAGACCCCTACACATGTAAACACCTGGATGGATGTTTCCTCAAACACCCAAAGAGTGTCCCCCAACCCAGCTGACTCCCTTACAGAAGTACCCCCATCACTGCTGTGAACATCTAAAACAGTATCAGCTATCTCCCCCCACCTCAACACTTGCCCACCCGCCCCAATTGAATACCTCAACACCTATGTAGAAGAAAACTGGTCAACCCCTGAACAGGAGTCTCCCAATTCAACCGCATCTGAGTATCTGAACACGTAGATGTGTTCTCCAATCCAGCCTCATCCGAACACCCGAAACCCAGATACAGCCCAGTCCATCTCACCTACATTCTGGGACAGGGGCCCTCAAGCCTAACTCACTTAAAAACTTACGTATCTCCTCCCATCAAGCCCCATATGAATCCTAAACACCTGGACAGGCGCCTTTAACCCACTTCCTTCCTTACCCCGAGAAAGATCCCGCTCCCAACAGAACCTGCCCACAAACATCGATCCTTCCCGGCCATTCTTCTCTCCCATCCTCAGCTCTATGAGATGTTTTACTCAGTGATGAAACACCTGCCAGGGCCACAGCAGCAGGCGTTTAAGGAGCTGCAGGGTCTGGAGGACTTCATAGCCAAGAAGGTGGAGCAGAACCAGCGCACCCTGGACCCCAACTCCCCGAGGGACTTCATCGACTCCTTCCTCATCCGCATGCGGGAGGTACAGCCCAGCGGCCAGTGCAGCAGCGGCAGAGCCAGGCAGAGGGAGAACAGCTGGGACGGGGAGGCCAGGGGCCCCTCCAGATCACCCCCGTTGTGACAGCCTCACAATCTCACGTGTGATACCCGGGCTGCTCCGTCTACCAGCGCTTGCCACGGGCAGGACCTGTGTGTGCACCATAAGGCAATGCTTCCACACCGTGCACTCGCTGTCGGTGTCCCTTTCCTTCTAAAGGGTCCTCCCTTAAAACAGTGACACGAGGGCTGACACTTAAAGGGCAGGGAGGCAGCCAGGGAGAGAGTGTGGGAAGGGCATTTGGCCAGAGCCAGCCGCCCGAACAAAGCCCTGGCAGAGCTAGGCTCTCTCTTCCCACCCCTGGTCCGGACCTAAGAGAGGTGCGTCCAGATGGAGAGACCCCGGCAGGGCTCCGAGGGCTGAGGGGAGGGGGCCTGGCCTGAAGCCCTCTCCCCGCAGGAGCAGAACAACCCCAACACGGAGTTCTACATGAAGAACCTGGTGCTGACCACCCTGAACCTCTTCTTTGCCGGCACTGAGACGGTCAGCACAACCCTGCGGTATGGCTTCCTGCTGCTCATGAAACATCCACATGTGGAGGGTAAGGCTGCGGGGACGGGGCCCTGGCCTGGTGGCCACACCCCACTGCCTCTGAGCCCACGGCAATGTCCCCACCCTTCCCAGATGCCTGGAACCTCACACATACCCTGCCATCCAGATGCTAGGTGATATTCTGCTGATAAACACCAGCTGGGTTTCATAGGCTGCTAAAATACCGAACATGTGTGAACTGATAGGCAATAGCTCCCGTGCTGGGCCACATGTATGTGAGACCACACACAGGTTGAGACCAGGTGAATAAGACACTGTCCCCAACAGTGTTTATGGCCAGCGTCTGTCTTGAATGGTCTACGCCCGTGTCACACATGGATGTACATATGTGGACCATCGTCCCCGCCCTGAGACCCCCAGATACTGAAACACGTTCCCCCTCCTCCCACAGCCAAACTCCATGAGGAGATTGACCGGGTGATTGGCAAGAACCGTCAGCCCAAGTTTGAGGACAGGGCCAAGATGCCCTACACAGAGGCGGTGATCCACGAGATCCAGAGATTTGGAGACATGATCCCCATGGGCCTGGCCCGAAGAGTCACCAAGGACACCAAGTTTCGAGAGTTCCTCCTCCCCAAGGTACTTTCCTGTCCCTGTCCTGTTGGGACCTCCAACCTGCTCCCTGGGACCCAGCATCCCGTCCCCCTTAGAAGCTTCCCAGCCGCTGTCCCACTGCCTCACTCAAACACGTCCTCAACCACCATGTCCCTTCAACCTTCCCACTCAGACGTTCTTGAATCCAGCAGCTCCCCCAGAGCTCTTGCCACGGGGATTATGAACCCCATGTCCCTAGACGTCCTCTCTCAAAAGACATGACTTCATTTCTAGACCTCCTCCCTCAAGGGCACGAGTCTCATGTCTCCCAAACATCCCGCCCAAGAGACACAAACCCAGTGTCTTTAAAACCCCCTGTCTCTGGAAGCATGAACCCCCATGTCCTCTCCACTCCCGCCGTGGGAGACATGAACTGCACATCCCCCACACCTTCTGTCCTAAGAGACACAGAACCTGTGTCCTTCAAACTTCCCTTCGCACAAGACATAAGCCCCACGCCTGCATAGCTTCCTGTCTCCGACACACCAATCTCCTGTCTCCCAAAGCTCTCCCTCCGTGGACCCACACTCCCACGCCTCCCCTGCCTCATCACCTAGGGCACCCCAATGGTCCCTCCAACCTCCATGCATTTTCAGCACACCGTGCCCCCACTCTGCCTTATCAAATACCCCCTCTCCTCCTCCCCAGGGCACCGAAGTGTTCCCCATGCTGGGCTCCGTGCTCAGGGACCCCAAGTTCTTCTCCAACCCCCGAGACTTCCACCCAGAGCACTTCCTGGATGAGAAAGGGCAGTTTAAGAAGAGTGATGCTTTTGTGCCCTTCTCCATTGGTAAGAGACCACTGTCTGCTGCTAAGCCACCGCTCCCACCAACAGGGCCGTCTTCTCCTCACCCCCCCCCCTCTGAGGGGCAGCCTGATGTCTTTCTCCAGCTTGGAAGTCCTTCTCCTGATCCACCTCAGCTACAACCCCCATAAGTACCTGAGCTCCAGCAAAAGGATAAGGATGATCACACCTGTCTCAGGGACGGGGGAAATCAAAGCCCTTAGGGAGTCAGAGCGGGCGTCTAAATTTCCCACTGCTACAGCTAGCTCACCCCCATCCCATGCACAAGGGAAACTGATGCTCAGAGAGGACTAGAGAGGTCTCTGAAAGTCTCTCAGGCCAGGCTCTTCCAGCCCCTCCTCCCTGGGAGAAAGCATATGGGGGAGGGTAGTGGGGCAAGGGGCAGTGAGAGCAGGTCTCACCTGCAGCCCTCCTCTTCTGTGTCTTCAGGAAAGCGGTACTGTTTTGGAGAAGGCCTGGCTAGAATGGAGCTCTTTCTCTTCCTCACCAACATCTTGCAGAACTTCCGCTTCAAGTCCCCGCAGCTGCCCCAAGACATCGACGTGTCCCCCAAACACGTGGGCTTTGCCACCATCCCACGAAGTTACACCATGAGCTTCCAGCCCCGCTGAACGAGGGCTGTGCTAGGGCAGGGCAGGGGGAAGAGCAACGTAGTGGGAGGGATCGGGGGTGGGGCTACGGATGGGGTGGGGTTAATGACGGGGCGGGGCCAGTAGGAGGGAGGTGGCTTAGGGGAAGAAAGGGCAAAGTGAATGGGAGGGAAGACGGAAGGAATGGACTCTTGTCTGTTCACCTTGCTAGAAGTAGAGCCTTAAGAGGTGGGATAAGACGAAGAACCTTACACTATACTGTTACTACTACTACTACTAATAATAATAACAACAACAACAACCTTATTATTTATTGTATCAAATTCTGCGTCAGCTCTGTGCTAAGAGGGTCACACATATCACTTAATGGTCACAAACCTATGTGCCAGGGAATGGTGCCCGTGCCCATCTTACGGGTGACAAAGCTTAACTGATTCCCAAGGAATCTACAAGAACAAAAAATGTCCTCGTACGGGTGCCTGAGTGGCTCAGTGGGTTAGGCCTCTGCCTTGGGCTCAGGTCATGATCTCAGGGTCCTGGGATCGAGCCCCGCATCGGGCTCTCTGCTCAGCAGGGAGCCTGCTTCCTCCTCTCTCTCTCTGCCTGCCTCTCTGCCTACTTGTGATCTCTGTCAAATAAATCAACAAAAAATCTAAAAAGAAAATGTCCTCGTAATAAATGAATTTAGAAAGATCACTGAACATACAAATGTCTTTTTCTGTTGTTGTTTCCTATATATTTTAGGTAATCAAAATTAAAAACACAATAATACTCTAGTCACTGAAAAAAAACAAAATACTTAAGTATAAATCTGACAACACATGTACCAACGCTGTACGGTGAAAACTACAGAAGACTGAAGAAATAAATAAAATATACTTTAAAGACTTTATTTATTTATTTGAGAGAGAGAGAGAGAGGGAGAAAGAATGAGCACAAGCAGGGGGAAGGGGCAGAGGGAGAGGAAGAAGCAGACTCCCCACTGAGCAGGGAGCCCTATGAGGAACGTGATCCCAGGACCCTGGGATCAGGACCTGAGCCGAAGGCAGACACTTAACGACTGAGCCACCCAGGCACCCGGATTTTTTTTTTCAAGGTGAGCCAAGTCTGTAGGCAGATTATGGGGCAAAAATCTTAGCTGCAGATGATCTAAAATGTACTGTTAGCTTGAGGTCACTGTGAACAGGCATATGTCTTTTTTTAAAAAATTTATTTATTTGTTAGAGAGAGAGAGAGCTAGCACAGGCAGACAGAGTGGTAGGCAGAGGCAGAGGGAGAAGCAGGCTCCCCGCCGAGCAAGGAGCCGGATGTGGGACTCAATTCCAGGATGCTGGGATCGTGACCCGAGCCGAAGGCAGCCCCTTAACCAACTGAGCCACCCAGGCGTCCCAGCATATGTCTTTTTAAAAAAGGTTTATTTGTTAGAGAGAGAGGGAGAGAGTGCACAGGGGGAGGGGGAGGGAGTCTTTTTTATAAAAAAAAGATTTTATTTATTTATTTGGGAGAGAGAGAGAAAGAAAAAGAATGAACAAATAAGCTGAAGCAGACTCCATGTTGAGCACAGAGCCTGATCCCAAGACCAGGACCCAAAACCAAAAGTAAGAATCTCAACCAAGTTTGCCACCCAGGTACCCTGTCATGTGGCATTTAATAATTCTGTATGTAAAGGTTTGACTATAGGGCCTCATGAAACTGAGACAACAGACACTGGAAATTGCAAGGACTTTCTCCAAAGCTCACTTCTGCAGAGTTTATGGAAGACCAAAGTTAGGCTTTGGTACGATGCCATGTTAAGTGTCTATTGAAAAAGGCTTTGCTTTCCAAAGGATTAAAAATTGTGCTGGAAGTAATGCATAAGAAAATACCAAGCAACTCCAAATTGAAGTCTGGACAACTTCCAAAATAATTATTCTCTGCTATTGAAAATATCAAGGTCAAGAGATACAAAAGCTGAGAGTCTATTCCAGGTTAAAGAAGACAAAAGACATTACAACTAAATATAATGCATGATCACAGATCCTGAAGTGGGGGAAATATTTTGGAAATTAACTGTTTATCAAGTAAGTGGTTTGCACATGTTTTCTCCCGTTTTGAAGGTTGCTTTTCATTTTGTTGATTATTCATTTGTAGTGGAGAAATCTTTCAGTGATGTGTTCCCACTTGTATATTTTTGCTTTATAATTCAGTGAATGGATAAAGAAAATGTGATACACACACACACACACACACACACACACCACGGAATGTCATTCAGTCTCTCTCAGAACTCAAAAGCAAAAAAACCCTCAAAAAAACCAAAACCCCCAAATCAGAAAAATACCCACTAGATTAAAAATTGGACAGAGGACATGAATAGACATTATTCAGAAAAAGACATACAAGGACACCTGGGTGGTTCAGTCAGTTAAGCATCTGACTCTTGATCTCACCTTAGGTCTTGATCTCAGGGTTGTGAGTTCAAGTCCCGTGTGAGGCTCCATGCTGGGTGTGGAGCTTACCTAAAAAAAAAAAAAAAAAAAAAAAAAAAAAAAAAAAAAAGGACATACTAATTACCACCAGATATATGAAAAGGTGCTCAATATCCCTATTCATTTTTAAAAGATTTTATTTATTTATTCAACAGAGAGAGAGAGAGAGATCACAAGTAGACAGAGAGGCAGGCAGAGAGAGAGGGGGGAAGCAGGCTCCCTGCTGAGCAGAGACAGAGCCCGATGCGGGGCTCGATCCCAGGACGCTGAGATCATGACCTGAGCCCAAGGCAGAGGCTTAACCCACTGAGCCAGCCAGGCGCCCCTCAATATCCCTATTCATAAGAGAAATGCAAACCAAAACCACAATGAGATATAATTTCATACCTTACAGCTATCATAGAGATAAGAGATAACAAATACTGGTCATGATGTGGGTTGGAACACTTGTGCACCATTTGTAACCGTCCCTCAGAACAATGTTTTACTTAAAGTATAACTTATAAGAAATCGTACCAGTCACGCAAGCATGCTTAAATATAGTCTTAAGAAAAACATGTACTAGCAACAGGCCTCTGGGGGAGAGGACGATATATGTCCTTGAAGTCGAGCAGCTGGGAATGCCTGGCTGGTCCAGGGAGGAACGCCGCCTGCTTCTTTTTTCCGTTATCTCCCCTTCTCCAGAGATCACCTGTGGCTAATTAGATGATCCCTTTGGATGTGCTTGCTCAACTGTAAATTCTATACTGCTTGACCCGGCATATCCTGCCTCTCTTCTTGCTTATCTTTAAAATTTATAATCAATGTCTAACTCATATTCCTTCTTGTTTGTCTACAAGGGATATGGTTAGTGTGCAGCCTTCTTTGGCTCCTTTGTTAATTACTGTCTAATATCCAGTAAATATGAGACTGAGGAGTTGTTCGGGGCGACCGTCTTCTCTACGCTCGTCCCCTGCTCCCTCTTTCAGCTGACTTGTTTGTGCTTCTTTCTCCTCCCATGCCCCACCAGGAAGTGGCAACCACTGATGTGAATGTAAATTGGTAAATTACCAACTTACTGCCATGGTGGGAAACAGAATGGCTGTTCCTCAAAATATGAACACTAGAACTACCGAGGCACCTGGGTGGCTCAGAGGGTTAAGCGTCTGCTTTCCGCTCAGGTCACGATCTCAGGGTCCTGATCAAGCCCCATGTCGGGCTCCCTGTTCAGCAGGGAGTCTGCTTCTCCCTCTGCTTCTGCTGCTCCCCCTGCTCATGCGCTCTCTGTCTCTCCCTCTCAAATGAATAAATAAATTATTATCTTTTTATTTTAAAAAAGATTTTATTTATTTATTTGACAGAGATCACAAGTAGGCAGAGAGGCAGGCAGAGAGAGAGGGGGAAGCAGGCTCCCTGCTGAGCAGAGAGCCCGATGTGGGGATCAATCCCAGGACCCTGGGATCATGACCTGAGCCAAAGGCAGAGGCTTTAACCCTAAATAAATTATTTTAAAAAATAAATACATAAAATAAATAAATATCCATTGACAGATGAAGGGATAAAAAAACACGACAGTGGTTACTTTATAATGCTTAAGTCAGGTTTGAATTAATCTCTTTGCTGTGCCAAGGGGGGCACATATATAACTGTGAGGATCAGGACCCCTGCTGTGACCGAGGCCCAGGCAGCAGCAGCACAGGACCCAGTGAAGGTTCTGGAGAGCAGTCCACTCTTAGGAGTGTGGCCCTCCGCATGCCGCCTATAGTGACTTATTTCCTCTTCTCTCCTCTTTTTTTTTTTTTTTTTTTTTTAGCTCCCTAGAGATGTTTTTTTTTTATGAGTGGCCACCCAAAGGATCCCCAGGTCATAAGGTATAGTCCTTCCTCTGAGTGCTCTATCTGTGGGGTCAGAGCCTGGTTGGGACACACAACTGATCAGCTACAAGGTATAATCTTTCCTCTGAGTCTAGCATGAGTCACAGCTTCATTCCGAGCCACACAAATAAACCCAGGCAAAGACATACTGTCCATGACCACATTAAGGAGACCCTGTTACCATAGTCCTGTCCTGAAATGCCTATTAGTTAGTGGAACTAACTAGGTCAGCTAAATCAGAGACGCAACAGTAGTCAACAGTGCGACACAATGCAGCCAGCTCTGCTCACCGTCAGCTTACCCAGTTGGGAAGCTTGTTCGTGTGCAAGTCCTTAGTCCGTCTTCTGATTTAGTGAGTAGCAAGATAGACGGGCAAGGGTAGGAAGGAAAGCAGAACTTCAGCTGGTCCCCAAACCTGTCCAGCTCCTAGAATACCCAATCCCACCCTGGCAAGCATGAGAAAGAAGCAGAATTCCCTTCTAGGAACTTGCAACCCTCAATGAACTCACACCCAGAAGGACATAGATTCCTGCAAAAGGCTGGGACAGAAAAGACACCACATCCACCGACTCCTTCTCTGAATCCAGCTTCTGTCCCACCTACTACTAGAACTTTCCCCTCTACTTCTAGGCACAGAGAGTGTCCTGGGGGGAAAGAGATACACTCCCACCCCTCCAGTCGAGGGCCGTGTGATTTCACACCTCCTGTTCCTATAGCTTTCTGTCGAAGGGTCAAGACCACATTCAGGGTGTGGTTTGGTTACTCAGCTCTGAGCAGCTGACTCTGGGAATGGAACCAGAATTGGGAACTGGTCAGTCAAGAGAAGAGCTAGGCCAGAGAGCGGTGGATTTGAAACAGAGTGACTCAGAAAATGCTGGAGGAGTGGAGGTCCCCCACAGCCCCTGGAGGAGGGATTCCCACCTGTATCCATGAAAAGCCATGGAGGAGACAGCACAGCCCAATTATCTAGAGGTGCCAGCTGAATGGGATGTGACGGAGGGAAAAACAAGTGACAGGAGAATTTGGGAAAAGGTGAAGCTGAGAAGGAACAAAACAGGCAGATTCCAACAACATATTGCCTGAGAGATGCCGAGGACAGTTACTAGAACCGAGCACATGGATTTCTGCCATTTATACCACAATAGAAACAGGAGGTGTGAAAACTCACTGTAAGCCTCAAGCACAAGGTATATCAAGAAAACTACACCTCTGGGGCGCCTGGGTGGCTCAGTGGGTTAAGCCTCTGCCTTCTGCTCAGGTCATGATCTCAGGGTCCTGGGATCGAGCCCCACATGGGGCTCTCTGCTCAGCGGGGAGTCTGCTTTCCCCCACCCCTGCTTATTTGTGATCTCCATCTGTCAAGTACATAAATAAAATCATAAAAAAAAAAAAGGAAAGAAAGAAAAGAAAACTACACCAAGGTACGCCACAATCAAATTGATTAAAACTGGTGATACAGAGAAAAATCCTGAAAGTAGCCAGAGGGGAAAATACCATTACAGACAGAACTTACTTGGCTTCCACAGTGGAAACTAGACACGTTGAATAGCAACCCCCCACCCTTCTTCCCTTTCCTCTAGCCCCTGGCAAGCGCCGCTCTACTCTCTGCTTCTATGGGTTTGACTATTTTAGATTCGTCCAGAAGTGGATTCATACACTATTTGTTCTTCTCTGATTGGGTTATTTTACTTAACATAAAATTCTCAAGGTTCATCCGTGTTGGCAGGATTTCCTTTCCTTTTATGACTGAATAATATTCCACTGTATGTATATATCACATCTGCTTTATCCATTCATCTATCATGGATATTTAGGTTATCTGTTTATTTATTTATTTATTTTTAAGATTTTTATTTATTTATTTGACAGAGATCACAAGCAGGCAGAGAGGCAGGCAGAGAGAGAGGGGGAAGCAGTCTCCCCGCCGAGCAGATGGCCTGATGCGGGGCTCGATCCCAGGACCCTGGGATCATGACCTGAGCTGAAGGCAGAGGCTTTAACCCACTGAGCCACCCAGACACCCTTAAGTTGTCTATTTAAAAGTGATTTGCTTCTTTCTTCTGTGGTGGGAAGCTTTCAGCATACAAGTTCTGGGCCTGTGTTGGTAGATTTATAGTTACCTATTTCGCTTTCTTGAATGACTATAAATGGTATTGCGTTCTCGATTTTTATTTTCTAAGGTTCATTGCTAGTGTACGGAAAAAACAAAACAACAAAAACTTTGGGTATGTTTAGTGACTTGCTAAATTCATTTATTAGGAGGTTTTTCGTCGTTGTAGTTTCCTTGAGAATCAGTTAAGATTTGTCACCTGCAAAATGGGCATAAACACTGTTCCCTGTTGCGTCGGTTTGTGAGCCTTAGGCGAGGTGAACGTGTTGACGCGTTTAGCATGGACAGGACAGAGAATATTTGCTCAATAAATAATTTCCCTTCTCTCATCCCACCTCTGAAGGATCTACCTCTACCAAGGTGAACAGGCAGAGCCCATTCCTGTCCTCTTTCTCTCCCATCCTCTTCGCCCCTCCCATTTCCCTAACCCACCTCGCTCCCGCTAGCCCCGCCCCAAGCCACGCCCCTACCGACAGCCACGCCGCTGCCCCTCCCTCAGCTTTGCTCCCCCAACCAGCCCTGCGCTCTCGCTGCCCTCGTTCAGCGGGGCTGGAAGCTCATGGTGTAACTTCGTGGGATGGTGGCAAAGCCCACGTGTTTGGGGGACACGTCGATGTCTTGGGGCAGCTGCGGGGACTTGAAGCGGAAGTTCTGCAAGATGTTGGTGAGGAAGAGAAAGAGCTCCATTCTAGCCAGGCCTTCTCCAAAACAGTACCGCTTTCCTGAAGACACAGAAGAGGAGGGCTGCAGGTGAGACCTGCTCTCACTGCCCCTTGCCCCACTACCCTCCCCCATATGCTTTCTCCCAGGGAGGAGGGGCTGGAAGAGCCTGGCCTGAGAGACTTTCAGAGACCTCTCTAGTCCTCTCTGAGCATCAGTTTCCCTTGTGCATGGGATGGGGGTGAGCTAGCTGTAGCAGTGGGAAATTTAGATGCCCGCTCTGACTCCCTAAGGGCTTTGATTTCCCCCGTCCCTGAGACAGGTGTGATCATCCTTATCCTTTTGCTGGAGCTCAGGTACTTATGGGGGTTGTAGCTGAGGTGGATCAGGAGAAGGACTTCCAAGCTGGAGAAAGACATCAGGCTGCCCCTCAGAGGGGGGGGGGTGAGGAGAAGACGGCCCTGTTGGTGGGAGCGGTGGCTTAGCAGCAGACAGTGGTCTCTTACCAATGGAGAAGGGCACAAAAGCATCACTCTTCTTAAACTGCCCTTTCTCATCCAGGAAGTGCTCTGGGTGGAAGTCTCGGGGGTTGGAGAAGAACTTGGGGTCCCTGAGCACGGAGCCCAGCATGGGGAACACTTCGGTGCCCTGGGGAGGAGGAGAGGGGGTATTTGATAAGGCAGAGTGGGGGCACGGTGTGCTGAAAATGCATGGAGGTTGGAGGGACCATTGGGGTGCCCTAGGTGATGAGGCAGGGGAGGCGTGGGAGTGTGGGTCCACGGAGGGAGAGCTTTGGGAGACAGGAGATTGGTGTGTCGGAGACAGGAAGCTATGCAGGCGTGGGGCTTATGTCTTGTGCGAAGGGAAGTTTGAAGGACACAGGTTCTGTGTCTCTTAGGACAGAAGGTGTGGGGGATGTGCAGTTCATGTCTCCCACGGCGGGAGTGGAGAGGACATGGGGGTTCATGCTTCCAGAGACAGGGGGTTTTAAAGACACTGGGTTTGTGTCTCTTGGGCGGGATGTTTGGGAGACATGAGACTCGTGCCCTTGAGGGAGGAGGTCTAGAAATGAAGTCATGTCTTTTGAGAGAGGACGTCTAGGGACATGGGGTTCATAATCCCCGTGGCAAGAGCTCTGGGGGAGCTGCTGGATTCAAGAACGTCTGAGTGGGAAGGTTGAAGGGACATGGTGGTTGAGGACGTGTTTGAGTGAGGCAGTGGGACAGCGGCTGGGAAGCTTCTAAGGGGGACGGGATGCTGGGTCCCAGGGAGCAGGTTGGAGGTCCCAACAGGACAGGGACAGGAAAGTACCTTGGGGAGGAGGAACTCTCGAAACTTGGTGTCCTTGGTGACTCTTCGGGCCAGGCCCATGGGGATCATGTCTCCAAATCTCTGGATCTCGTGGATCACCGCCTCTGTGTAGGGCATCTTGGCCCTGTCCTCAAACTTGGGCTGACGGTTCTTGCCAATCACCCGGTCAATCTCCTCATGGAGTTTGGCTGTGGGAGGAGGGGGAACGTGTTTCGGTATCTGGGGGTCTCAGGGCGGGGACGATGGTCCACATATGTACATCCATGTGTGACACGGGCGTAGACCATTCAAGACAGACGCTGGCCATAAACACTGTTGGGGACAGTGTCTTATTCACCTGGTCTCAACCTGTGTGTGGTCTCACATACATGTGGCCCAGCACGGGAGCTATTGCCTATCAGTTCACACATGTTCGGTATTTTAGCAGCCTATGAAACCCAGCTGGTGTTTATCAGCAGAATATCACCTAGCATCTGGATGGCAGGGTATGTGTGAGGTTCCAGGCATCTGGGAAGGGTGGGGACATTGCCGTGGGCTCAGAGGCAGTGGGGTGTGGCCACCAGGCCAGGGCCCCGTCCCCGCAGCCTTACCCTCCACATGTGGATGTTTCATGAGCAGCAGGAAGCCATACCGCAGGGTTGTGCTGACCGTCTCAGTGCCGGCAAAGAAGAGGTTCAGGGTGGTCAGCACCAGGTTCTTCATGTAGAACTCCGTGTTGGGGTTGTTCTGCTCCTGCGGGGAGAGGGCTTCAGGCCAGGCCCCCTCCCCTCAGCCCTCGGAGCCCTGCCGGGGTCTCTCCATCTGGACGCACCTCTCTTAGGTCCGGACCAGGGGTGGGAAGAGAGAGCCTAGCTCTGCCAGGGCTTTGTTCGGGCGGCTGGCTCTGGCCAAATGCCCTTCCCACACTCTCTCCCTGGCTGCCTCCCTGCCCTTTAAGTGTCAGCCCTCGTGTCACTGTTTTAAGGGAGGACCCTTTAGAAGGAAAGAGACACCGACAGCGAGTGCACGGTGTGGAAGCATTGCCTTATGGTGCACACACAGGTCCTGCCCGTGGCAAGCGCTGGTAGACGGAGCAGCCCGGGTATCACACGTGAGATTGTGAGGCTGTCACAACGGGGGTGATCTGGAGGGGCCCCTGGCCTCCCCGTCCCAGCTGTTCTCCCTCTGCCTGGCTCTGCCGCTGCTGCACTGGCCGCTGGGCTGTACCTCCCGCATGCGGATGAGGAAGGAGTCGATGAAGTCCCTCGGGGAGTTGGGGTCCAGGGTGCGCTGGTTCTGCTCCACCTTCTTGGCTATGAAGTCCTCCAGACCCTGCAGCTCCTTAAACGCCTGCTGCTGTGGCCCTGGCAGGTGTTTCATCACTGAGTAAAACATCTCATAGAGCTGAGGATGGGAGAGAAGAATGGCCGGGAAGGATCGATGTTTGTGGGCAGGTTCTGTTGGGAGCGGGATCTTTCTCGGGGTAAGGAAGGAAGTGGGTTAAAGGCGCCTGTCCAGGTGTTTAGGATTCATATGGGGCTTGATGGGAGGAGATACGTAAGTTTCCACGTGAGTCAAGCCTGAGGGCCCCTGTCCAGAATGTAGGTGAGATGGACTGGGCTGCGTATCCAGGTTTTGGGTGTTTGGATGAGGCTGGATTGGAGAACACATCTACGTGTTCAGATACTCAGGCAGGGTTGCGTTGGGGGCACATGTCTAGGTATTTAAGCAGTCATGTGGTCTCACAAATTTGAGGCAATTGTCTAGATAGTTAGGGGATCTTTTTTTTTTAAGATTTTATTTATTTATTTGACAGATAGAGATCACAAGTAGGCAGACAGGCAGGCAGAGAGAGAGGAGGAAGCAGGCTCCCTGCCGAGCAGAGAGCCCGATGCAGGGCTCGATCCCAGGACCCTGGGATCATGACCTGAGCCAAAGGCAGAGGCTTTAACCCACTGAGCCACCCAGGTGCCCCTAGATAGTTAGGGGATCTTAACTGGGAGCTTTTGTCCCTTTCTCCTCCTCCCCTTCTTCCTCCTCCTTCTCCTTCTCATAAGGAGCTACTGTTGAGATACCCAGGTGTCTTTGGAAACTGAGTACTGGGCACTGGTCCTGGGTTCTGGTGCAGCTGTTGGGTTGTCTGAAAGTGGGGGCTAGTTTTGAGGGTACCCTACTAGAGGAAGATGGGGGTTTGGAACACCTGTGTCCATGTGGGACACATAGGAAAGCAATTGGTGGATTGTAGTAGGGGTGTTATAGAGTGAGACTGGGACAGGTTACCTGCCCCATAGATGTAGCTGTGAACTGGAAGTTTCCCAGCATCATACGCAGCAGGGACAGGAACTCTTTGTCCTCATAGTCAAAGCGGTCCCCAAAGACAATGGAGCTGATGACATTGGACACTGTTCGGCTCAGGAAGAAGGTGGGATCGATGAAGGCGCCTGGGGAATGGGATAGGGTTGGGGAGAGTCAGGGATTTGGGGGAGCGTCAACTGGGCTGTCTCATGCCAGCTTGAGGATTGGAGGAGGGCACTGGAGTGAGGACCCAGACGTCCAACACAAGACCCAGAGCCTGGAACCCTGATGCCTTCCCCCAAGCCAGTCCCCTTCCTGGTGGAGAAAGCCCGAGTCGTGCTGGTGTATCCCTCTGTCTCGCTCAGTCCTGGCCCCGCTTACCATGCGTGCCCTGGAGGGCCTCGATGAGGAAGCCTGCCTCCTCCTGGATACGCTCCTCGATGCCGCGCTTGCCCACTCCGAAGTCCCGCAGCGTGGTGATGGAGAAGCGCCTGAGCTGCTTGGCGCGCTCCCCGTTGCTGAACGCCACACCTGGGGAGGGAGCGTAGGGTGTCGTGAGGCAGGGCGGGGCGGGGACAGAGGCGGACAGAGAGCAGGAGCAGAGAAGGATGGGTTGGGGCATGGGGTGGAGGGTGATGGAGACAGACAAGTGAGGGTCAGAGAAACACTGAGAGAGATAGATTGGGTTGGAAGGAAAGAATCAGGAGAGAGGCAAGGACATGGGGACGGAGGACCGGGGTTCCACGGCAGAAATCCCAAGAGCTCCCCCTGGACCCAGAGGAAGAAGAGGCATCCATGGGAGAAAATGGGGAGATGGCTCCGAAGCAGGGGGGACAGGGACACAGACACCCTGAGCCAAGCTACAGAAGACAAAGGAGAGGTCACAGTAACCAGGGACAGGGACAGAGGAGAACAGGGGTAGAACTCGGCCACAGGCTTGGGTGGGTGAGTCAGGAGAAGAGCAGTGGGGAAACTGAGGCCATCAGGTGTGCCTGGCCACGAGCCCCCACCCGGAGCTCCTCACCGTAGCCTTTGAAGAGCCAGTCGAAGGTGGCCTGCTCGCCTCGCCCGCTGAACTCCTCAGCCTGGTCTACCAGAGCCTCCTTCACCGCCTCGTGTCCACACAGCACCACGATGCGCCGGGGTCCCAGGTGAACCGTGAACACCGGGCCATAGCGCTCACTGATCTGATGGAGGTGGGGGGCTTAGAGGCTGCGGCCCCCACTGGGAGCCGGCCTGTGCCCAGCCCTCACCTACTGCATGCCTCGCCCCCGGGTTCTGATACTCAAGGGGTTGGACATCCCAAGATCTGCTCTTTCTTGTCTGGGACCCTGCAGCCCAACCCGCAGATTTCCACTCTCTTAAGACTCTGGTCCAACCTTGGCCATCCCCTGCCACTCAGTCCCAGCTCAATCAGGCCAGCGCCCAGCCCCGCCCCACTGCACCCATCCCGTGTCCTGACACCTTCATGAGAGAGTTGTACATCTGCTCTGTGTTCAGCTGCAGGTAGTTCCCGATGAAGGGCAGCGGGGTGGGTCCCGGAGGGAGCTTCCCCCAGAGCTTCCTCTGCCTCCAGACAGACATCAAGACCATGATGGTGAGGCAGGCCAGCAAAGCCACGAGGAGCAGCCCTGAGGCCAGCATGGTGGCGCTGGGAGAGACGGTCAGATGGTGCTGGCTGGGGTGGTTTGCCTTTATATGACCTGGGAGAGAGGGGTGGACTTTGGTCTTGTTTGTTAATTGTGCCATTTCATTTCCCAGCTATAGTCCCTCCCCACCCCAACTCCCAAACTCACAGCTGAGCTTGGGACAAACCAGCAAGGCAGGAAGAGGAGATCTCAGGGAGGTTAACAGAGAGTGGGCCCCGGGAAGGGCCACCCCCAGTCTGTAGACTTGGTTGAAGCAGTAGACACATTCTGAACTTTAAGATTTTGGAAGATATGGATTCAGAGTCCTGAGCTTTGGACTTGAGGTCAGAGTGGGAAGTGGCCCAAAAATTATGGATTAGAGCGTCTTGGGAGAAAGGAATCCAGAGATCTGGGTTTAAGAGTGTTGGAATGGGACAGCAGGTATGGTCATAGATTTAGGGGTTTTTTTTGCAGAGGAGGGATGTACAGTTAAAGGTCTTGGGAGGTGAGATCCCAGGGAGTGGACTTAGGGGACTTGGGGTGAGGGAGGACCCCTAGCTGTGATGCGGGGTTCCCAGAAGAAGTATGTGGGACGCCAGCAGGACCAAAGAGTCAGCACCTGCCCAGGCTTTGATCTACCTTTGCGTTGGGCACAGTGTCACCTCTGGTGCCCAGAATCCCCATGGGGACCTGGAAGCAAGGTCAGGATCGGTGTCACTGCCCCTCTGTGGTTGGGAAAGGGGTAGAAGTCCAGAGCCACATTTGAGGGGAACCTTTCTTAGGAAGGAAGGGTAACTTGTGGTCTCTGTGCCAGAAGCCCTGGGCAGGACTTGGGAACAGTAGGGACGTCCACCCATATGGTGCCAAGAAGTCCCAACTGTCTCAAGGGCTATAACTGACAGAGAGCCTCGTCGGTCCTACCCAGACCCCTGGGGGAGCTCACTAGCTTCACCATTTCCATTGTCGCTGTTGGTAGAAGTGCTACCGCCGGTCCCCGTCTGGTGTGTGAGAGTACTGAGGACAGAGACCAGGGGGGCAGGGGCTCCTGCGTCTCCTGCTCCGCACGCTTGCGCCCCCGTTCTGGGGCTGGGTTTCCCACCAGTGGAAAGGGGGCACTCGAGAAGAGGAGGCCGAGTGTGAGGGCGTGGGAGGTCCCTTTGGGGTGACGCGGGGCTCGGCAGGGCTGCTGGCAGCACCCAGAGGGAGCGACGGCAGGGAGAGTTTTGGGGAGACTCCTGAGTGGGGAGAGAGCCAGGTCCTGGAGGCCGACAGTGAGAGAGAGGAGAGATGGTGGCCCTGCCGTCCTTCCCTCAGTGACCTTGTTCCTTAACAGTGAGGCGCTAGGCTTTGGTGAGCCCTAACTGAAGAGCCAGTGTGTGAATGTGATCCCACGGAACCCCTCTAGCAGGGGGCTCGCTCACAGCACCCCCCTTTCGCTGTTCAGAAGAGCAGGTCTCCCCACGGCCACTTGCTCGAGGTCACACAGGTAGCGGGTAGGAAGCTGGGACTTGAACCCTGTCCTCTCCTGCCTCCACTGACCGGCCTAGACCATCTTGAGGGCCAAGTGGAGCCCCAGTTTAGCAAGGAGTGGTGTGGCATTGGCATCGGCGTTGCACACAGAGATACGCTAGCAAGTTCTGCCGTTGGCATGGGCTCGCCCCCGCTAGACACTGGAATTGAAAGCAAGTGGACCCTGAACTTGATGCCAGGAGAACATCAAGTGGCTCACAGAGCCACTTCTGGCTGCAGGAGGGTCTGAGAGCAGGCCCCGGTGGCCACTGGGGCTGGCGCCGTGTGGCTCTGAGGTTGGTCCCAGCCGGCTCTGACATGAATGTCATGTGGGAGCTGGACTGGTCTCCCGTGGGCCTGATCGGGGCCCCGATGGGCACGAGGCAGCATCTGATAGTTGGAAACCTGCCCCCACCCGCTCAGATGCCAGCTCTGACTTAGGACGAGTGCAGGTGGGAGAGGTTGGCACTCTCAGGACAGGGATGTTGCTCCAAGGGTTCTAGAGCTCTAAGCTGGATTCCTGCGGGGAGGGAGCAGAGAGCAACGCAGAGACAGGAGAGTTGTTAGTTGGTTTTTGTTTTGTTTGTGTTCATTGGCCAGGAATGTTTTTTGGTTTTAATGGGCGAAAAGGAGGGACAGAATATTAGCACAAGCTTGGCATGGATCGATGCCCCAATCCTAAGGACCAGCCTGCGTAGCAGTTAAGAGCCAGATTACGGCATGGATTGGAATCCTTTGTCCCTTCCTTGTTGTGGGACTTTGAACAGGTCATCTCACCTCTCTGAGCATCCTGGGGCCAATGACAGGAGCTACCTCTTAGCTTATTATGGGAGGATCAGTGGGTTCATGGGTTTAAAGTGTCAACAAATAGTAGCTGTTCCTATTTAATCCTCAGGAAGAAGGACTTGAGTATGGGGTTCTCTACATCCTGTTCCGGATTTTACATTCTCTGGTCTAAAGTTCCAAATACTTTTCTTTGGGAAAGGAGGAAGGGAGAGAAAGCCTTGTGGGAACCTGCCTGCCCTTCTTTTTTTTTTTTTTTTTTTAAAGATTTTATTTATTTGACAGAGATCACAAGTAGGCAGAGAGGCAGGCAGAGAGAGAGAGGAGGAAGCACGCTCCCTGCTGAGCAGAGAGCCCGATGCGGGGCTCAATCCCAGGACCCTGAGATCCCAGAACCCTGAGATCATGACCTGAGCCGAAGGCAGAGGCTTAACCCACTGAGCCACCCAGGCGCCCCACCTGCCCTTCCTTCTTTGGCACAGCTGAGCCTTTCCCCCTGGACCTGAGAATGGAACATGGACCTTGGGGGCGGGCTTCTGGAGGGACGGTGGAGTAGGCAGTGGGGGGGGGAGGGTGGATCAGGGACAGACCCTCAGGCTGTCTGCCCCCCACCTGCCCCAGGCACTTTGCCCATCGGCCTGTCTCCCCTTGCATCGGACTGTCTTATTCTTTATTCCTTGTCTTCCCTGCAAGTCAGCCTGCCCTGCCGCCCTCTTGTGTGCTTCTGGGTCTTTCTGTTCGTGCCAGCGTGTGCAGCGGGTTCTCCTAGAAGCCTCTGTTGTGTATCTTCTTATTTATACGTCTGTCTACGTGTGTCATTCCGGGCACGTGCTTGGGATCTCTGCACATCTGAGCGCGTGTACGTGCCGGCGTGTCTGTGTGGATATATGGATTTATGACACTCCCGTCTGTGGAGTGTTTGTGCGTAAGTGGGTCTCCATACCTGTTTGTGTCTAGACACGTCCCTCTGTGTGAGCCCACGAAAGGCCGGTGTGCCCGAATGCACGGCCGTGTCTGTGTCTATGGGCAACCGAGTACGTGGTTTGGAGTACGCCTGTGGGAGGACGTCTTGTGAGTGTCTGTGTGTCCACCCTGACATCTGACTGTGCGTCCACACGTATCTGTTTGCAGGTCCTGCTGGTGACTGTGTTTGGCTGTGTGGATGGACGTTTTGTGTGTGTGTGTGCTGGCGTAGTGTGTAGGCACGTGGGCCACGCTGTGTACACGTGGCTGCGATCTGCTGGTGCCTGTCTGTCTGCGCTCAGACGCAGCCCTGGCCCAGCTCCACTTCCCGTCTTAAAAACATGAGTAATTCCCTATTTGTCAGGGTGTTGTGTCCCTGGGCTTTCAAGGGTGACACCAGGCAGAAAAGGGCTGCATGGGACAGGTGTGTCCTGAGAGCATTCTGAGGTGGGTCAGCTCCTATCGGATCAAGCTCCTATCGGAACGTCCATTCAGAGAATTCCCTCCCACAGCGCCCCCAGCCTCCTAAGCCACTCAGCACATTTAAGACAGTCATCCTCCCAGCGCCGTCACCCTGCCACTCCGTCCCAGCCTTGCTGACGGATGCTGAGGACACAGGGGTGACCCTGGGCCCTGCCCTCCTGAAGCCAGCACAGGGCTGGGGTGAGAAGGCCCAGGCAGAGGGCTGGGCTGGGGGAGCCCAGAGGGAGGCGCAGGTGTCTGTAGGGGCCCAGAAATAGCCCCTGCTTCACGCTTGTCAGTTCAGGCTGAGCCACTAGAGGGCCACATAGGGGGTTTTCCAAGGCAGGATGGGGACACTTGGGAAGGAGACTTCTGGGCAGAGGAATCTGAGTGTGGAGACAGTGGAGCGTGGTCGGGTATCCTTAGGGTGGAAGGATCTGGGCCGTGTGCACCGATGAGGCTGAAGTCTTCAGCAGGAGTCAGACCTGCTGGACCTTGTGCGACCGGGTGGGGAGTGTGGACTCTGTCCCAGGATGATGGGGAGCCCCAGAGGGTCTTAGGCAGGGGAACAAGCCGGCCAGATTTGTGTTTCGGAGAGGTTGTTGAGATTTATGGGGAAGAGGAGACTACAGGTCCAGAGACACGGACGTGGCTTCTATAGGCTCCAGGGGACAGAGGACGGGGCCATGAGCATGGAGAGGAGGCGTGGGTTGGAGAAAGGGACAGAAGGAAGAACTGGTTCTTACCTGGTCCTGTGCTGGCTGTGTGGGGTAAGGCGAGGGAGGAGCCCAGTGTGGGGTAGATGGTGGTGTCATTTATCGGTTTGGGGACACAAATCAGAAGCAGGTTTGAGGAAGGAGATAATGAGTTCCATTTTGGGCACGTTGGGAACCGGGCACAATCCCTGCTTCTAGGGATTTCTCTGACCAGCGGGACAGCAGACCCGGATCAACCAAAGTCCTCAAGGACCCCATGAGTGCTCATTAGTAATTATGTGTCGTAATGTAGTACTGGGGGCTGAGGGTTGGGGGGGCTTCCTAGAGTCAGTGTTGTTAAACTGGGTCTTGCAGGATGAGGTCACAGGTGGGGGAGGAGCGGAGGGCAGGGCAGAGAGAGCCTCACAGGCCAGGCCCCTGCTCCCTGTGCCAACCTCATCAATCAGCTTGCTGTCCTCCACCTCCTCGCCTGACCCGAAACTCTCCACAAACCTGGCTCATGCCCGCGAGTGTGGCTGAAATCTATGACCTCTCCGAAATGAGAATGTTTGTTTTGTTTTGTTTTTTACTTAATGTGAAGGGGCAGTTGGCTGACTCCGTCAGGAGAGCATGCCACTCCTGATCTTGGGGTTGGGAGTTCAAGCCCCATGTTGGGTGTGGAGCTTAAAGAAATAAATACATAAATTAAAAAAAATAAATCAAGGAATACTTATTTAAAAATTATCATTTTTAATGCAAACAGCTCATGGCATTTAGTACATTCCCAGAGTTGAGAAACCAACTACCTGTAACTAATTCCAAATCCTTCCCAGGTGAGAATCTTAGGTAAGCCTTCTTGGTTCAAATTTAAATGCTAGCACTGCTGACAATGGTAGCATTCAGTGAGCTTATGATATTACTGTGTGAAGTTTTTACGGGCATGATCTTGCTAAAGTCCTCACAGCAAGCTGGTGAGGTCGGGTTGACTGTCCCCAGTTGCAGACGAGTGAAGCAAGGCCCAAAGAGGGGGGAGTGAGTTGTTTTGGGCTCCACGGCTGATCAGGGTGGGCCCTGGGCATGGCCTCGTGTTGTTGACTCTAGATTTCACGCTCTTAACCACCATGCTGGACAGCCAAGTCCTCCCTTCTCTTTATGAGACATCAGAAAACTGTTCCTGATAATCCTGTGGTTCTTGTAGGCCTAAAACAGAAGATTCGGTTGTGATAAAGGAAATAAAAATAAAACAGGTCTCTCCATGGGAGGGATGTTTGACCTTCTGTTATGTTTGCATTCTTTGGAACATTAAACCAAAGACCCGGCCAAGCAGTGTCACCTCAGTGAAGCAGAGAGCAGAACAAGGGGTTTGGCCAGAGTGAAGGGTTTGGGTTTGGGTTTCACATGACAGCAAGGGCCAGGGTGAGTGGCGGGAGGGGAAGGCCAAGGAGCAGAAGAAAGTCAAGGTTCCTTCTGTCTGGTTGTTGGGACAGCACATGCCCACCGGTGTGCCCTCTTGCAGGAGCAGGGCAGGTCTTGGAGGAAAGAGAGGGAGAACGTTTGTCAGAAGACAAGGACAAAAGAGAAAGACTCCAAAAAGGAAAGGTTTTCATAGGAGGGTGGAGAGTCATACTCTAGAAGGGCTCTGGGGAGTTTTTGACTCTGATAATGGCTGAGTAGCTCCTACCGGATCAAGCATCCTGAAAATAACAGCTATGGACTCAAAATAAAATCTTAAAAAAAAAAAGAAAAAAGAAAAAAAACCTCCAAACCTGATTCCCTGACATCACCGGAGAGTGGGTCAAAGCAGGCAGATACTGAAGGAGGTCAGAGGGAGTTTCCTGTTATTAAATCTTTTGGCCTGAAGGCAAGTGGAGACCATGCCTTGAGGATGGCTGAAACCCAAGCAGAAGCTTTGTAAATTTTCGGAGTTGAAGAAACAGAGGACAAAGAACAGGGTGATTACAGTGTGTGATGGTAGCCGTGATAGGGTCTCCAAAAGGTGAGAGCCAGAGTCGGGGAGTCCCAAATCTCTGTATAAATTCTGTCCCATTTTCTCACCTGTTGTTGAAGTACTTATGTGCTAGGAAACTCCATGTGGTGCCAGGGCTAAAACACTGAAAGATTTCAGGACTGTGCATTTGAGTTCCGCCAAGTTAACTGCTCCCTGAAACAAACAGAACAAGACAAATTGATATTCTTCAGTAGAACATTACAGAATCCAGAGTCTTTACAATATGTTCCTTGTCATATCTAGACAAAATCCGAAATAACTAGGTATATTAAAATACAGGAATATATAATCATACTCAAGAGAAAAGGCAGTTGATGGAGATTGACCTGGGGATGCCCATAATGTTGGAATTTAGCTGAGACAGTTTAAAAGCACCTATTATGTCAAGTGGTATTCAGAAGCAAGAGGTATTGACCTACCTTCTGACCGTGAGACTCAAAGGAGGTAGTCAAATGTGTCCTCTTCATTGAAGAGAGTGTTAGGGAAAGCTGTGCTCTTGAGGGGAGAGCTTATTTTGAAGGAGATTAGGAAATGGACAGAGAATTTAGAGACACAGTTTATTTTTACACAGATGTTAATAGAATACCTACTATGTGCCAGCCACTGGGTCAGGTGTTGAGGATATAGCAATCAGCCAAACAGTCCAGCATCTGACTCTATGCAATTTACATTCTGAATGTGTCCAGGAATTTTGGTCAAAGGCATTCTGCTCAGGAATCTATTTGGAGAAAGGGACATGGGAGCAGAAAGAAAATAAATGGCATCTTGTAACGAACCAGGAGATAATAATGGCTGTATTTATTATTATTTTAGCTAATGATCATGGAATGCCATGTGCCAAGAAGTATGCTAAGTGATCTGCATGCAAGACCCTTGCTTAGTTCTAGGAACAGCTCTGTGAGATAGACTATATTATTATCTACAGCTTTCAAGTGAAGATGTTGAGGTCACCAACTCAGACGTTGCAGAGCCAAGACTGGAATTGAGGTGTGTCTGTGCACAGAGCTAGATCTCTTAACCACTACACCGTAGTCTACTGGGCAGGTGTCGGAAACATTAAGAGGAATAAGAACAGGCTGGTCCGAGTGAAATCTGTTCACAGAAAGCTTTAATTACTAAGGCTACAAATATGGGAAAACTGTAAAGAGGAGCAAGAGAAAGATAAATAGAAAATTCAGAGTGGAAGCTGTTTCTCAGGAGAAGCAAGATAAATGATTGCAAAGGGACAGAGTGGATTTCTAAAGTTTTTATTTTTTTTAAAGATTTTATTTATTTATTTGACAGACAGAGATCACAAGTAGGCAGAGAAGCAGGCAGAGAGAGAGAGAGAGAGGGGAAGCAGGCTCCCTGCCAAGCAGAGAGCCCGATGCGGTCTCAATCTCAGGACTCTGGGATCATGATCTGAGCCGAAGGCAGAGGCTTTAACCCACTGAGCGACCCAGGCGCCCTAAAGTTTTAATGTTTTATTTCCTAGGTGAAGTGGCGAATGTTCATTTTCTTGAAACAGTGGTTGTATAGTTTATCATCATTAGTTCGTATGATGGATATAGCGGGTTGAATGGTGACCCTCAAAAGATATGTCTGTGTTCTGATACCTAGATCTTGTGATTGTTACCTTGTTTGGAAGAAGGACATTGCGGGTATAATTAATTTAAGGATCTTGAAATGAGGAGAACATTGTGGATTATTTGAGTGGGGCATAAATCCAATGATGAGTTTCTTTATAATAGAAAGGCAGAGAAAGGGGCGCCTGGGTGGCTCAGTGGGTTAGAGCCTCTGCCTTCGGCTCAGGTCATGATCCTGGGGTCCTGGGATCGAGCCCCGCATCGGGCTCTCTGCTCAGCAGGGGAGCCTGCTTCCTCCTCTCTGTCTGCCTGCCTCTCTGCCTACTTGTGATCTCTGTCTGTCAAATAAATAAATAAGATTTATTTATTTTTTTAAGATTATTTATTTATTTATTTGACAGACAGAGATCACAAGTAGGCAGAGAAGCAGGCAGAGAGAGAGGAAGGGAAGCAGGCTCCCTGCTGAGCAGAGAGCCCGATGTGGGGCTCGATCCCAGGACCCTGGGATCATGACCTGAGCCGAAGGCAGAGGCTTAACCCATTGAGCCACCCAGGTGCCCCTCAAATAAATAAATAAAATCTTTAAAAAATTTTTTTAAAAATAAAAAAAAGAAAGGCAGAGAAAGGGATGAGACAGACAGAATTGAAGACAGAGACACAGAGGAGGAGGCAAGGAGAAAACAGGCGTAGATTGGGGTGATGTGGCTAACAAGCCAGGGAACCCCATGGGTTGCAGGCAGCTGGCAGAAGCTAGGACAGAGGTTTATAATGCATTATGGCAGGCTTAAGTAACTCATACAAAAGTTTCACCAAAAAAAGTAACCATTTAAAAACTAGACAATAGAGCACCTGGGTGGCTCAGTCAGTTAAGCATCTACCTTCGGCTCAGGTCATGATCCCAGGGTCCTGGGATCGAGTTCCACGTCGGGCTCCCTATTGTGTGGGGACCCTGCTTCTCCCTCTGGCTCTCTCTCTCTCTCTCTGCCTCTCAAGAATAAATAGATAGAGTCTTAAAGAATTAAAAAAAATTTAAAAAACTAGACAATAATAAATAAGTAGTTGGAAAGCTCTGTTCTCTTATTTATTTTTTAAATTTTTATTAAATTTCTATTTTTTTAGAGAGAGAGAGAGAGCATGTGCACAAGGTGGTTAAGGGCAGTGGGGGATAGAGAGAATTCCAAACAAGCTCCAGTCCTAGCAGGGCTTGATCCCACAAGCCCCAGATCAAGATCTGAGCCGAAATCAAGAGTTGGTGACTCCACCGACTGAGCTCCAGATGTTCCTCTTCTCTTTTGTTTTATTTTTTTAAAAGATTTTATTTATTTATTTGACAGACAGAGATCACAAGTAGGCAGAGAGGCAGGCAGAGAGAGGGGGAAGCAGGCTCCCTGCTGAGCAGAGATCTCCTGGGATTGAGCCCAGGACCCTGGAATCATGACCTGAGCCGAGGGCAGAGACTCAACTCACTGAGCCACCTAGGCGCCCCTAGAGTTTGCTTTTAAAATATATCAGTTGGTGTATGTCACCCTGTGTTCACCAGGAACCATCACCTACTCAGACTAAAAGCCCAGGTCCTTACTGAGGTCCACGAGGCTTCACACAATCTGGCCCTTTCATGCCCTGCCTTCTTCCCACTTCCCCTTCTCTCCTTCCTCCACTCCACCCGTAGTCTGCTTGTGGATTCTAGAACACACATGCACGGCCTCCTGCTTTACAATTCTGCTGTTTTTTTAAATCTCACCACCAGAAACACTCCCTTCCCAGATAACCCGCCTAGCCTGTTCCTCCAACACCTTGAGAGACCTACCCTGTCCTGAACGTAATCCCAATCCTGGAATATCTGCTGTCCTAATATATTATTATATCACTTATTTATTATGTTTATTCTTCATTGTCTGTGTCTCCCACTAGAAGGAAACTCCACAAGGGCAGGAGTTGTGGTCAGCTTTGTTCACACTGATGGACCCCAAGTACTTGAAGACAGTATTGGTACATGTTGGGTATTTGACAAACATTGGTTGAATAAAATGAAGTATGAGGGAAAGCTTTCATCCACTAAATGAGTTGATGGAGCTTGGAAATAGAATGTTAGAAGGCTGAACTATTCTCCACAATGGAATGGGGAGAATTTGGAACTGGGAGTTGTGAAAGAAGTTCCCTGCAGACCAGGAAGGTACGTTTAGAGGGAGAGACAATTGACGGGGCTTGGGGCAAGGAGCCAGCAAGATGGTTGTGAATAGAGTATTGGGGGGTTGAGCATCATGTGGGAAATCTCTGGTGGTGGACTCCTAGGAAGGGTAATTAATAACAGGGGAGTCTAAAAGGTCATTTTAAGTAGTTTTCTATGCCCTACAGTGACGGTGCACAGAACACACAAGAAGCTGGCTACACTCAATGGCTTTGACTCCCTGGCTGCTTTTATTTTATTTTGTGCGGGAGATGATAATCAGGGAGACGAATGGTGCACTACATTTGGGTCACTATCACGAAAAGACATAGAATCTATAACAAGAATTCGGTGGAGACAGGAAGCACCTGCAGAGGGGAACAGAACACAAATTCTCCAGATTGTTGCTGAAATCTTGGACAGCGCATTGCTTTTCCACTGGATGCAGCCGGTACATATCTCTCTATTTGCAGGTAACCCTCCCTGACCTGCAGTCCAATGACAGTAGGAATAGTGCCTTCTCTTAGAGCTGTTGTGAGAATTTAAGCTGTTGTGAGCGCCTCTCCATCTTAGAGGAGGTGAGCTGGTGCACTCGTATCCGTGGACAGAGCTCTGGTCTCCGACGGTTCCTTCCGCGTCCAGTAGGGGGCACTCAGCGGGCCTTGAGGCAGAGCTCGTAGGTTGGAGGGATATTGCCAAAGCCTGAGACCCTGGGTGTGATATCGATGTCAGCGGGCGGCACCAGTGAGTGTAGAGAGAAGTTCTGAAGGATGGACGTAAAGTAGAGAAAGAGTTCCATGCGGGCCATGGCCTCGCCCAGGCAGATGCGCTTTCCTGTGGGCACAGGGGAGGATGGAGGGCGGCTCATATCTGCACTGGGATCATGAGGGCGTGTGGAGCTTTCTGGCCCCATCACCACTCAGAGCCTCCTCAGCATCCCTGGGCTCATAATAATACCTGCTTTGTGGGGTTATTGTAAAGACTCAGTGGGCTCCTCTAGGATCTGCCACTTATAGGAGCCCAACACGTGGCAGCTACTTCTCTGATGGCTTGATTCCATCAGATCCCAAGAAGGAATGGCTCTAAAAAAGACCTCAAATCTGAAGTTTCTGTTCATTTAAATTTCTCAAGGGTTTACCAAATGCCTGCTAGGTGCCAGATGCTGGTGAGGGGGGAAAAAAAGGAAAGAAAGAAAGAAAGAAAGAGGAAGGAAGGAAGGAAGGAAAGAAAAGAAAAGAGAAAAGAAAAGAAAACTCACCCTTAAATAAGGCTTACTATTTGTTGGTCACCCTTCCAGTGGTTTGAAAAGATGAATCCCCACTTTATAGACAGGAAATGGAAGTAACTCACCTATGACTCCAACCTTTATGGGGTGGGGTGGGGTCCTGTTTCCTAACCACTGCACTGATTCAATATGGCTTATACTTAAAATACTCTCCTAAGGTGATGTGTCATGGGTCACAAGCTCCTGTTCATCAGGCAAATCCACCTGCTGCCTATTTTTTATACTACCTCCAAACTGTTAAAAAAGAAAATCACACACCCCAAATGGAGTCACTTAGATTAAGCCAAGTCATCAATCCACGCTCAATATCTAAGCTAATTTCAACCTCCCCCAGAAATACAGTCTTAACCAGTTAGTTGGGAATTTTTTGATCCGCACCCACGAGGTGATCTGCCACATGGACTCTCTCCACCCCCTAGAAGAAGATGAGGTAATCCGCCTAATAAGATCTTGCCATCTGCAAAGACATGGATGGAACTAGAGGGCATCGTGCTAAGCAAAATAAGTCAATCAGAAAAGTCAAATATATGATTTCATGCATGTGAGGAATTTAAGAAAAAAAAACAGAGGACCATAGGGGAAGGGAGGAAAAAATAAAACAAGATGAAATCAGAGAGGGAGACAAACCTTAAGACACTCTTAATTCTGGGTTAAGGGCATTAAGGAGGGCAGGTGATGTCTAGAGCAGTGGGTGTTACATGCAGCTGATGAATCACTGAACTTTACTCCTGAAACTAATACACTATATGTTAATTAATTAAATTTAAATAAAAATTTTTAAAACCTGCCCTTCCCCTAGGGGACGGTGATCTTGCCTATAACAATCCTTTCTTTTCTTTTGCTAATAACTTCTTGCCCACTCTCCTCCCTATACAGACTTTCTATTTCTACAACCCTAAGGCTGCCCTCTACTTACTAGAGGGAATGCTGCTTGATTCATGAATCATTTAATAAAGCCAATTATATATTCAAATTTACTCAACTGAGTATTTGTTCTTTAACAAAACTAAGGATGCTTTTTACATCTTTAAATGGTGAAAACAGTCGGGGCGCCTGGGTGGCTCAGTGGGTTAAAGCCTCTGCCTTCGGCTCGGATCATGATCTCAGGGTCCTGGGATCGAGGATCATGATCTCAGGGTCCTGGGATCGAGCCCTGCATCGGGCTCTCTGCTCAGCAGGGAGCCTGCTTCCTCCTCTCTCTCTGCCTCCCTCTCTGCCTACTTGTGATCTCTGTCAAATAAATAAATAAAAATCTTTAAAAAATAAAAAAATAAAAAAAATTTTTAATGGTGAAAACAGTCAAAAGAAAAATTATATTTTGTGACATGTGTGACTTCGATGAAATTCAAATTTCTATGTTCATAAATAAAGGTTTTTGGTATCACAGACATTCTCATGCATTTTCGTGCTGTCCATGGTCACTTCTGTGGCATAAGGGGGTTAGTTGAATAGTTCAGACTGAGATACTATCCCTGGCAAAAACTAAAATATTTTCTATTTGGTCCTTAACAGAAAAGGTTTGCTGATATCTGTTTAGTGCTATACCTTTTCTAATTATCAGAGTTAACAGTTCTAATATCCCATGATTCTGGGAAATAGCATTCAACTTCCCATCCAGACCTGGATGTCGAATACAGACCAGGGATTGGAGGGTCACATCTAGCATGTTCCTGTGGTGGGGGTGGGGGGACTCAGACCATAGAAACCTACCAGAGGAAAAAGGTACAAAGGCTTCATTCTTCTTGAAGCGGCCCTGCTCATCCAGGAAGTGTTGAGGATAGAAGGCATCTGGATAGCGGAAGTATTTGGGGTCTTTGAGGACTGAGCCAAGCAGCGGGAACACATCAGTGCCCTGGGGTGAAAATACGGACAGTTAGTAGAAATCAGTGTTGGAGGATGGGGGCAGGGAACCAGGAGGAGAGAGGAGTGAGAGGGGAGGAGGGAGAAGGGGTAACAATAAGACCCAGCTCTACCTTGGGCAGAAGGTAGCCTCGGAAATGAGTGTCCCGGATGACATTATGGGGGACACCCATGGGTACGATATCTGTCAGTCTCTGTATCTCATGGATCACAGCATCCGTGTAGGGCATCTTGACTCTGTCGTCCACACTTGGGATCCGGTGTGGTCCAATCACCTGGTCAATCTCTTCATGGATCTTGGCTAGAAGGGGCCAGAAAACATAACAGACAAGGACACAGGAGGTGTTTCTGGAGGTCAAGGCTAGGCTATGGGTTTGTATCTCTAGTACCTGTGGATGCTGAGGGAGCACACCATGTGTGTTTGCAATGCCTCTTTATTCTTAACATCTGACTCATTGGTGGGGTGCTCCCAGACGGCTGGGAGGCACACAGCCTTGAGCCTAGAGTGCCCGCTGGGATGTTTGGTCTTTATCTTGCAAGTACTAAAGAGCAGGGCGGTGTCCTGGTCCCAGATGGGCTGTCATACACAGATTTTTGACAGGATGGAGAAAAGTTACAACACATAACCAGGACAGGATTGAAGCAAGTGATAGCAATTATGTCACAGGAATTAAGAATGCTATTGGTACAGTTACTCCTCCCTGAACTTCCTAGATGAGTGACTCTGAGGCAAATGACATAACCTTCTGAACCTCTATTTCTTTCTTCTTCTTTTTTTTTTTAAGATTCTATTTATTTATTTGACAGAGAGAGAGATCACAAGTAGGCAGAGAGGCAGGCAGAGAGAGAGGAGGAAGCAGGCTCCCCGCTGAGCAGAGGGCCCGATGTGGGGATCGATCCCAGGACCCTGAGATCATGACCCGAGCCGAAAGCAGAGGCCCAACCCACTGGGCTACCTAGGCACCCTGAGCCTCTGTTTCTTCATCTTCCAAATGGATGAGATGGTTCAACAAGTTCATAGAGTTGTAAAATTTACATAAAATGCAATGTGCAAGTGCTATGATGAGTGCTGTGAAATGTGTGAACCTAGCGATTCACAGACCTGTACCCCTGGGGATAAAAATACATTATATGTTTATTAAAATAAAAAAAAATTTTAAAAATGCAACATGCAAGTAAGTAGAATAGTGCCTAGGCACATAGCAGGTGTCCATTAAATATCTGATTATTTAGATATTTAGTTATTATTATTATTTGGTAAAACACAAGGACAATGGGGCAGGGGCTAGAAAAGTTTGAGTGGAAACAAGTTAGTCTCCATTGTCTATACCAGGAAAAATGTTTTGGCTTGTTTTGAACTGCATTAGAAGGGAGAGATGCCAATATTGGGGGTTTTCTTTAAGCAAGGAATGAGCTCCTCATCACTAGAGTTACCCAACAAGACCAGACTGCAATTTATTGGAGATGGACTCTACTGGATTCCGGCACTATAGTTGGCTAAATAAGGACCATCAAAGGCAACTACCTCCTAATCCCTAGAACTTGTGCATGTTACCATAGAGGACAAACTTGGGGCTTTAAAGACATCATCAGAGTAAGGCTCTTGAGAGGTGGAGATTATCCTGGATTATCCAGATTGGCCCTAAATATAATCACAAGTGTCTGTGTAATTGGGAAGCAGAAGGGTCAGAGTGAGAGGAGATGTGAGCACTGAAGCAGAGAGATTTGAAGATGCTATGCTTCCGGCTTTGAAGATGAAGCAAGGGTCATGAGCCCAGGAAAGCAAGGAATACAGCTCTTGAAGCTGAAAAGGCAAGGAAACTGATTCTACCTTGATTCCACCCAGTGAAATACTGTGTAAACTTATGAAATCTAGAACTGTAGGATAATAGACTTATGCTAATTTAAGCTGCTAAATTTCTGGTAATTTATTACTGCAACTGTAGGAAACTAACACAGGCACCAAGTAGAAGATTAATTAAATAGCCTGCTAAGTCAGAGGTGAGATTCTGTACACTGAGTTTCCAGAGTGTGAAGAGTGTATGACCGTGGGGTTCTAAGGTTTCAAGATTATGTCTTCTTCCCTGTTGGGAGTGGGGGTCACCAGGTAAGCAGCTCAGGTGAACACTCACCTTCCACCTCAGGGTACTTCATCATTAGCAGCAATCCATAACGTAGTGTAGAGCTCACAGTCTCTGTGCCAGCAAAGAATAGGTTGAGTGTGGTCAGCACCAAGTTCTTGAGATTAAATTCCGTGTGGGGATTATTTGTATCCTGAAAATGAGAGGGATAGGACACAGAATCACCCTCTTCTGTGTTTATCTTCTTATTTTGTCCCTTTGTGAAAACACAATAGATGGTTAAACCAAGTGACTATCTGGAAGAGGAAACAGCCAGAGCAAAGGTCCTGGGGCAGCAGTGTCCCCCGTGTATAGAGGAACAACAAGGAGGCCAGTGTAATTGGAGTGGACAGTGGAGAAAATGGGAGGAGAAAAAGTAGAAATTTGAAAGTTCTAGGACATTAAGCTATATAATTGTAAAATTCCAAGTGCTGAGGTTTGTGTAATAAAAAAAATACATAAATTTCTAAAATTCCAAGACTTTATGATATAGAAGTATTAAGTTTCTAAATTTCTACATCTCTAAGACTTTTAAGTTTAAAGCTTAAACTCTTAAGCTTCTCAAATTCTCAAAGTCTAAGCTTCTCAAGTTCTAAGAATGTAAAGACTCATTCTGGTTTTCTGTATTTGTAAGTCTCTGGTAGTTGTAATCACAAATGATTTGAAAAGTATATGTTTTAAGTATCCTTGCTCCTAAAATTTCTAGATTCAAAGTTTATTTTAAAAGCGTAAGAATAGGGTGCCTGGGAGTAGGTGCCATGACCTGCCTTCGGCTCAGGTCATGATTCCGGGATCCTGGGATCGAGCCCACATCGGGCTCCCTGCTCAGCAGGAAGCCTGCTTCTCCCTCTCCCACTTACCCTGCTTGTGTTCCCTCTCTCACTATCTCTCTCTGTCAAATAAATAAATAAAATCTTTAAAAAAAAATGAAAGCGTAAGAGTGTACGTATGCCTTTACAGTTTCTATATCTCATCTATAAATAAAAGCCAACCATGTAAAACAATGCTTGCTCTTTTATCTCCAAGAGGTTTGCAGGTAAAATTTGCAGGTGCTAGGGAATAGGATGATGAGAGAAAAGGATTGGAGAAGAGGTACCTGGTACATCTTGATGAGGAAGCAGTCAATGAAGTCCCGAGGGTTTTGTGGGTCAAGAGATGCTTCGTTGATCTTCACCCTAGAGGCAATGAAGTCCTTGAGCTCTTCTACCAAGTAGTAGATGCGATTGTGTCTTCCTGGCAAATATTGCATGATCCCGGAATACATGTCATACAGCTGTGGGGAATAAGCAAAGGGAGTTTGTCAGCAATGGGCACCTGGGGCCAGCGTAGGCTGAGTATGGGGTCAGCTAGCTGGGTTCAACACCCAGCTCTGCGTCTGAGGATTGGGTGAGTCCATTTGCTTCTTGGAGACTCCAGGTGTATCGATCCTTGTCTCCCAAGGTTGTGGGGAGGACTAAGTGAGGTACAGGCGGGTGCTTAGTTAACTGAGATTGGGAGTGGGCAGGGAGGTGGTTAGTGGGCACCTGTGCCCAGGGTGTGCTCATCTCAATGAAACTCTCATTGATCATCTGCAGCAGCTTCAGGAACTGCTGGTCTTCATAGTCAAAGCGGCTTCCAAAGACGACAGAACTGATGACGTTGGAGACAGTGCGGCTCAGGAAGAAGGTGGGTTCGATGGGAGAACCTGGATGGTGGAAATTGTCTAGGTTGGAGACAATGATTAGGAGCATGGGATGGAGAATCATTCAATCATGGATACAAGTCTTGGGTCCACTGCTTAATAGCACATGTTAGTTACTTCATTTTTTTGTGTTACGAGTCTAGATTTCCCAGTACGCAAATTGGTTTAGTAACCACTGAAACCTGAGGCTTCAATATAATTATCCATGTGAAATGCTTAGCACTATCCTTGCCATGTAATAAGCACCCAAAAAGTGCTGGTGGAGTTTAATCATTACTTTTGGGTATTTAACTGTGTTTGTGCTGTGGAGTCACAGATTTGGGAAAGAAGTCATGGTATGGGACACATTAAGAAAAAAAAAAAAAGGACGGCTGGATTCTGTGTATCTCTAGCAATGATTCCATTTGAACTATTAAGAAAATTCTTCCCTTGGCCTCAGCTGCGCCATCTAAAACAGGATACCGGATCTGGGGACAATTTTTCTGAAACAATTCTCATATTCACAAACACACAATTTTGCAAATAATTTCTGGGGGTTCGTGGACATTCAAAGCCTTCATGCAGACTGTTTAGTTAGCATCCATGAAGCCTACAAGGAAAACTCTGATTTAGAGAAATTTCTCCCTCTTTCTATATCTTATCTATTCCTCTTTGTACTTCTAAGCGGCTGTGTCTTTTTCCCCCCTCTAAATCCTATTGGTTCCAGACCTTATTTCAGGGCAGGGATTGGATTCCTTAAAAAATATAATCAAGTGGGTATAGAGTTTCAGATTTGCAAGATGAAAAATTCTGAAGATCTGTTTCACAACAATGCAAATACACTGGAACAAGCGCTTAGGAATGGTTAGGATGGTAAAATTATACATTATGTAGTTTTATGACAATTGTATGTATGTACTATCTGTATACCTATGTATGTAATTAAACTTGATCCTGTCACTGGAAAAAGGCACGAATTTACATATTGCAAAAGTTTGCACATGCTTTCAGGGGCTCACAAAATCCCCGAGATCCACTGATTAAAGCTTCTGAACAAGTGGTCTCTAAGAGGCTTTCACGTTAACTTTTAACATGGAGCCTGGCTAGAAATCTTAGTAAACCCTCAGTCTTTTTCATCCTCTCCCGTTCTAGAGCCCTCTCCCACCAAGGCCCATCGTCTCCTGACTGAGCTCTTTATAATAACCATTCATCTTTTAGCCCTGCCCCTTGTGGCCCCCCCTTACCCTTGGTCTTCCGTAATTCCTCTAGTAAAAAGCCAGCCTCCTCCTGGATCCGCTCCTCAATGCTCCGCTTTCCCATTCCGAAGTCCCGAAGAATGGTCAGGGAGAAGCGTCGGAGGATCCTCCATCGTTCTCCATTAGCCAGAGCTACACCTGCCAGAATCTTGGTGTCAGCCTCCTGCCTCCCCTCCCCTTCCTGTGTCCAACTCTGTGCTACACAAGGTTGGGAACAAATTATGAAAGCTCTAGACTCTGGTCTCAGGGAAGACCCTCCCGACTTCCCAGGCTTGATGGAGAGACCGTGGTTCCCTCCCTACGGGACCCTCAAAAACAGTCTAGGATTGAGATGGAGGGAAAGGAAAGCAGGCTAGGAATGATTGAGGGAGATCACGGAGAGTTTCTTACAGGTTAAAGACCTAAACTGGATAAGTAACTGGTTGGATGCATAGGAAGGAGGAGGCGGGTATAGAGAGAATGCCATTTACGGTACCTTGGAATGGAGAACTACTTTTATCTTCTGTACACCATTTGGTTCTCTAGATATATGCATACATGTACACAGAAGCTCACACCTGTACATCAATATACCCACCTTATAGTAAGAAACACTTTGAAATGACCAGATGTGTGTGGATTGATAATTAATGTTTAGAAATTTAATGAAATTATTTCAGTGGATTAATGAATGGAAGGAAGAGTTTTTGACTGGAATGACTGATAGATGATGGGTAAGAGACTCAATGGATGAGTAAAGTGTTAATGAGTAGAGTGTTTGAGTTGAATGGATAAGTGGCTGGAAAGATTTATGGATTGAAAGGTTAATTGATGGGTGAATAATAGAAGGGTTAATGAATGGATGGATGGGATGGTGGATAGATGGGTGAATGGAAAGTTAATTCATAGATGTACAAATAAATTGGATAGAAAGATATGTGTATAGAAAGGCTAATTAATAAATGGATGTTTTTGGTGGATGCATGGATCAATGGAGAAGTGGATAAATGGAAGGAAATAGACAGGGATAGTTGGATGGATGGAAATATGGAAAGAATAGCATGAAGCTGTTTGGAATTGAAGAGTGTGAACAGTTAGAGATGGATGTATAAGACATACTAGAAAGGTATATCCCTAAGTGAAGGTGGCAGAGACCTATGGGTTGGGTATGTATGTATGTATAGAGAGATAAGAAGTAATGTTGGTTGTAAGGGCTTCAATGGGTATACAGTGTCACTAATCCATTAAAAACAGAAGTAGTGCAGCAGATACTCAAGAGTCAGATGGTTTGGGTTCAAAACAAAATTGTTCCACCTACTGTGTGATATTACCCAAACTTTCTCACCCTCAGCTTCCTCATTTGCAAAATTAGTAAGACATTAATAGTTCCCTCAAAGGAGTCAATGCAATAATTCATGCAGAGGACTTATCAAGGAATCCGGGACATAGGAAGTATATTATCATCATTTTGTCCTTGTTACTTACCATGACCTTGGAAGTTTCGCTCTATCGAAGCCAGTTCTCCACGGCCACTGAACTCATCTGCCCGGTCTACCAGGGCCTCTTTCACTGCCTCGTGTCCACATAAAACAACTACTGGCCGGGGACCCATGTACACAGTGAAGACTGGACCATACTTCTCCTTGAGCTGAGAGCGAAGGAAGACACAAGTGGAGGGAGCTGAATGGAGGACCAAGTATAGATCAATCAAGGACTTTAGGGTGGAAATTTCAAGAGGGTACAGATGTAGGAATAACAGATAAAGGTGAGTCTTGGGCTTAGACTATTGAGAAAAAGGTACAGATGCCTTGGGTCCTGTGATCCTGGGCAAGACCTCCCCGCCCAGTGCTTCCACAAGCCTTAGTTTCCTCATCTGTAAAATGGTGGACCTGGATGAACTGGACTCCAAGATCTATGCTTCTCTCTCTGCAATGCTCAATTTCTGGAACCCTAAGATTTCATGATACTGAGTGTCAAAGTTCTAAGTCCATCAGAGCACATGAGTTCTTGTGTTTAAGGGTGTAAGGTATTGTGATTCGGAAGTCCTCTGATATGAGAGTCTTAAGTTCCAGTGTGCCAGGAGTCTGTGTTTCCACGAGTTTAAGATTCTGGAATTTTAGTAGTCTAAGGTTTATGAGGTCTATGTTTCTAAGAGTCTGTGTTTTAGATATTACAAAGTTATATATGTGTCTACAGAATTAGTTGTTGCCAGCTCTGTGAAAGGAATAGTGAGACTTACCTTCATGAAAGACTGAAAAGTGGCATCAGTACGGACTTGCAACACGTTCCCCAGGAAGGGTATTGGTGTGGGCCCAGGGGGCAGCTTCCCCCCCTTGTTGTTCCGTTTCCAGGCGATGAGGATGAGTAGACAAGACAAGGAGAGTGCCAGAAAGATGGTGAAAGCCCCTCCTAGCTCCATGGTGTCAGGTTGAAGGGTTGTGTCCAGGGAACCAGATTCTGCTTAAATATGTTCTGGGAAATCAGCTATGCAGAAATCTGAACACCCTGAGATTTAAGTTTTCCGGGTATGGATGCCATGAGAGAGGATATTGCTTTATCTGGGGGGTTGTTATATAACCTCTAATCTCCCACCTGAATAAAGATGGATTGAATTCACCCAGGGAAATCCACTGGGGCCATCCCTCTTTCTTCATATTTCCAGCCTCTCAGCTCAACCCCTAGTTTGACATGTCTTCGTGGGATGTGGGAGGCAGCTGAACATCATTGTTAGACTATTGCATTAGGAATCAGACAATCTGGGTTCAAATTTCCACTCCACCTTTTCTTCTTTGGTGAGTCACCGAACCCTCTTGGCCTCAGTTTCTGGAATCTGTCAATAATAGGGTAACCATACTGTTTTAGAAAGTCTTGGTAAAGAACCAAGATGACTCCTTTCTCGTTGCCTAACTAATCAATTTCTTTAAAAATACAGTATGATGAAGATTTAGAATAGCAAAAGAAGTAACTCAATTGAAAAGGTTTTTTTTTCTTTTTTAAGATTTTGTTTATTTATTTTTAGAGAGAGAGTGACAGAGGGCAAGCAGGGAGAGGAGCAGGGAGAGGAGCAGATGGGATGGGTGAAAGAGATGGGAGGGGAAAGAGTTTCATGCAGATTCCACTAACGGCAGAGTCCAACCTGGGGCTTGATCTCACCACCCTGGTTTTACGACCCCAGCCTAAACCAAGAGTTGGATGCTCAATTGACTTACCGTGGATAGGGCTTGAGCTGAGCTCAAATTCAGAGATTCTACTACTAAAGAAAGAAGGGATAGATGGATGTAAGGGAACAATTAACAATTAACATGGCATCTGCCGTGGGGATCGACCCAGGCCAATAAAGGAAACAAAAGAAAAGCGATCAGCAAACAGCAGAGCTGATATTCAGCAGATGCACTCATCCTTAGGAAGGTCTGGGATAGGAAGTGGGGTCCTAGATGGGTTCCCGGACATGGCAGAGGTGAATCCTTTGGGCATCGTGCTGCTTTTGTTCACATGCTTCCAGATGATAAAGCTCACCAGGACGGACACGCGGTAAACAGGAAGAGGGTGAGGCCGTCTCAGATCTCCAGGTCCCCAGGAATAAGGAACCGTCCTTGGCCATAGGCCCTGGCTACAGAGATCTTGGGACTCAGCTTCTTTAGTAACCTGAATACCTTTGGATTAAAATCCCTGGGGGTTGGATCCCACGTGGGAGCTCACCATGGCTGTGGATCTTATGTAACCTGTACTCTCCTCTGAGCTTGCCACTGAGTGCGGTGTCTTCACTCCTTCACTAACGTAGGCATTGGCCACGTTTGTCCTCTGAGATCATGTCCAAGGTCATGGACGTTCTAGGATCAGGGAGAACTAGGTTTGCATTCTGCCTCTGCTCCTTTCTTGGTGAGTGGGTTCTGGAACAGGACACCTAATTTCTTTGAGCCTCAGTTTCCCCTTCCATAAAATGAGAATACCCGTAACAGTTCCTCCCTTGCCAAACCTGGAGGTTTGTATGGATTAGATGTATTTAAAGCCATCAGCACGGTGCCAGTACTATCATTCAACAACCAACTAACTTTCTAACCCAGGCTCCTCAGCCCTTTGAAATCTGTTCTCATGGAGGAATTTGCTGTAAGTGGGGCTGATGGCTAGGGCAGGGAGGCTGAGCAAGGCTGAGGGCAGGCTATGGTAGGAGGCAGGTCGGGCAGGACTGTCGCTGGGTGCTGGACTAGCAGGGAAAAGAGGTGGGGACTGCCCATCCCTGAGCCTCTTCTGTGCACCAGCACTGTGCTAAATTCGTGACTGTCATACTCTGATGGATCTCCACATCCTTGTGCATCATTCCCATTTTCCACACAAACAGACTGAGACTCACCCAGGTTACTGGGTTCTCAAGGGCAGGCTTAGGATTAGCATACCTCTTTGCCCTTCCAGAAACTCTCTCCCACCAGTGACTTGCCTGGGGGTCCTCTGTTCAGGGAAGGTTTGGGGATGGGACCAGCTGGTAGGTATCTAAGAACAAGGGAGACTGTGAGTGGAGGCGGGGGTGTCCCTGTTGCTGAAGTGGAGGTTTGGGAGGGTAGCTACTTACTGTTGTTTTCAGTGGGTGGAGCAGAGACCTACCGAATTTTTAGGGGCACCATGGTGACCAAGAGTCTCCAGGAAGAGCTAAGAACCCAAAGCACTGTCTCCCTTGCTGAAGCCCCAACTCAGCGGGCTGGGGTAGCCTCCGCCACCCTTCCTTCTGTGCTCAGACTTTTAACTGAGCTGAATTGGATGGTTCCCCAAAATTTCCATTACCACCTTGTTTGCACTGCTTGGCACTTTTCCTAGGAGCTGAGAGAGAGCCCTGGTGCCTGCCTGTTTCCTCCAGGAAGCTCCCCATGACTACAGCATCTGACCTGTTTATTCTGTTTCTAGGCGGGGGAGGCAGTTATCTGATCTCTGCACCCAATCCAGGAAGAATGAGCTGGGAGGGCATCTGTGAGGCTGGGTTGATGGACTGAGAAAAAAAGAGAACTCAGAAGGGTGAGAAGAAAGAAAATGTTCTTCCTGGCCTCTTCCTCATCCCCCACAGCCAGCGGCTATGCATAACAAACAATTACATAATCAGCCCCCTCCAGCTCGGCAGGAGCCAGAAGGAGAGGGATTTGGGCAAAGGACATGTGTCAGTAAGAAGGGAGCAAAGAAAGTGATCTCAGGGTGGCAAAAAACAAAAGAGGGAAAGAGTGGCATGGGACAGAAAGAGAGAGACAGAGTATCAGAGAGAGATTGGGGGGAAGGGACGGGAGGGAGGGGTCAACTAGGACCCAGAGCAACAGGGAGAAGGAATCAGAAAAACATACAAGATAGAGACTGACCCTTGGAGGGAAAGACACAGAGAAAGGAAGAGCCAGAGCTAAGGGACACTCACTCAGAGATGTGTAGACAGAGAGAGAGAGAGCTGGAGAGATCTAGAGAAGGAGAGATCTAGAGAAGCAGGAAATAGAGCTGCAGAGGAGAGAGTCACACACATGCTGAGAGCCTAAGACAGAAGGTCAGGGAGGGGGACACAGAGACACAGAGCGCTGTAGGAGTCCAGGGAGGGAGCCCAGGACCTGCTTGAAGCAGAAACAGAGGGGCGTCAGGGACCAGAGAGATGATGGTCCCACCAAGGGGCTGGAGAGCTGGTCAAGTCTTGTGAGCAGCCAGCAGACAGCAGACATTATTTTTCTAGTCTGTGTTACGCAGCGGGCCCTGATTGAGCAGATCTCTTGGAATCCCAACCACAAGCCTCAATGACAAGGGCCCCAACTCACACTTACGGAGTACTGACTATGTCCCAGGATGGTCTCAGCACTTGGGCACACACCCACCTGGTCCCAAAGCAACCCCACCCGGTAAGGACAACTACATCTCCATTTCACAGAGAAAGAGACTGAGGCATGCAGAGGGCTAAGTCAAGGTCACCAGCTAGAGTAAGGGGCCGGCACCCAGGCAATTTGGTCCAATCTGCCTTTTTTTTTTTTTTTTTTTTTAAGATTTTACTTACTTGAGAGAGAGAGAGTGAGAGAGAGAGAGCATGAGAGGGGAGAGGGTCAGAGGGAGAAGCAGACTCCCTGAGCAGGGAGCCCGATGTAGGACTCGATCCCAGGACTCCAGGATCATGACCTGAGGGGAAGGCAGACTCTTAACCAACTAAGCCACCCAGGCGCCCCTCCAATCTGCCATTTTAAGTTCTCCACTCCCGAGAGAGAGCTGGGGACCCTAAAGACGTGGCCCCTAAATTTGAAGAAGTGAGAGTTCTTAGCTTGGAATCCAAAGATTGACAGCAGGAGCTTCTGAAAATCCCCAAATGATCTTGCATCGTGGGGCTCCGTCATGCCCCCTGGGAGAAGCTGAGTTCATGTCTTTGGATAGGTATAGCAGGGAGGCATAGCTCTAATTTATTCCCAACATGGTTATTATGAACCCTACTACATGTCTGGCACTGTTCTAAAGGATGGAACTCCACAGAGACGAAGCAAACAATCACAACAAAACAATGAGATTCTCTGTCCCTGGAGATGTTATATGGATGGGAAGAGGGATTGATCGTGTTCTTGCCTCAAGCCTTTTGCCCTTGCTGTGCCCTCTGCCAGGAGTGCTTCTCCCCACATCTTCCCATGGCTAACTCTCAGAAGTCACCTCCTCCAAGAAGCCCTCCCTGACCACCCAATCTCCAGCAGCCCCCATCAGGCAGTATCCAGCATAGTTCCTAGTTTAATTTTTCATAGTTCCTAGTTTAATTTTCCATAGTTCCTAGTTTAATTTTCTTCGTGGTGTTTATCACCAACTGAAGTCATTGTATTTATTTAGTGGGCTGCTTGCTTTTTGTCAGCATTCGCAGCCTTCATGAGGGGAGAGATTTTGATTTTCATGTTCCTTTTTTTTTTTTTTTTAAATTTAGTTATTTTTGAGAGAGAACCAGAGCGCGCATGCCTGTGAGCAGGGGAGGGACGGAAGGAGGGGGGAGAGAGAGAGAGAGAGAGAGAGAGAGTCTCTCAAGCAGACTCCCTGCTGAGCACAGAGCCCTACACAGGGTTTGATCTCATGAGCCTGAGATCATGACCTGAGCCGACATGAAGAGCCTGATGGGGGAGACAGATGTTCCCCAGGCAGGTGGCCTTCTGTCCAGGTCTCACTCCTGCTGACACAGCTCATGGACTCTCATCCCAGCCCTCAGCTTGGGGAGGATGGGAGTGAGACTGCCACTCAGCTCAGGAGATACCTCTGAGGAAACCAGGGGAGGGAAGAGATGGACAGTGACAGGAGACAGGAGGGCTAGAGGAGCAGAGAGAGGCTGGCTGTCCAAACGCCCTGGCATCTCACCATCCGGGCCCAAGCCCTCCGCCTTGCCTCCCATCCCAGCCCTGACCCCACAGGACTGCTGCTCCTGACTGCGGGTTTCTCTCTCGGACCCGACCGTGTGCTCTGTGACTGCATGAGCCCCGGCCCGTCTCAGTCTTTGCTGTGTCCTCCGCTGCTCCACAATAAATACTAAGGGACAGACAACTTAAATGCGGACAGCAGGCTAC